>NC_040904.2:55865289-56177898 GCF_004126475.2 Phyllostomus discolor | reverse complement strand
TTGATCCCCTGTCTCACTGTAAAGAGAAGGATGTTGAGGATTGCTCATTCTATTTCACATATTCAGTGAATGGGAACAACAAGGCCATTGTATACCGAGCAGAGACTCCAGAGTGCCCCACTGGTCCACACATCACCCCATTTGTAGCTGGTGTGGTTGCAAGGATTGTTTCTTATCCTTGCAGTGCTGCTGATTTGGAAGCTTTTAATGATTATTCATGTCACGAGGGAATTTGCCAAATTTGAACAGGAAAGAATGAATGCCAAATGGGACATGGGTGAAAGTCCAACTTTTAAGAATGCCATTGCAACTGTTTACAATTCAAGATATGAGGGAAAATGAACATTACCTGTACAAATTACACAACACTGAAAGCAAAGTAGTGATGTTCAAAGTCACAGTAAGGTAGCTTTAGGGCAATATCACCATGGGTTTTACTTATGTGCAGGTTTTGAACATGTACAATATATCTAATTTAATGTGTTTTAAGTTGTTTTGTTTCTTCCACATTTTTTTATTGTTGTTCAAGTACAGTTGTCCATTTTGTTTCATCCTAGTTCCATTCTTATTCTAAGTGGTTCTTAATTTTTAACAGCTCACTTTTTATAATACTTTTCACTAAACTTATATATTAAATAAAAATGCCTAAAATATGGAAAACAAACATACAACAGTGACATAACAGAAGTCCACCTTCACATGGAAGGGTACTTACTAATGGGACCTATGAGCCCAGTTGTCCCATTTCACTGTGCATCATCTGCGGAAAACAAGCTACAAATGAACCAATGGCTCCAACACCATTGAAAACCCACTTACTAAAAATCGTCATCATTCGACAAGTATCTATGCTGATGTTAAACATCTATTGAAATCTCAAAATGGAGCTGAACCTTTGTTTTAAAACTCACACTCATTGAAAAGATTGAAGATGTAAGTTATTCAGTAGCACAACTTATTGCTCAGAAAAGGAAAATTTACACAGATGGCAAGAACCTAATAATGCTAGTATGTTCCATTACAGTAAAATATTCAATTTCTGTGCCAGAAATGATACAATTCCAATCTTGAGCAGTTCCAGAAGCTGACATATTGCTGACATGTCACACAGACCTTTTCTATCCAGGTTGATGAGTTATACAGCTTCTGGTGAACTATACAGCTTTTCCCAGTAAATGTTCTGCTGTAGCATTAGTAAGATTTGTAAGTGATTGAAAAATTCAAGAAAAATTTTACTTCCTCAAATCAGTGTTTGGAACAAGTAAAAGCCTAATGTTTTGTCTTTGTATCTGGAAACAAAAAACTTGTCTTGGAGGAACTGTGTTGGCAGATACACTAGTGGTGTATCATTAATGAATGGTTGGCTTTATGAAAGGTTTTGCTTCTCTTGTAACAAAAGAAAATTTCTGACATTTTCTTAATGAATCGCTCTCTCCATAGATATATGCTGGTGTCAAAAATTCTTGAAGAGAAAAGAAAAAACATTCTACTTAGTGCTATAAAAATGATTACTGTTATTTTAAAAAAAGATACATTGAAAATGTTTAAAATCTGTGGAAAAATATAGACAAAGACCACATAAACCTCCTGCTTTAAGCAGAAATCTGGTGGCTTAGGGAAGGGTGAGCTCTCAATAGGGAATTTGACAAGCAGTCTGCAGAGATATCTGCATGAATTCCAAGTCCGAAAGCTCAAAATTCTCAGCTGTTGGCCAGCACATACTAGCCGTTCCCACCAACCTCTGAGCAGATTGCCTGTTTGTAAGAAAAACTAAGGGTTATTATTGTTTGAAGCCATTAAGATTTGGATGCGGTCTGTTTCTCAGAAATAAATAGCTGGAATAGATTTTGGTGTTGGAAGTGGAATATTGCCACGATAAAATTTAAGATGTAATACTGACTTTGTAACTGTTACAGGTGATGCCCCTCCCTCACTGCTCCCTCACCCACCCTGGCCAAATTAAAGAAAATTACTAACAAATCTAAGAAGACTCTGGGACAGTGTTTCCAGCCAGGGCTTCAAGAAAAGTTAAAAAAAAAAAGAAAAGAAAAAGAACCGTTGTTATGTTGTAGCGGAAAGTTGGCAACACTGTCGGGCATGTACTCAGTGAGCCTGATGATGTAGGCAATAAAATTTTGAGACAGAATATTAGCATTCTCACTTGCATCTTCTAGATATCCATAGGAAAATGCAAGTCTAAGCTCATATCGCTTGCTTCAGGGCAGCCAATAAGCCAAGTGATAAAGTGTTAGGAAAAGGAAAGCATCTTTATTAAGAAAACCAGCAAAGCATCCCTGGCTGGTGTAGCTCACTGGATTGAGCATGGGCTGTGAACTAAAGTGTCACAGGTTTGATTCCCAGTCAGGGTACATGCCTGGGTTGCAGGCCATGACCCCCAGCAACTGCACATTGATGTTTCTCTCTCCCTCTCTTTCTTCCTCCTTTCCCTCTCTAAAAATAAATAAATAAATAAAAATTTTTAAAAGAAAAGGAAACCAGCAAAGTAAGAAGATGATGGATCAGTGTCCTAATGAACCATCTGAGAAAGTACAGAATTCAGTCTTCTTTTATGTGAAGAGAAGGGGGAAGTGGGAGTAGTTTGAAGTCAAGAGCTAACTGACAATCAGAAGCATGTTGGTGCCAGTAAGGGTCTGAGGAAGACTGAAAGTTTATCAGTAACTCACTCGAGTTGCTGTGGTTTCTGTCACAGTATTTCTATAAATCTGACAATCTGTTATTTTCATACATACTTCCTCATTTGCTTGGGGGAGGTAGTTTTGAGAGTGGAGGTTGTTTCAGTGATTTCCAAACTACAGGCTAACTTTTGAATTATTAACATTCTTACATGCAGGGCTAGCCAAAGCTACTAACTGAAATGTTGTGGGAATGGGGCAGGCTTGGACAGGATAAGCTTTAAAAAAGGAACTGTTAAATTTTTAAGTAAAAATTCAAGGAAATATAAGTAAATTAGGACTAAATGGGTTTTTAATTAAATCAGAAACTTTTTTTTTAAATTCCCAGGTGGTCAAGATGGCATACTATTCTATAATTAAGAAATGACTCCTAGGTAAATATCTCATTGAGGTTAAACCTGTGAGATCCTGAAAAAGCTCATACAAATTTAGAGAATCACTTTGTATGTACTTTTAATAGTCCTTCAGCGAGACTTAAGGGCATGTCTCACAAACTCTAACAAGCAAACAATAGGTCTTCTGAGCATCCTAAAGGCTATTGTCCCACAGAAATTTTGTGTGGAGCAGGAGGTAGAGAAGGGCCTACCTTGAATTATGGGTATGGCTTTTGTCTAGTCGAATGAATTATAAATCAGTAGGCAAAAATCCTAAAAATTTGGAAGAAATTTTGCCAGCATGGACTGGACATGTCAGAACAAATCCAAAACAAAAATAAAAAAACTGCCTTGGAATGCCAAGTGACAAAAGTAGGCAGAGAAAAGGACTGCAAACACAGATCATTTCTTATGGAAAAGGAAGGGGACTCCCAGAGACAAATCAATGGTCCAGAGAATGGAGGCAAAAGCTGCAGAAACAAGACCCAGGTAGTAAAGCTGAGCCCTAATCAAGAAATTGGCAATACAGGTTTCTGTGTATTTCAGAATTCACCCCCCCACCTTACTTTTTCTTAAATAAGAAAAGTTATAGAAGTTTTCCTATCCCTGTTGTTAATCTCCACTGTGTGTGTATGGTGGGTAAAATGCATAGATACATATACACGTATACACACATATACATATATACGTATATACACATATATACACATATACACATACACACACATATATGCATATATACATATATATAATCTTTTTAGTCCTCATTGTTTCAGATCAAGAGGAATCACACTTAGGAATTACCTGAGTAACTGTAATCAAAAGCTTTATCCACAACTGGACCTGATGAGATGACTGATGATTCTGGGCTTCAGTCTGATGCTGAAACAGGGTGGGTCTTGGGAAAGGGGAGAATATATTTTGCATGTGGAGGGATGTAAATTTTTGTGGTCAGAGGATAAACTGTGACATTGTATTTTCTAAAATGACTTCCAAAACATCTCTTACTCCATATATTCTTGTTACAACTTGAAGTTGATACTTCTTTAGTTGACACCTTGGGTCTATATCACTTATTTTGGGATTCAGATGTTTTCTGTGGTTTGACTTCTGAGTCTAGGTCCTGAAATGTGATACTACTTCTGCCTGATTGTTCTAGGGACACAGGCTCTTGGGATGTAACTTCCATGCCACTGGGAAAGCCAAGCAACCCAGGGAGAGGCCTGTAGGGGAGAGAACTGTGGTCTCTGGCCCCTTCTGAGTGCCCTTGACAAAGAGCATCTACTCTGTAGCCATGTGAGTGAATGAACTTGTGAGTGGTTCTGCAGCCCCCTGATGAGCATTGCTTAGGAGCAGGGAGCAGCTGCCTTCCTGAACCCGCCCACATTATGCAATAGTGGGAAGAACAAAGGGTTTTGTTTGGGGAAGTCACTTTGTTTGGGAATATCTGTTTTATACAGATAGAATGCACAGATTTTTGAGATCTGAAAATTATTTGAAGATTCACCCAACATGGAAAAAAGAAAAATTTACCTTTAAATTAAAATTTGTACAGCTGTGAGGTGATCTTTTTTGTTCTAACTTTTAGGAACAGTAACTCTTCCCAGGATTCTAATTGTAATAATTTCTTATCCTACATTATTCATTGAAGTCTCTTTATAATTATAAGAGATTTAAGATTTTTTTTAATTTAAATTCTCTTTTATTATAGAGGAAATTGACTGAGAGGTTAAGTGATTTTTCTAAACCATGCAGCTCATAAGTAAAGTAGTTACAATTTAAATTGTGGCTTTCTGAGATCTTGGCCAAGGTCTTTAACCTTTTTTCAGAGTAGATTTCAAACTGAGGCTTTGAGAAAGAAAGAAAGAAAGCCGAATGCATATATACAAGATAGGATTATCTCTTAAAATAGTTTTAGTTCTGAAAAAGTTACTGTAGTCAGTGACAAAACTATTTAGTGGAAATATTTTTCTTTCTTTTATTTATTTGTTTCCTTTCTGCATTTGTGCACTCAGATCCCTTACTTTGAAGTAAAGAATTCAGGAATATACCTTGAGTTATTGAAAGAGAAACCAAGAAACAGAATGGAGGCAAGGGAGAGGAAAGAGATAGTGTTTGTGAAGAAAAGGTGTTTGGGGTTTGTTAGAAAGTAGTTCTAGATATAATCATTCTTTTTCAGCATACAGACTATTAGAGACCCCAATTCAGTAGCTTTAAACAGCGCAAATTTGTTAGCTTACAGTTCTGTAGGAAGAAGTCCAAAATGGTCTAGTTTAACTGGGTTCTCTGCTCAGGTTTCATAAGGCCAAAATCAAGGTGCCGACTAGTATGTTCATCTGGACCTTGGAGTCCTCTTCTTGTTGTTTATAGTGTTGATACCTATGTTCTTGCTGTCTGTCAACCAAAGACCTCTATTATTCCCTTGAAAACACTCAACTCCTTCTCATGTGACCTACTCTATGTTTAAAGCCAGCAACAGCATATGTAGTCTTCTCACACTTCCAATCTCTCTGAATTCCTCTTCTTCCTCAGCCTGAGAAACACTCTCTTTTAAGGGCTTGTGAGAGAAGATGGGGCCTAGCCAAATAATCTCCCTCTCTGAAAATCAGCTGTGCCAAATCACATGACACCATCACAGAACTGATGTTTCATTATGTTCAAATGCCCTGGGCACCAGTACAGGAGATTTCTAATTTTAGAAATTAGAAATTTAGACTATTATTAGACTATTTTGGAAATTACATATAGAAGACTAAAACTTTTAATTATTGAAATAATACCATTTTTCTTTGTTTTGCAAGTGACTTGACTGCTTTTTACGATCTGAGAGTGGCCAGGTAATGGGCCCTGCAGAAAATTTTATTCAAGTCAGGAAAGAATTACCTCCACACAGTGGGGTTAAATGGATAAGGTGGTTTTGGAAAAAGAATTATCCAAAAAAGTTTCATCTTGCTGTACATTATTGGTTTCTTTGTGTAAAAAGAATGAACAGCCTGTGGTTTGTGGTAGAAAGATATAACGTGTATATAGTGATGTACCCAAAGGAAAAACAAGAAAAATAAATACTGTCGCTGCATTATCTTTACAACCTAGCACATCCCGCTGGTATTCCTCCTAGGCCAGGGGCAAGAATCTATTGGGATCTAAGTAGGTCAGTGTTCCCAGGCCCACAGGGGTATGGAAGATGTTGGAGAGTAGATCTGAAAGAACGAACAGAAATTACCGGGCACAAGAATCTATTACAGTAAACTGAACAAGAGACGTTGGTGAGTTGGGGGAAGATGGTGGAAACAGAAGCAAACAGCAGGTTCTGGAAATAGTTTGAAGGTATAGCAGATAGGTTTTGTCAAATGAATTAGCAACAGAGGATAAGAGAGAAAGAGCAAATGTGGCCTGCTATTGAAAAAATGAACTATTTCTAAAACTTGTAGTCAATCTTTATCTATTAGTTTCCTGGGTCTACCATAGCAAATTGCTACACACTTGGTGACTTAAAGCCACAGAAATTTATTATAATTTTCTGTTTAAACAAAATCACAATTAAGATATCAACAGAATTGGTTCCTTTTGGAGGTTCTGAAAGAGAACTTTTACCATGCCTCTCTCCTGGTGTCTGGTGATGTAGGACTTGGTATTCCTTTTCACATTGCTTTCCCCTGTGTCGCTGTGGATCAAAATATCCCTGTCTAATTGGGAAAAAAGCAAAAACCTGAGGTGAAATCTTCTCTATCCAATGAGATTTTTATTTTCAATTTTTAATTTATTCTGTATTTGACATACTTATGTGATATTCTGTAAGTGCTACAGTCAAATACATATTAACCACAGGTAAAAAGAGATTCAAATGATGGATATATGAACAAATATTTTTTGAAAATCTACTACATGACAAGCACTGTTTTTTAAATCCATTTAACACTCACACCACTTCTAAGAGTTAGTGTATTTTACCCACCTCAAGCTGAGTAAGCTGCTTTGTGCTAAATATATTGTTCACTGCCTTATGGTAGATACATGTAAGAGGATTAAATTAAACCCAGGTTTTTCATATTTTGAAGCCTCGGATCAATCATAACAATATGATGCAAAACTGAAAGACTAAAGTATTTAAATAACAAATCCTTTATATTTCGGTTTGGAAATGATGAATACATTTATCGTAAACTATTTTTAAACCAAATAATTTGACCCAAGAATTTTTTTTCTTTTCTACAAAATTGGATTTTTATATTAAAAAGTGTTCAAGTAATTAAATAATGTTAATGTGTAGCCTGTTATCTCTCAGCACCTGAGAGATATCCAATCTTTTGTGACATTTTATCCTCACTTGAGGACATTTTTCATTGCTTTATTAGAGAAGAAGTAAGAGAGAGAGGAAGAGAGAGTAAGAAACATCAATGCGAGAGAGAAGCATTAATTGGCTGCCTCCTGTACTTACCCAGACCAGGGACCGAAACACACAACCTAAGCGTTCGCCCTACGAATTGAACCTTCAACATGTCAGTTACATAACAACACTCCACCCAGCTGAGCCACACTGGCCAGGGCTGTATTGTGACATTTTAAAATCTTATGCCTCTCTTCCACAGCTTTGGCTCTCATAGAGATTCTTATCTCCTTACGATTATATACATCTCTTAAACATATATATATATATATATATATATATATATATATATACACATATGATTTATATTTTATAAGATTTGTTATTTTTTGGGCTTAAAAAAAGCTTTATTCTAAAAAGAATTACCAAAAGATGCATGTTAACTCAAACATTTAACAGGTTACATTTAAACTCAGTCACAAAACTCAAAATATCTAACTAAAACAGCTTTAAGTGCTTAAGGACTTTTAATAATAAAACTTTAAAGAAGGAAACATGTAGAGACTTCATCAGGATTTTGGAGCCATTTAGGCAAGCAAATATTTAATATTAAGCAAAAAAATAGCATTCAAAACTAAAATCCCCCAATTTAAGGAAAATACCTATTCAAGTCTTTGATAGAGATTTATATGCACACAAGAAAACCAAAAGAATTATTTCAATTAGGGAGAAATGAAGTCTTTCTTCAAGTGTGATCTTCTGCTTCATTTTTGTTTTGACTGCTTACCCCTCACACTACAGTACTTCATCTATGCTGAACCAGTGTTGGTCAACATGACTGGCTTACCATGAATGCCTCTAGATCTCAATTCACCCATCCTGTCTACCACCATCCATTTATTCCCTTAAATGTTGGCACCACCTTCTGAGTATTACTGCTGTAATTGAGCTTGGAAATTTCAGGTTTCCAAAGATGATTATATATACACAATTCTGTTTCACTACACAGTTCACAATATGCAGCAGGGGATTATATAACAATTAGATAAAGGTGATTATTGACTATTGAGACAAAAACATCAACTTTGTCTCTAACACAAATAAAATAGACATACAAATTTGTCACCATATGGAGGTTGTGTTTACTCTGTGGTGCAGTCCTGAGGGCTCGTACACCATGAGTGTGTTAAATACGGAATGTATGGCATCCATATCATCAGACATGAAGTACAGGCAGCAAAACCACAAATACCCTGCACTCATGAACAATGTGTCACACATATAATAGAAAGGCCAGTTTTAAAGCTTTTTAAATAGTTATTCAATTATATTTGTGTTTTCAAAATTATTACTGTATTAGTTCACACCAAAGGTAAACACAATAGTTAGAATCTCTTATTTATTAGTGATACATTTTGACTCATTTTAAACTTCAGACAAAGCTGTTGGCCAAGACAAGTTGTGTTACATGTTTTGTCAAATTTAACAAGTCCATAAGATAACCCAAAATCATCTCTGGCAATATATTTGCAGTTTGGTCTTCAAAAGTTGCAAAAAGTGATGAAGAAATCCAAAAATATTATGAGTTAAAAGCATTAAAAATATTTATTGTTTTTAAATGTCCCATGTTTGAAACAGCTAAAACCAAAGCATCTTCCTTCAAATTTCTTACTTCACTTGTACTTCACAAAAGTGCTTTGGAACTTAAGATTTCTACCAGCTGCACTGACTGCAGAAACAGAAGGAAACCCTGTGGGACCAAAGGTCCTGGAGTCCATTGCCAGGGCCAGAGCCAGGGCCAGGTCATAACCTCCGACTAACACACCTGCCACACACTGAGAAATTAGACATGCCCAGCGGTACACAGGGACATGCACACACAGATGAGGGGACCAGGCACCACAGTACCATTATTGTTTATTTCTGACAGAGCCGCTTCAAATCTTAACTCTATTTGGTAGGCCAAAGGATACTACTCACATTTACTTACTGATATGGTTTTCTGAAATCCTTACATCTGCACCTCTGTTGCTAAAGTAAACTGCCATTTCTAGCACAACGCTGTCAAACAAAGTGGTTATAAAGATCCTAAGTTTGATTACTACCTGACAAATGCTTGCTAATACTTCCTAATTCTTTTGCTTGGAAGAAGGATGTTCACTTTATTTGGCCAGCCATACTGCATGAAGAACTAACATCTTTTTTTATTTGCCTAGAAACTAAGTAAACTACCAATTGAGACCCTGATTTTATGTTGGTCAGTATGTGCACATATTCATATGCAATTATGCAGAGTAATGAAAAACTGAAAATAAGGAAACTTCTCAGTAATGTCAGATGCCAGAAAGGATTTTAACTATATAATATTTACAGATGTAGGTTTTTAAAAGAGAAGCAACTTTTCTATGATGTTTTGTATGTTTTATTAGTTATTCAATTGGTGTATAAATCATTTTGTCTTATTTATCTGGAAAGTATTTAAAAATCTGACTCTCCTGACAAGTAAATCTTTGTTAGGTAAGGGATGAATAAGCTGTTCAGCTATTACCATCTTCTAGAAATTTAAAATTAACATACC
The DNA here is from genome assembly GCF_004126475.2 of Phyllostomus discolor. Classification (NCBI taxonomy): domain Eukaryota; kingdom Metazoa; phylum Chordata; class Mammalia; order Chiroptera; family Phyllostomidae; genus Phyllostomus; species Phyllostomus discolor. The sequence goes on along the minus strand of NC_040904.2, from coordinate 56,167,926 downwards.
AAATAGTTTTATTTAGATCTTATTTTTTCAAACTGTCTGTTTTAATGATAAAATGGTAAAACTGGGTTCTCAAAAATGTAAAAATCCTAATAGAAGTCTCTATTTCCAAGAATAAAAAAATAAAAAAGAAAGCAAACACTGGCAGGTGAAGGCTGACTCGAGTCCCCTCCCCCCAAATTTTGAAAGCATAAAAACCCCTGAGATCCTATTGGAATTCTAAAGTGAAATTTTGTGGAAGTGTTTTCTTAAAGGAGTTTCAAGAGAATAGGACACTTGAATAAAACAATCTACTACACAAAGGGGAAAATGGCCAAAGTTATTTGTTAGGTTGGCAACAATAATTCAAAGAAATTAGGCTGAACAGTTTGATCTGTATGCAGTTAATATGAAGCCTAATAGGATGAAATGCCTATAACAAAATTTAAGTCTCCTCATCTTTTGGACATGAAATTAGTAAAATTAACATAAGAATGTTTTGGGTAGGTTTGTGGTCACATGAAGAACTAAACATAAAACTTTCAAATTTGAAGGCAAAATGGTAACTTTTATAAGCTTATTGAGTCTATCATGTCTAAAAATCAGTTCTTTGGCTAATGACTATTCCAACAGGTGCTTGGTTTCAAAACTAATACGAGCAATTTATCATGAATAGCTTACATCCATTAAGCTCTCTTCTCTGTCCTGCTCCACTGTCCTCTTGCATATGCTTGAGTTTAGCAAAGACTACCAGTTGAAATTCCTTATAAGAGCAGAGAAGCAATAAATGGAATAATAAAAGTAAGCCTGAGAGTTCAAGGGGTCCTTAGAGCCTTTTCACAGACTGATCATTGTCACTTAAGTTTTAATACAGAAGGTCAAAAACTGGGAAAAAAGACCATCTTGACTATGAGTTTCCTTGTCAAAAGCCATCCATCAGACATCCATTAAACAGTCAATGAGCCTAAAGTTCTCAGGTAATGATAAATAAAACCAAAAAACCCCAAACCCTTAAATTTTCCTGTTGAAACATTTTATTCTGAATTTACTGATGCTTAAGAAAAACAGCTTTGCCCATAATGCATTGTGCCCTAAACTTATGACACCAACTTGTACTTGGTCAATTAAGAATGAGGCCAGACTGCATTCTTTTTAGAAGGTCCAGTCAGTTAATAAATGTCGCGTAACTGATGATTTCTTTCATGTAATCATTACAAGAACTTGTAAGTCACACTGATTATGCCCCAAGAGATGAGGGACCAATGGTGGCTCAGATGGGTTCCTTTGAACAGATTTGTTAGTTTTCTGTCCTATTCTAACCAGAGTTCTTGGAAATCCTTGAGAAAAGATGGAAATTTCCCACCAATCCAACAAAGACTGCATGTGAATTTTTACAGCATTACTTGTAAAAATTCCTAATGAGGCACTCAATAGACCTCCACAGATAAAATCATCAACCAGACGAGCACTGTGAATTGTTGCAGTAGACAGATGCTGCCTCATGAGAGCTTGAAGGTAAAAAATCAAAAAGACATTACTGCCCTGACCAGGTGGCTCAGTTTGCTGGAGTTTGCCCTATACACCGAAAAGTCGCAGGTTCAATCCCTGGTTAGGGCACCTACCTAGACATACTTCTGTTACGGGTTTGTTCCCTGGTCAGGGAGTCAGGGTGAATATGAGAGAGATCCAATAAATGTTTCTCTCTTTCTCCCTTTCTTTTTCTGCAGAATCAATAAGCATAGCCTTGGGTGAGGACTGAAAAAACAACAACACTGCTGAATCCATTACAGACGAGAGAAGGTATCAAGTCTCGACAATAGTCTCCAATTCCATGCCACTTCAGTGCCTTATAAAAGCCTGGAAAGGGTTTGTTTGCAAATTTATCTTGATGCTTATGATCTCAAAGAAATGTTTATACTCTTTCCAAATAGAGTGGAAATTGCTCTTGTTGTCCCTGCAAGTATTGCTGTCATGTCTGTGTTGCAAAATTTAGGGTGCTGATATGCTTATGGAGAAGGCAAGGTGAATCTTCATACAGACATTGATTCCAATAGCCTGGTGGCAGATCCCCTGACTCTGGACAAGATGGAGACAGGAGGAAGTATTGCACTTAGCATGTGGAAGGCTAGTGAGACAATTGGATTGGGGGAGAACCCTTTTACTCTCTTTCTGGTACCTGGTTGGGGTCAGGGCCAGGAGAAGGCAAGTACATGCACCATAGAAGTCAGAATGGTGGGAGGGGGAGATGCAGAACTGGAGAAACTAACCTGTCAGTCTAGCTTGGAGCAAAGAAGGGATTGGTCAGGGGACAGGCCCTACAGGAGTGTGCTGAAGTTTGGGAAGTTATATGGGCATTTTGAGAAAGCACCTGACTCCTCCCATACCCCAAACTAATACAATCACAAGGGACCTCTCTTGCCCACCTCACAAATGTACTGGGTGGTGCATTCACTGGATCTTCTGGCCCTGGAAGTCACATGACCAATGTCAGTGCCAGCCCCACATGCAGGCTCCAGAGGAAGCCTGAAGTTGAACAGTGTTTAAAACAAAAAAGAAAAGCTGTCTGCATGGCCACTCAATGGCTACCTGCAGTTCCCAAAGGATGGTTACTTTGTATAGGAGAAGGAACTCTGGATGCTACCTTCGGTTTTGGTCTGCTGAAGATGGCTGGCTGGGTTTTCCTCTGGGTTTCCCATGGGGGATGGACTTTGAGATGAGTCATCCATTCTCCCAAATCATGCAGCATTTGAATAAAAATGATTTCTTTTCTCACCAGACTCTGTCTATAGAATCTGCCTATTGGCTACGGCAGGCAAGCTGAACCGCACTTTGTTTCAGTAACGTCACTTCACAGAAACCTTATTTTTCTTTAACCTGCCTTTTATTTTGATTTATTCCCTTTGATTCAAACTGACCTCACCCAGTGCCCTGATGTACCTCCTCCTCCTTGCTTAGTCATTAAGCTCTCAGGACAATGAAATTCTGGCCAGTATCCAGTAGTCTTAGGAATAAGGTCCTGGGTCTGTTGACTATAGAGACAGAGTTTTCAATAAAATGAAATATAATATCTTGGCCTCAGTTGTGTTGTATCCCCAAACCCAGGGAAGCAGAACTATCCCACAGAACAAATCATTTTGAAAACATGCAGAATGACTCTATAGTTGACACAGGACCAGATGCAATGATCAATCACTCCCTACCCCTAGTACCAACCAGTAAGTAGAGACCACAACCCTAACTCCTTTAGTCACCATGATTAATAATTTTTCTGCTACACAACCCTTCCCATGGAAGCCACTGGGGAGCCAGGTCTTAGAGCATTAGTTCTCCTATGATCCTGGGACTGCACTGTTTCCTCAGTTAGTAAATCCTTGCTTTCTTTATTGCAAATACTAGGCCATGTGTTACTGGGCTTTGGTGCATTCAGGCAAATAGGCTCCTTCAGTCACATAAATGCCAGCATAGTTGCCTTCTGTATTAATGGGGAGAAATTCCACAATATGTTTCAAAATGCATCCCTCCTCAGGTGAAGCACTGCAGCCCTGGTTTTGATTCTATACACTTGTTATGGAAAAAAGACCTTCTGAATGGGGAAATGTGATTGCTATATTATTAAGAGCTGCACAGCAGCCACATAAACAATTTTTTATTTCACCAACATTTGCAATTTGAGGTGATGAAACTGAGAAAATGACCCACAGGTCTGGCTGCCCACTGCCACAAAAGACAAACTCATGAGGCAGGTTCTGATCGAGAACAAAAGGGGTTCATTCAGGATTCAAACCTGCCGGCTCATGCTTCCAAAACCACCTTAGCATCTCAGGTGTCCAGGCTAGGTCATATAGGGGAGCTGTGAAGAGGGGGGAATTAAGGAATTTCTGGTGAGGTGCAGTTTCTCAGATCTGCTCTCAGGTGGTTTCATTGTCTCCTGTGTGTGTCATCATGCAGTTGTTCCATCTCCAGTTTGACTGAGGATGTTCAGGAGCAGAATGTCCAGGCAGTGTTTCTGCTGTTCTGACATGAATTGCTGACGCTTGTTCTGTCCTTGTGGTCAGGGTCACTCTTTGGTGAGGCAGGAAATGCAACTGCTGATGTCTACAAAGTACTCATAAGGAAGCTATTAATATGTGGTTTTTCTATGAGTCTGTTAGTACCACCTATTTTATAATCACTACTTAATCAGGATATTATGTTATTTCCCCCAATCACTGTTATAGTGATATATTTCATTTTGAAGATATTATAATGAACAAACTCTTTCATGAACCTCTGAATCCATTATGTGGCTTAAGAGTTTTCTTCATTAAGGATTTTTTTAACATTTAGTTGCGAAGAATTATGACAATACAATTGCAGGCTCAAAGTCTTCCTTGTCATACCATCTGGGCCTGGCATTTTGAAGAACGATAGCTTTTGGAAAACATTAACAATTAATTCTATTGTTAATGGTCTATTTGGTTCTCCTGGAATCAGTTTTGATAACTAGATTTTTCATCCCTCCAGGCTCCCAGCTCCACGCCCATTAACTGCTGGTTAGCAGATTGGCGAGTGAGCCCAAGACTTGGTATGCCAATAGGCCTTATCTATAAGGCAGGAAGAATGAATCAAAATTAGAGCCAAGTTGGTAATAAAAAATGGCACAGTCACCCATATTGTTCAGGACAGTGAGATGTTTGGACATTTTTATGGTTTGAACAATGTTCACATTTTGTCTGTGTTTAAAGATGGTTACAAAAAATACAAAAAGATAACATCGATTTGGTGGGGAGATTATAATGAACTAAAGATAAATATAGTATAAGGTTTTTTAGTGTCAGAATTTTTTTTTAAAAAAGAAGCAGCTGTGACTCATATATTTCTTGTAATTATTAGTAACATTTTTAGAGCAGATCATGTAGGAAGAGAATTGGACTACTTGCAAAGAATATTATAGAAATATTGTGATACAGCCCAGCTCCTAATCTGTTTCAATATCTGACACATGAATTGTTTCTTCCCACACCTTATTTCATTGCTAGAGTGTGAGAACTGTTTCCCTCTATTACACATTCTGTAGCCTGACGGTGAACGCAAGGTTGCAGGTTGTTGCTGCTGCTTCTGTGAAATGTCCGATACCAGGACTTATTCTACTTGGTTTGAAGACTGTATCTTCCCTTCTCACGTAATGTCCTGGAACATCAGATCAATGTGCAGAAAGCCCAATGTCTCTCTTCCTAGATAAATTATGCATGGATTATAGTGTTAATTGGTTTCATGGGCAACACATTAATAGAGAGGAGACTTGAAATGGGGCTTACTTTGTGACTTTCCCCCAGGATTTCTGCTCCTTAAATGATCTTATGAATATATATATATATATATATATATATATATATATATATATTTGTTTTGTGTTCATGTTTGCTAAATATATCATTTTTGTGGGAAGTGATAACTCTAAGGTCGTGATTATTCTATCTTCCTTTTGGGTTTTCTGCGTAATAAAGATGAATAACATTTTGAGTTTTGGTTGTAGGTCCCAACTTCTTTGAGAACTGAGTTGAAAGAGGGTTTCTTCTTATGCATTGCCACCCTCCCTTTCTCCACAACCCCACTCTCCAAGCCACCACATTTCTCCTTGGTGTTGCCTGTTGCTGCTTCCACGCACTTCTCTCTGAACTTAGTGATCACAAGTAACACTCAAGATGTTTGCTACTTACATTCTTTCCTTCATTTCCCTTGTGTGTATTTATTGGAGAAATAATGTGAAGCTACAACATTCTAGATTCTTTTCAACATCTCTTAGCTGTCACTTTTCCTTGTTTAAATGCTATTAATGTATTTTGACTTGCTTATTTTGGTATTTAAAATAACTTTTATTAGGTACTGGGAAACTGGGACCCAGTTTCATTCCTTTATCTTTATTCTTTGTTTGAAAAATAAATACATGTAATGGATATTTTTAAATTTAACTATATTTATTTAATAGCCAAGATACTTATTTGAAAGTTTCACTTCTTTTTTTTTTTTTTAAGATTTTTAATATATTTTTAGATAGGGAAAGGGAGAGAGAAAGAGAGGGAGAGAAACATCAATGTGTGGTTGACTCTCATACACCCCATACTGGGAACCTGACTGCAACCCAGGCATGTGCCCTGACTGGGAATCGAAACAACAACCCTTTGGTTCACAGGCAGGTGCTCAATCCACTGAGCCACACCAGCCAGGGCAAGTTTCACAACTTCTAAATTTAATTGTTTAAATATTTATATACTATAAACATTTTATTTTTCTATTTGCAACTTTATTTTATTATAAATGGTAGTTAGTATTATAATGCAGGGGTCTGAATATCAATATACAACATGTAATTTAATTATTTTACCTGCTAAATTTTCTTCCTTTCTCTTTTCCTCTTCATTACTTTGGGTTTTTTTTCTTCATTTCTTCCTTTCTACTTTTCCCCTTATATTTTCCCACTTACGAATATTTATTGAACACCTATTATATCCCTCAGGATTAAAGCTACAAAAATGTAAAAGTTCATGTACAAAAACCTATAAATGATTGATTGTGAGAGCCAACTATCTATTCACAATGAATAGAAAAGTATATAAGAACACACATGCCTGTCATTAATTAATTGATTTGTGGATATGTTTGTTTTATTAAAAAATGTTTATTGTGACCTCTTTTTTAGGTTTGATAGCTGGGTCTCTGAAATTAATTAATAACAAGTAGATTAACAGGAGGAAATTTATACAAATTTAGTAATTTTTAATATATTAGTAAGGAGCTAATAGCAAGGAGAATGCACAGTAGCAAGGAGAATGCATAGTGGTATCACAGGAAAAAAGTGAATACTCAAAAAACTTGTAAAATTGGAAAGTTTATTTACCATCTTAATAGGAGAAAGGGAGGAAGAAGGGACATACTGGCCTCTCAGGGGAGAGTGAATGGCTTTTGGTAAAGATGAATGACCCTGTAGAAGAGTGGATAGGACATGTGATACTTTTGTTATAAAGTTTATCTGGCTATGTTGTGAACTTCTCATCTTCTCTCCTATTGAAGACCACTTTGTGTGGGATTGGAAATTGTAGCCCTGCATAAGCCAGGCCTTGAATAAGGGCCTGCAAGTCTTGACCAGAATGCTGGGAATGCTGGGAGACAGGCATGACCTGATGCTAGCACCAAGGGTTCCTGTAGGAAATCTGGCCTAAAGAATGCATTGTATCCACTGAAGCTTGCTCTGCTACTGTGCTGATAATAAATAACCAGATGTTTAACTTCAAGGCAGGTTAGAAGATTCCTGAGCCCTGCCTTAATGACCATCTGGCATCAGTGTGTCTAACAGATCCTAACCTGAGGCTGATGTCTGGGTTCCTTCTATTGTTACCTGTAAACAAGATCTGCTTTGCACTAACTGTAACCCTCTAATACTGATTAATGAGCTTCACATGCATTCTGTACACCCCTGCACATATCGTTCTCAATAAAAGCCTCAGGAGAAAGGATCTTGGGGCTCTTCTCTGTGAGATTAGCCAGCCTTTCCCCCCCAAGCAGATCTTGTGTTGGTAGCCTCATTTCATCTGTGACTCTGGGGGGCACTGTGGGATGGGGTCCCCCACACTATACTGTGATAAAAGTCACCTTCCCTGGTTCATGACACTCGTTGGGAGGGGATGCATGACAATTGTGTTCCTTTTGAAGGATCATCTTTAGGCAGATAAGAAGAGTTCAGAGAAAGATTCTCCCTCCATTTGTGGTTTATCAAATACCTTCCAATCAAAATAATCAATATACCTAAGAGGCATATTTTGAGTTGCATGTCCTGAATATCTTTACCCAGAATATTCCATACTATTCTGTGTAATGAGGATAGTTAGTTCCATATTTGGACATACTTGCTAAATAAAATCTTACTAATTTTTTCTTGGTAGATGTGTTGGCAGTGAAATGGCAACAGGTGTTAGATTGGTGGAATTAGACCAGACCTTGATTCAGCAATATCGGCACTTGAGTTCTGGCTAAGAAAGAATTCAGAGCCAAGGCACACATTGGTATAAGAAAAAAGTTTATTTAGAAAGTCACAGGTAGAAGAAGTGAGCCATAGAAAAAATGGGCTCAAAAAACTTACAAAGGCAAAAGAGGGTCCTTGGAGAAAAGGAGAAAAAGAGAGGCAAGGAATAAAACCTAGGAGAAGGGGGTGGAGCATAGGTTTGCTCCAGAGAGAAAGAGAGGGGGAAGAGAGAGAGGAGTAGAGAGCGATGTGCTGGGTTCTCTATCCAAAGGGCTTTGAAGGGTAAGGATTTTAGGGGAGGCTTCAGGGAAGGATCTCAATAGATATTCATAACCTTTCCAGGTGAGTCCTTTCAGGGTAATGGACTCCATTGATTGGTCCATGCCAGGGAAGGGAGTCATTAGTCATTGCAGCTGTTCCTGATGCCAGCCATGGCATTGCTTTGTCTGATTTTGGGACTGGAGCTGAAACACAACTGAGGCCTAGACATTGTATCTATTGCTTAATGCTTAAAGGGGTAGTTATACGAGGCTGGTATGGGAGTCATATGAAGTTATTCTCCTGTCCCTTGGTCCTTCTCTAAGGGGATCTAAAACCAGATGACTAGCAATATGCCAGGGGCTTGAAAGGTCTGAAGAAGGTCTGAACTTCGTGGCAGTGTTATGAAAGGTCAGGGGGCTTAAAGTGCATGACCAGTGATCCGGAGGTGAGGTTTTTGTTTTCCTTGTTGTTTTGCTGGTTGGTAGGCACCCGGGGCTTTCTGCTCTGGTGGCCTTCTGTGCCTGGCCCATTGTCCTTGCTCTGCTCCTGTATGTCTAACTGCCGGCCTCACATGAATAATACAGTGAATGGGATAACAAGCCTAATGGACATTCTATTGAATTAAAACTGTTACAGAAATTTCCATGTAAATGAAATGGTAGATTTAGTGTGAGTAAACACTTTACTCTTGATTTTAGGTGAAGTCTCCACTCTTCTGGTCTTTCAATTCTATGGTTGAGAATTGAAACGACTGAATTATGCTAAAATTAGTAACAACTACCAACTCTCAACAATGGTAAGGTAAATGCAAGTAGAAATTTTAGTTGATAAATTGTACTTAGGAAAATTAGATGATAATTTACATCTTTTATTTCAATAAAGTAATTAAATTTGGATTATTATGTGCTTTTTAAAAACATATTTTTCTCATATTCTTTGAACATGCAGTTTTGGTTTAATTTAATTTATCAAGTTAGAATTATGATCAATATGTTTAACTGTTATACCTGAGATATTTTCTTTCTACAAATCGAATTTGACAGATCAAAAATGTGTTTTTAACTACATTTAATGAGTGCATGAACATGGGACAATTAGCCCTTGAAATTCTCCATTGAAATATAAAAGGTAATTGTGATCATTATTTGGCAAAGCTAAGTCATAGTTAGTAGAATCAGGAGACAAAAAGTTAATTTTGTATAGAAAATTTGAAGATAGACTGAACGTTACTTTTCTTCATGTAAATTACACTTAACGAGTTTATCTAGTCTTTCATATTTCACATGAACAGAAATCCTGAATTAATTTTATTAATATTAAAGTGCTTATTTAATTTTTTCTCATCTAATATATTATTATTTTAAATACGAGGACATTGTCAATCATCAATTATCTATTAGCTATTGTGATTTCTCTACTACCATAGACCATTGAAAGTAAAAAGTTGTCCTTTACTAAACATGACCTGGTCTAAAATGTGATGGTTTAAAACGTGGTGCCAATAGAATTTAGCCATGTTCTGAATGGCTAGGTAAATTGGGCAGTTGTACCTTAAGTGGTGATTCCATCAGAGTTGCTCTGATTCAGATAACATAACTGCGTGCATAATAATTATCTGCAGTGCAGATCCAATGAGTGGCCACATCTCCCGGTACTTTAGAGATAAATGAGTGTTGTGCTCGAGACCTATAAGTAATTCCAAATTACTTGAGGCTTCCAAAATGTATCTGACATTTTTTTGTTTTGTTTTTATCTTTCTAGAATGTCCTTTTCTGAGAGAATTATAATGGTAACTTATTAAGTATATAGCAGAGAGAAAAAGTGTCTGCGTTGGCAGTTTTTATTTAGAAATGGAAATATGTGATAGGGAAAAAATAGGTTTTGCACAAAATCTGAATTATTTAACTCACCTTATTTCTTTCTGAAAGGAAATTAAGTTCGTAACCAAGATATTCTTGAGGTTGATTACAGTGTAATGGTTAGATTAAATAAGTGAAATATTAGTTCGTCCCACTGACGATGCAGAATCTTGTCACTAACTCCGATACATTCAATTTCTATTCTGTGCTCTCAGTACAGACAAACTAGATAAATGAAGATATATCCCTTGGATGTAGCTGAGGTTCACTCATCTTTTATTTTAGCTTCTATCTATAGGTGGTGATTATATTTTGTGCAGAGCAAATGTGCTTCTCACATCTACAGAATGTCTACCACTTTCCTCTCTGAAGTGGTACCACATGTTGTTCTGCTTGTTATTTCTGCATCACTGATGCAGCATTTGACTGTTTTAATGAAGTGGTGACCTCAGCGATTATTAATCTAATGATGGGGTGTGTCCCTGTAAGTTACAGGTACATTTTCTGAACCTCTTGCCTCCAGACTGAATTACAACATGATTGATATTATAAATATTTTTATTCTTACTAAATTATACACAATTTTTTTAATAATGGGAAGTTATTGCTGTAATCCTAATAAGAACACTTTCCAGGTAAGCATGTCAGTAGCATTTGCAGAAATGGCCATTTTTTTCCTATACCTCAACTTCTTTCACTGGCATGGAGCTATTTCAAAAGACAGGGAAGCCAGGAAAATAAAACTGTCAGCAACTTATGCATTCAGACCTCACTCTCAGCTGAATTTCAACGCAAATATACATTATGTAAATGTATTTAAATGTGCAATACATGTTTACATTTGCATGTAAATTGAGTTGATTTGCATATTAGATTCTGAATATCAGTCATTAAAATCCACTGATTTCCTGACCCACTGCTACCAAGCAGAAAGATGTATGCATATGCTTGTTAGTTAAGCATTTCCTGAGGACAGGAAAGGTGACAACGCATACAGTAATTTGCAGGATGGCTCTCCTGTTACAGGAGCTGGTAATTGGGGCTTGTGGGGCTGAGGTAAAGGCGTGAGGGAAGATATAGATAGATACAGAACAAAAATAAGGAAATGGAAAAACTAAGGGCAAAAGGGAAAATGCAAATGTGCACTAAATATTGCATCAAATAAGCTCAAATTTTCAAGGGAATCAATGGTGACTTTTTAACACCTGAACTTAGAGGAGTCCTCAAGTAGCATGTCATGTTCTTCTAGGCAAATAGGTACATAAAGAATAAAAATTCATTTGTAAAACCCAGCTGTCAATGACAAATCATAAGATATTCTGTTACATGTGTCAATAGTCTGTCATGAGTGCTCCCTTGTATAAGCTTAGTTCAGTTTTCTTTGTCTAAACCATATTTTATTGTATTTTTATTGTATTTTTCTATTATCATTTATTCCCTAATCCTCTTCCACCTCCACCCTCCTGGCCCGCTGCAAATGCCACACTGTTGTCCACGCTGATAAGTTCTTTCTCTTTTGTTCTTATTTGCTCTATCCCTTTGCACCCCCAACTCCCTTCTCAAACCCCAGCCCCAGAGCTGTCAACCCACCTTCTATCTATAAGCAAAATAGAGATGGACTCTTAGTTCAGATTTTTAATATTCATCCAACATATAATCAAAGCAGTCTTCTTTCTGTTTTGTCCTATTTTCAGGTCTGACTTTCCATTATCTATTCTCCATGCTTTGTAAATTTCCCTAAGCATTTTATCTATTCTACGTACTATGTGCATTTCTTCTCATGCACAAGTCTGATCACATAATGTCCCTCTTTTAAAAAATCCAGTGGTTCCCCAACCCAGTGCCTTCATCTCTAAATCCACACTCCTTTAAACGTTTTTTTTTTTTCTCCTGCCCATGTACACATCAGGTCTCAGCTCCCGCACTCGTGTGACTCACACCCTGTATGTAATTCAGTCATTCCAAATTACTTGATGCTCTGATGTATCTGACTTGTTTTGTTCTATTCTCCTAGAATTTCCCTTTCTTATTTAATCATGTGAGTGAATCCTGCTTTCCCCTTGAGGTTCAGGTCATGGATGATCTCCTGGGAAAGCTTTTGTCCCTAACCTCTCAAGCACGTCTGCACTGCCATGTCCTTCTTTCCCTGGCTCCCTGGTGTGGAGAGGCATCAAAAGAGGGTGAAGGTATAATAGGTTCAATAGAGTGTTTCCATGTTGAACTTTACCTGAGACCTGTGTTCACAGAAGGTAGTGGTGTTAGAGAAACCTCCCACCCTTTGCTGTTTGTAGAGGACCATCCTGCCCTCATATGTTTACATGAAACCCACCTGTACCTCCCTCAATGACTCAGACAAAACCCTTCTCCATCCTCCTTCTTTATAAAGAAGTTTATGAACCCCTAGTTTATAAAACCCCATGTTTTCTCCATCTTTTTTTGAAATATTTTTCATTAATGAATGTTGTCTCTATTGCAATAGCCTGAATACAGTCATCTTAGCTGTCCTAGGCATTTTATCTTTCACATGGGGCAACTTGGGCCTTGTCAGCAAGTTCATCAGAGTACTTGTCATGTTTCACTGTAACTTTTGATTTGCTTGTCTGTCATTCTAGTTAGATTTAGCATTTTTGAAGGTGGAAAAATGGCTTGTTTGCATAGTATCATGTGTGCACAGTGCAGTGCTGGAGTACACATAGCAGGTGACAAATGGACCTTTGATAGTTACTAAATGAGAATTTGTTATATGTTTATTCTTTCACTAGAGGAAGAACATTTCGGCTGCCACTTTTTCCTGTTGGTGTCATTTTTGAATGCGTAATTAGGCTTGGGATATCCATTCATGCCATCTCCTGAAATGATTGCAGGAAGCTTCACTTCCACTGTATAAAAAATGGCAATTACAGCTATTTATTAAAATCTCTTGTGGTTTATAGATAATTACTTTATAGGAACATAACTGTCATACATATCATTCATTATATATCAGAGTCACATTGTGTTGGGATATAAGTGAGAAAGGCTAATGATACATTTAAAAGGCACTGAATGTATAGTAGATTTGAGGAAGTGTGAAAGAAAGATGTTTTCAGAAATCTAATTTAAGGAAAATTATACAAAATAGTGGGAATTTAAACTTCAGGAAATATACATCATACTGAGACAAATCCAACCTTAGAAAGTTGCAAACTGTTCAGAGTTAAAAAACAAGGTGATGATCCATTGGTTGCTATACCCATGAAGGAAGAAAGAATGATTTAAAAATGAAGAAGTGGGTTGGCCTACACTGTGGAATATTCACTCAAGCTCATTGAGTGCCATTTGTACTTTGACAATTCATATGCATTGACAATTCACATACAATTCTTGGGGTTCAGGATTTGTGATAATGTATAGGTACTGTGGCACACTAAGGTATATATTATGTGAGAGTTGGCTTCTGTCAGAAGGCTCACCTACTAATGAGTGAACTGAGCTCACCACACAGAGTTTTGGTTTCAAGTTACCATGGTGAGTGCACCGCTCTCTTCAAGTCAGACACCTAGCAAACAATGCGGTGAATGTGTTTGTGACTCTGTGTGGGTGTCTGTGATTGATGTGTTATCCTGGAAAGTACGTCATGTGTTTTTCTTTTTCTTTTTTTCTAGTAGTGACATATATAAGAATACTTGCAGCTTAGAATATAGAATGGCTCTGTAGGATTTGATTTTTAAATGTAAAATTCATGTACTGTAAAATGAATAGCCCTCAGTGCAGTGAAATGTAAGTTTTGACAAATGCATAACCATGGAACCCAAGCCCCTGCGCATCATCTGAGAAACAGATTCCAGTGGGATTAGATATGCAAGAAATTTACTGAGGGGAATGCCTTCGAAGGGTATGAGGGGACAGGTCAGGGAGGCAGGGATGACTGACATCTATGAAAAGAGAGAGTTAGAACTGTTTGGGGAGACCAGTGATTTTCAATCAGTGTTATGATGAATATTTTTGGCTTCTCTATGAAATCTTTGCCTATCCCAAGTTCATAAAAATATTCTCTTATTTTTATAAACAAACTTTATATTTGTATTTTATATTTATATAAATATAATAAATTATTTAATGCAAATATTTTATATTCATATTTGTATAAACAAAATTTACATATACTTATTTGTATAAATGTTTGCCAAAGCTCATAAGACTATTCTATCTGGTTGATGATTATAGCCTTTGGGTCAACTGCTTGTTTTTGTAAATCAGGTTTTACAGGAACATGACTGGGTCTTCGCTTATTTGTTGTCTACGGCTGTTTCCGTGTTACAGTGGCACAGCTGACTGTTTCTGATGGAGAGATTATGGTCCTAAAGCTTCAGATATTTAAGATCAGCCCTTTAGAAAGTTTGCTACCCACTGTTCTAGAGGTTTTGCAGTTTTAGATTTTATGTTCCTATGAGTGATCTTCAGTAAATTTTTGTGGGCGGTTTGAATAGGATTGAGATCCATTCCTCTATTTACCAGTCATTGTAACATATTTTACATGAATGTATTTTCACACCTAATGGGTAGGTCACTATCTAATGACATTGTACATGTTATTGCATTTAAACTTTGGTTCTGCATATTGGAAGGCAAAGTCAGAGTCCAATACAAGTCCTAAAAATAATAAAAAATGTTTTAATATAGAATTCATTACAAATTACATTATAATTCTATGATTTCTACCAAGAGAACTTAATACTTACGTTACCACCTCACCCATATTCTATTGTTGTTCATAATAGTTGATTGTAATATTTGTGTATGATTTCATATAAATCATACTTTTTATTCTTTAGTATCTGATTTATACACAGCATCTATATGCACTGTAAGTTTTCTAATAAATCACAGAAATTTAGCTAATTTTTAATATTTGTCAGAGAAAATATGAAAATAATGTAAACTACTTGAAATCCAGTCCAACTTTTCCTTTCAAATAAAAAAAAAAACAAGGTGAGTAGAAACATTAAACCATTACCAACTGGAGGGCTCTTCAGCAATGTGGAAAAGTGCTTAGCCATTAGAAGTCCGGTTTAGAAACCTGTAAAACAAACTTTATTAATGTGTGATACATTTTCTTCCTTTGTGGATTTAGGATGGAATTTTGTGCTCAGGTAAGCTATCTGTAGTTAACTTTCCTTTTAAAATTCACCTATTTCTCTATCTTTCTTTATCCTATATTAAGTATATGTATTTTATGTATATTAATTTCTATATGTATATTCATTTTTTAAAGCAAAGTTTTAAATTTGCTTACACTACCTTCAAAAAAACAAAGAATATGAAATGTATTTACTATACTATGTCATTTCCTTCATTTTCTGCCATCCTTACTTCTTTCACAAAAATGTCACAAATATACATGAAGGTTGAGAATGTATCATTGTGTTGTTCTGGGGGTGCACTTGGCCAGAATCTATTGAGAAATGTTTGCTTTATCTGATTCCTGGGATTTTCTCCCCCACGGTCTGCTACTAAGTATTATAGGTAGTATTACCGTATTAGTTTGTTAGGCCTTCATAACAAAGTACTACTTCCAAAATATAATAATGGCAGAGGCAAATAATGGACATTTCTATTCCAAAAGGGATAAATCAAAAGGAGGGAAGGCATTCTATCTCCCACACAAGTGTGAAACCTAGCAGGGACAATTTCAACAGATTTTAAGGCTTGAGAATTATTCTGTTTGACTTGATACGTAGTTCTTGTTGCTCACCAGGGAGGTGGCCTTGTCTTTGGGCCCATCAGTGTGTTGGTCTTGCCCCTTCTGCCCTGGGCCTGGCTCTCTGAAACCAAGGAGATTGCCCCAGTCTCTGGAACTGAGGAGTGGGTAGTTTCCCCAACCCACTGGACCTGTGTCCTCTGGACCTTTGGTAAGAGTACAACCCTGCTGACATTTGAAATGCCTTTGGAGTCTTTCTTCCAGATTCTTGATTAATAAAACATGTTTGTAGCTGGACAGTTTTATTGGTTTATCCTGTAGTCTGACAGCATTCTTTTACTTCTTCCCATCTGTCTTCTTCAGTCTTCATTTCTGCAAAAAATGCAGAAATGAAATTCTCAAAAGCCTTGTTAGTCTCCCATGCCATTCATGGGCACCTAGTCCTAAAATAAGAGGGCTGTCCACAGATCTTTCCTGGATTACTGCATCTCCATTTCTGGCTGCTGCAGAGCTGGTTGACTGGACCCATGAATCACATGGCAATCTCTTTAGCGGGAGACTTTCCAGTCATACTCTTGTTCACTGCAGAACGTGCCTTCTCATGGTTTGCTATAGGGTATGGTGACAATTTTCTAAATCTTCAAGTTCTGGTTCCCTTTTGACTTAGTTCCTTCTTCAATTTCTCTCTCTCCTGTTATATTTTTACTCTAAGTAGCAAGGAGAATCCAGGCTGCACCTTCAATATTTTGTTTAGAAATTGTCTCTGCTGAATATCCAAGTTCATAACTTATGCATTCTACTTTCCACAAAACACTAGAGCATAATTTTGCCAAATTTTTGGGCACTTTGAAACTTTATATCACTTTCCCTCAGTTTTCAGTAATATGTTTCTCATTTCTCTCTGAAAATTCATTAGCATTGTCTTTGGGGTCTATATTTTTTCCATCTCTAAGGCAATTTAGACTTTTCTCTAACATGCTCCTCTAAACTTCTTTAGCTCTTCTCCATTAGTCACCTCCAAAGCACATCCACATTTTATGTATTTCTTAGAGCAGCACCCCACTGCCTAGTTTCAAAATTTACTTTAAGTTTGCTGCCATAACAAAGTACTAGACACTGAGTGGCTTTAAAAAACATGTTTTTATTTTCACAGTTCTGGAGGTTAGTTCCAAGATCAAGTTGGAACTTGACTGGCTTCTCCTGAGGCCTCTCCCCGTGGCTTGCAGAGACCACCTTCTCTCTGTTTGTTTACATGGTCTTCCGTTTGTACATCTTTTTCCTAATTCCCTCATTTATCACTCTACCAGTCATACTAGAGTAGGGCTCACCCTAAGGACTTTATTGTATTTAAGTACCTAATTTTGTTAAAGACCCTTTCTACAAATATAGTCATAGATGGAGGTGCTGGGGTTTAGGTCTTTAACATACTAATTTTGGAGAAAAAAAAATTAACGTTTAACGATTACCATTGTTATCCAACATTTACTTCAGATCTCTGGCCCTTGATAATTCCTTGAGTACTGCTGGCTCAGCAGACACTTCTGAGTCTCTGTTTTTGCACCTGACTAAATGTCTGCCTTAAGTGATTCACTTCATGCTGTGGGTTTCCAGAATGAGTCTCCTGGAGGATGTACCCCTGTGGTGTGCTAATGGCAACTTTAGCCACAGGCTCAAGAAAAACCTCTGCTCCTCCCTTTAACTACCTTGAAGAACCTGAATTAGGGGCTTTGGCCATAAAAGATTGTCAGAGATAACCTCTTTTGACCTACCTATAAAGCAATGAAAGTTTGTATTTACTAAATGTCTGTTCTTCTTATCAATGACCCTTCAATGAGCCTTTAAAGCTCCCAAGTTGCATTAGCTTATTTCCAGTTCAGGATGGACTGAGGATATAGCTCAGCCCCCCTTTCTATTTCTCAAACTCTCCTGCATGTGGTTCTCTGACTCTCTCATGTACAGTGGGGGTCCCATACAAGTGTGTATATTAAATGTGATTATTTTATCTTGCTGATTTGTCTCATGTCTGTTTTTTAAAGGATTTTTAAAATTTTTTTGATTTGAGAGAGAGGAAGTGGGGGAGAGAGAGAGACAGACAGACAGACAGAAACATTGACCTGTTGTTCTACTAATTTATGCACTTATTGGCTGACTTCCCTATGTGTCCAGATAGGGGATCAGACCCTCAACCCTGGTGAAAGAGGATGATACTCTAGCCAACTGAGCTACCAAGCCAGGGCCTGTCTCATATCTATTTGATTATGAAACCAGCCAGAAGAACCTTGAGGGCTGAGAAATTCTGTTGCTCCCTCACAATGCCTTGCCATTCTGTTCTCTCATGCAGTCCTCTCCCACCTTCCTGAGGAACGTGGAACATTTTGGGCAGCTCTTTAACACAACACATGAGGGCTAAAGAAGGCTTGAGAGTAAAAACCGAGAATTTCTTCTTGGTCTGATTTTGATACATGGCTAAGGTTACCTTATTTTAGATTGTGACAGTCTTGCTTAGCTATGTACTCATATTGCCATGATTCTAAATGGGAAAACCATTTGAATCTGTTTCTCCAGCACATCTTTTCTCTGGGCCTTTTGCTGGCCAAAGGTAAGTCCGAGGAGGTTATTACTGGATTCAGGTGTCTAATCCCTGCTTTTCTAAAATATATTTGTTTACTCCCCCAAATGACCCAGAATAAAAAGGGATATATTGGACCTTTTACTTATTCAGATCACGTTAACGTTCTGCCTTAAGGCGTGTGGCTTTATGACCTAACTGTCAGGGGTTGAGGTGATACACTCTCTATTCTATGAAATAAATTCTATGATATGAGTATTTAGGGCTTGGCTTTTGTACATTAAGTGGAAACTAAAGTGAAATCTATTTTTTGGTTTTGAAAATCATTTTTAAATTAAAATATTTCATTTGCTTGTCTAAAATAATAAAATATAGTCTTTCTTTTTTATAGTTTTGATAAAATAACTAACTCCCCTCTAATCATCACTGATAATACCCCAAAGCCTATGCAAACTTCAGATGAAGTAAGTAAAAAGATAAAAATACCTGTAAGTACAAAGGAGAAAAATCACATTTCACTAATAGTATATACACTATGCTTTTACCATGTATCTAATTTTATCGTACTATATGACATCTTTTAAAGATATTAACCAGGGACAATAATGAATATATTAAGTAAAATTTGTTTTTGCTCAGATAGTCATAATTAAGGCATTTGGGAAAACATCTTTCAGATGTCTGTTACTTTTAATATTGACTATTCAATACCACTGTTCAAAGATTTTCCTGCTTATTCCCATATTTTATTTAGGCTCTAATTTTTCCAATGGAAGTCCAAGATATGCATGCCTAGCAATATCAGTATATTGCTTACCAGACAGACCTGGGATTCAGGTGCTTGGAACTTGATTCAGCCAATGAAAATTAAAAGAATATGAAGACAAGTTTTCTGATTTAGATTTCTTTTTATATATTGTTTCTTCTTTTTTTGTAATTAACCTCACCTCCAAAATTGCATACACAGCTATATGAGCCACCAGGTGGCTTATTGTGAGGTTATTTAATAGCTTGCATCTTATTTTGAGATTAATGATTGTAATTATCAAGGTGCAAGTGAAATTGAATATGATGCCATTTCCCTGCTAAATAGATTGTGATTAGAAAACAAGGCTAATTTAGGCCAAGCAGGAAGACTAGTGCTAGATAAATACACTAATTGCTTTTCAATTTCACAGTTCAGTCCCTTTCTTAAGCTCTGTGCTACTCTGAAAGGCAAAAATATATAACAACACAAGTCAAATTTTTCTGGTTTGCTGTTCTTCAGTTTTAAATTAATCAAACTGGGAGAGGCATAGTCCTCAGAATTTTTCAAAATATATTCTATGGATTGAAAATTTTGAATCCCATTAATAGATATATTTCACAGACTGATTTCCATGACCAAATAAGTTTTAGAATTCTGCATTAAATAGATATAAACCTTATAATTGTTATTATTAATATTTCCATATAGTGTACCTCCAAAAGTATGCAACATTCCAAAGCTGATTTTAGCAAGGCCACCATTTTCTCAGAACGTAGAAGTAGGGAAAAGGGTGCAGGCCTAGGTTTCAATGAATTTAACATTTTGGGAAATGTTGCACTAACTTGTGTAGTCATATGGCTCATTGATAAAGCCTAGGAAATGATAGGTCTACGTCAATCAACGTTATCAGGAACAAAAGCATATTATAAAATGTTTAAATGTCAAATCAACTTGTTTTGTCAATGGTATAATTTGTAAGTAATTAATTGGATCCTTTCCTAAATCTAAAAAGGAGCATCAGATGTACTTTAAAACTGGGGCGATCTATAAAACTGAATAGTAAAGCATGGTTTTGATTGAATTCCTTATACACAAAACTTGGTAAACTTCAGACACATTTATAAACTTATAAAATATCAATGGTTTAAAGACTAAAAGTGAATATATGATCTGTCAAAAATGCTGTTTTTATAAATTTTTATTCATCGTAAAATGTAATATTTAAGACAACATTGACAGATTCATTTTTCTAATATTTTTATAATGACTTTAGTTACTTCAATTCATGAGAAGATAAAATGTGCAGCATTTTCCACTCCTTAGATAATGAAGCTAAATAAAAATTGATTTTGGTCAAAGAAAAATCCAAAATATAATAATGTCATAAAATGTATGCTGGAATCTCTTTTTGTTAGAATTTAAAGAGCAGATGAATTTCCAACTGCCTGAAACAGCTTAGATGTGGAAATGGCTAAAGGTAAAGGAGGGTTATAGGATCTCGTATTCATGTATAACTAGTTTGAACTTTTCCATCACACTTTACACATAGCCACAACTCTCATTTCTATTCAGCAAAAGAAAATCAGCTTGGACCACTGCTGTCAGATTGTCTGGGAATCCAGTGTTTTTTCTCTTGAATTAACTTAATTCTCATAGGTCATCCAAGAATATTAATTTGTGTGTGTGTTCGTGTGGATACTGTTCTATGCGATTACACACAAACACACACACTTTGTGTGAAGCACTGTTCTAAGAGCCTTAGGAGTATTACCTGCTTGAATTCTCAGAACTCTATGACAGAAGTATTATTGTTAGTATTGTGATTTTACAGATGATGAAAATAAGTCATGGGAAAGTTACATAATTTGCCTAAAGACTCAGAACTTGCAGGTGGTATAGAAAGAATGCAACCTCAAACAGGCTGGCTCCAGATGTATTCCATCACAATTGCTTAATCAATAAATGTATGATCTAAGTGTCTTAAGAGAGACAATTAAGTTTCTCGAATGAGGGTGATACACATTAATCATATCCTAGTTAAGGTATATCATCATCATCATTATTTAGCAAAAACCACCTATTAAAGAAAGAAGAGGGATTTTAGGTAAAAATAAATTTCAACACAAATTGAAATCAAGGATAAAAGTATCAGAATGTGAAAGAATAGGATACTAAAAAATAAAGGTAAACCAGATATCATGATAAGCATTTCTCTAGATCTCCTCTCAATACCTTTCTTATTACTTCATTTTCTCTCAAACTCATTTTTTTTTTTTTTTTTTGGTTTACTGTATGACAGAAGTAAAGTAGAATATGTTCTGTAGGTAGCTTTCAAGTTTATATTCCCTCCATTCAGGATCCAGCTCTCAGCCCTACTTTCTAATTCCTGGACAGAGTCTTATGCACCTTGCTTCAGTATGGTCTGGCGTCCATTCCTGGGCTGATGGACAGAAGTGGGCTGACAGGGTCATAGAGCACAGACACAACAGCTGGGGGCAGTTCTCAGACAGAAAAGGACTCTGTCCTAGAGAGGTACCACAAAATGTGTTTGCCATACGTGGTCCCTAGAAAACAGTGTTACCTTGACCAGGTGGGCATTCACTGTGAGGAAATGTGGAAGAGTTTCAGGCTTTCAGCTCTGAGAATGGTGTCAGGATCAGAAACCAGAACCCTGAGAAATAAATTGATAAAGAACAAGGAAAGCAGGTAGAACACTCTCAGAAAAATACATAAGCCATAAAAAACAAATATAGACTGTGAAGAAAAAGTACTTGTTATAAAGTACACTTGCTGTGTATTTATTCATAAAATTTTCTTTGCATTACTTATTTACTCCATTCATTGAAAAATATTTTTAAAATATTTTCTATGTAAAAATCACACTGCTGTTTTCTAGAATCATAGATGACTAACATATGGTCTTCCATTTTGTTGAAGTGGATCACAAAGTAGTATTAATTTACATACAATTTATAGTATCTACTTATATCTACCTATCATATTCAAATAACTTATAGGAAAAAGAAGTCTATGCCTGTGCTGACCATTCATATGTAACATTGTTCTCAAAATTTGGGGTGAAGCAGTAAGACTGAAAAGGAATTTAGTAAACTTGTCAGTTTGGGAAAAAGTGCAAAATATCATTACTAGAAGATGATATGATTGTCTAGCCAGAATGTCGAAGAAAATCACTAAAACACTGAAAAGTGTAAGTGGGTTTATCATGCTAGTTAAAGCAAATATACAGAATCAACATATTTATATTATATGAAAATTAATCTCTTAATACAATAGGAAAGAAAAAATACATATAACAATTAAATAAATGAGACAATTAGCAATAAATAAATATTAAACAAAACACCAAGGAATGAACTTCAAATAGAAGTATGCTGTATTATACAAAATGTTCAAAATTCTGTTATGAACAAAAGAGGTGATATTGATAGGAGAGGCATAACAAATTTCTGTACTGTAATACATAATAAATATTACCTGGTGTAAATACAAAGGTACTTATAAAAAACCTTACCCAATTATAAAGTTTGCCTCTGGGAACAAATGAGCTTAAAAAAGTAATGGCATGAAAGTTATAATCATGCAGTTTAAAACATACAATAATATTCATACAACTTATTGCAATGTTTGCACAGTGTCACATTAAATCAGCCTGTCACATACTAGAAAGCCCAAAATCTTGTTCAGGAAAACCATGATGATTTTAGCTCATCATAAAGACAGCATTTTAAAACAGTGGAAAAAGAATGTATTATTCAATAAATGTCCTAGAGTAGCCAGGTTCATTATTGGGGGAAAAGAATGAATCTATGTCTCATCATAAAATACATAAATAATAATTATGGATAAAATAATGCATAGATATTAAAATAATATTTCATTTTTTAAATATGTCCACAAAATATTGAAGAATATTTATATATTCTCATGGAACTGGTCTTATAAAAATGATATCAAAAGCAAAAATCACAAACAAAATATGCATAGTTTTGACTGTATAAAAATATAAAGTCCCTGGCTGGTGTAGCTCAATGGCTTGAGTGCAGGCATGTGAACCAAAGCATTGCCAGTTAGATTCCAAGCATGGGCACATGCCTGGGTTGCAGGCCAGATCCCTAGTAGTGGGTGTGCGAGAGGCAACCACACATTGATGTTTCACTCCCCCCTTTTCTCTCTCCCTTTCCCTATCTCTAAAAATAAATAAAATCTTTTAAAATATAAAGTCTTTTTTTTGTAAAAAGGTAAATTACTATTAAAAGGTATTAACAAATGTTTGCTTATATTTAGAATGACTCACAAAACATTTGATCGTTAAATATTAAAGCATATTCTATGCTAATTATTATTTTTTAAAGATTTTATTTATTTATGTTTAGAGCTGAAGGAAGGAGAAAGAGAGGGAGAGAAAGATCAGTGTGTGGTTGCCTCTCATGCATACCCTACTGGTGACCTGGCCCCCAACCCAGGCATGTGACCTGACCAGAAATTGAACCAGCAATCCTTTGATTTGTAGTCTGGCCAGCACTCAATCCACTGAACCACACCAGGCAGAGCTCTATGTTAATTATTTTTGAAAAGAAAAGAAAATGTCTTGGACATACTTTTATTTTGCTGCCATATAATATCACATTTAATTATTTTTTTCTGATTAAATTTTTGGCGGCTCATGAAAGTTCCAAGTAATACATTTCAAACACATTCCATTTTTCATATAACCCAACTATAATTTTCTCTTACAAGGCAGAGAATTCTCTTTGTATGCTCACTTGCTTTTTATCCCTCAGACAAATTACTATTATGATACCTTTGTGACTAAGCTGCTAGTGCTATTGTCCTGACCCCATGCGCATAATGGCAATGCTACTGTTGATGGTATCTTCTGGATTCAGGCTGGTAATCCCATCATTATACACAGGTGAATAAAACAAAATACTCTTTATCTGTTATAAAAAAAATCACACGACAGTAGGTTTCTATAATGAAACAGATCATGCGTGGAAGACTGAAATTTGGTGCTAAGGCAATAACAGCTTCTGTCAGAACCCGGCAACTTCACTTGACAGGCGTAATGTTTCTACTTCGTCTTCATTTAGGACAGCTTTGCTTCAGTGAGTAGGAGACATGACAATGACTTCTAACAGCTAGCAGTTCCAGGTACTTTTCCAAATGAATCCTGGGGTAAAGCTAACAGACTTTTGCAAATGGGGAAATTAATGGTTTTCACAAGTTCCCTCCTGGAATCTCACAACTATGATTTTGACAAGGTAGATGTGTATTGATAATTGAAATTGTTATGGGGAAATATCAAGAATATTAGGAATACATTTAAGTTAAGAAAGACTCTGCTGCAATGAATGTTTTTGTTTGAAAATATTTTTCAAAAACCATGCTTTATGCTGCAAAGGTCTTAGCCAGCAGTAAGCTTGGGTTTCAAGTCAAACAAGTATTTGAAGATTTCCCCAAAACTGAGGCTGAACATTCAGAGGTCTACATTGAAAAGATGTTATTGGAGAAAAGTAGGATGTTATATTGGCCATTCTAGAGAGATATAACCATATTTAAATTATTTAATGTATCTGATTATTCAGAAAAATACAAAGTTAAGTTACTCTAATGTTAATACAAATTGAGCAAAGATTTGGGAGATGTGAATTCTGATGGCTCTTTGGTAGTTTCTAGCTCTGTGACTTTGGAAAATTCAATTCACTAATTTGAATTAGAATTCCCTCATCTGCCCGGCTGGCGTAGCTCAATGGATTGAGTGCGGGCTGCGAACCAGAGTGTCGCAGGTTTGATTCCCAGTCAGGGTACGTGCCTGGCTTGCAGGCCATGACCCCCAGCAACCGCACATTGATGTTTCTCTCTCTCTTTATCTCTATCTCCCTCCCTTCCCTCTCTAAAAGTAAATAAATAAAATCTAAAAAAAAAAAAAAAGAATTCCCTCATCTGTAAAATGAAGAATTTGATTTAATTTATCTTAGTGTGCTTTCTATGAGAAGTCACTCTGAAATTTCACTAATATTAAAGGATACATTTTCTTCATACCATCTAAGTAACACAGGATGGAAATTTCTAAACACAAGCCATTTGTCATATTACAGAGTGGCAAATGGGGTCATTTCTGGTCAAAGGGTGACTAGGAAACTGTCTGTTTAGGATGGACTGCCAGTGAAGGGGATGCCTAAGAAAACTTAGCGTACTGTAGTGATTCCTTCTGCATCTGAATAGGATTCAGTTTTCTTTCTCTTGCCTCAAGGTAGTGTTAGTATTGTATTATATTCAAAAGACGTATAAATTCAACTACAGAAGCCTGGAAAAAGGCTTTAAGTAATTTCTAAAAATTCAGTATAGAAAATTATATCTCACAAAACACAGCAAAGCTCCTAAAATTTACTTTTTAGGTATAACTGACCCAAAGTTCTAGAAACATGGCTGCTAATAAAATGATTCCCCTTATGCCCCAAGTCCCAGGTAAACTTGATTTCTTAGGGCAAATCCTATCTTTCTGTTTCTCCTCAGCCTGAGGGAAGAAATAGGGCAAGCTGAATGGAAAAAAACAATGAAATGTTTTAAGAGCACCTATTGTATCTAGTCATTTTACCTTGTTTAATTGCATTTAGACTTCCCAGTCAACCCATGAATTAGGTTTCATTGTTATTATTGTTCAAATATTAAAGAGGAGGAAACTGATTCCATAAGAGTATTGCTAACCTTTCTAAAATTTAATAGCTTGAAAAAGAGTAGTTTTGTGATTGGAATCCATAAATCTCTGCTCTTTCCAATTTTTGATATATGAATTGGAGAGGAAAGAATATGTACTTATTTCACATGGTGAAATTGATACAAAAATAAAACCTGGCTTTTTAAAAGTCTATCATCTCAATTTTGGAATGGGTTCAAATTAAAAACTTGAATTTAAGATTTTTCTGTTACATATGAATAAGAGCATATGTTTGTTTTTGTACACACTCACATGCATACCTATATTAACATATGCATATTTTGAATAATAGTTATCTTTAAAAAATTAAAAATTAACATGCACACATAGTGTTGGGAACTGCCCTGCCTGGTTTCAGGAGCTGTAACTGCCCCCATGGCTAAGGCTGAGTGAGTGACTTTCAGACTATAAGTCACTAAGGAGACAAAACTTATCTCCCTGGCAGAAGCGCTGCCTCTGCTCCTTTTATTTCACCCTGCCTGGCCCCCAGTGTTTGATCAGTTAGCCAGTGATGGGTAAGATTCCCCACCAGGGGGATGACCTAAGACAGGCATAATCATGGGGGCCCCCCAGGGAAGGACTTGGGGGCTACAGAAAAAGAGGGTGATGAACCCTCGCTCCTCAGCTTTGACACAGCCTCAGTTCTCATTCTGTCTGCAAGAAGTCTCCTAATCTCTTGGCTGCCTTACTTCCCCTGCCTGACTTAAGCCTGAAACAATGCCTTAAGTCTGAAACAATGCTGGAGGTGGGTGCTGCCCTGTGCTGGAAAGGGCAGGTTCTCTAGGGCGATCAGGCCTAAGAAAGAATGCATAAAATCCTATGAAACCTACTTTGCTAAGAAACTCAATTTAAATGATAAGGGTACAATCAGGAAGTGAGTTTGTTCCCATTTCACTATCTGACCCTGACTCAGAATAAGCCCTCAGAGTTCTTTGAATGTTACCTATTGTTTAATCAATTCTGCCTGACAATGATTAATGAGCTTTACCTATGCACCTTGCATTCCTATGCAAATTGAATCTGATAAAAGATTGTCAAGGCAAGGGTTGGGGCACTCTCCTCTTGAGAGTAGCCATGCCATCCCTTTTCTTCCACAGAACTCGGTAGTCTATGTGAATTTATCTCATATCTCATCCATAATGCCTCGGACACTGTGGGCCAGTATCCATGTCACATAGCATGTATTAGTTTCATATAAAGACAGATTAATCTCTAAAGAAAGAGAAGGAAGGAATAATCCAATATTGGAGACAAACAGATGAGTGTGGTCTCAGGGATACTGATTTTAAAATTATCTTTCTTGAGTTGAAATTTGTGATTTTTAAAACTTCTGAAAAGGTATCTATTTTTTCACCTCAAAACTTGAATTATAGACAGAATGATTTTAGAAATGTAGTCTGAACCTCATTTCTCCCCATAATTTTAGACTTTCCCCATGGTCCCATGGTCTTCTCGTGACCAGTGTGGCCACTGAGAAGTCAAAGGCCACCGTGCATCGTACTCCACTTTACATAACTGGTTTTTGGTGGCTGGAAACTTTTAGGATTTATTCCTTACCACAGAGGTTCAGAAATTTTGTCTTTTTAATCTTTTAGGTAAGGGATGGTCATTAATATTAATCCTTTATAGCACATATGGGTACTCTCAATTTATAGATTAACTTTTTTCAGTTCTAATAGATTTTTAAAATATTTCCCCCACAATAAATTTTGTCTTTTCTCTTTCTGCATCACTTAATACTAGATATGGAACTTCCTGAATAATTCCTTTAATTTTTAAACTATTCTCTACTACTTTGTAGAACTTATCTTTTTTGCTTTAATGTTACTGAAATTTCATAACTGTTTTCAAACACCCAAACTTTCTAAAGAATTTGTGTACATATAATGTAAACATACATAAATATACAATATGCATTTTAATTTGTATATATCCAATTAGTAGTTTTGAGAGCCTATGCATGTTATTCTTCACACACATATTTTGATCTTTTATTATTCTCTGTCAAGAATGTTCTCTATTTATTTCTGTGCATTTGCTCTGTCCTTCTCTGGCTTCATGTCCCTAGCTGATCACTGTGGACTAATTTGTATAGATTTTATCTCCAGGGCTCCGCTGTTTTCTAGCTTCTGGCTGGAATTTTTCAACAGGGTTTGACACCATTTCCAGTAATGCTTTTGCTTTTCTTACAGGGTTTGGGTTCCTGAACAGGAACCTCTATGCTTCTGTTTTTCTATAAATTAAACCTATAGTCTCCTGCTGGATGAGGGAGAGTGGTCAAGGCCATGATGAACCTGGGAGAGGACCGAGGGTCCCATTGCTTCTTATTCAGACTTTTAAACTCTCTGGTTTTCAAACCCTGCTTCATGCCACCTTCCACAGAGTCCTGATCCTTAACTCTCAAGCCCTTTCAGTGTGGTGCAGTATATATTGGCCAGATTTTCATGGTATCTGTAGGCAGTCAATTACTAATCATTTCAAATAGAGCTGCTTCTTGTATTCTAAAATTGCACTGATATCTTTGAAGCCTTCTTCCCCATTATCTTAGTGTGTGTTCATATTTTAAAAAAATTCTGTCACTACTATGACATAATGTTATTAGAAGGAGTTTCAATTCTTTGCAGCAATCTGAACACAATTAAATTCTTATTAAAAATATATTAACTTGGAGATCTTCCAAGATGGCAGCAGAGTAGGTGGATTTTACACTCACCTCCTTCCTGTACCAAACTGGAAATACAACTAAATTAAAGTACAATAATGCTGAGGGTTCTGGAGGGATACCTCAGCTATGGGGGGAGGGTTCCCCTTGAAAAGTGTTGGGCCTAAAACCCTGGTAGAGCTCCCCAGCCAGGAGCACCAGAGCTGGAAAGAGGTGCTCACATCACATCTGACTGTAAAGACCAGAGGGGTTTCTGTCCACTAGGGGGAGACAAAATCCAATGGAGGCACAAGAGCCTTCTTAAAGGAAAATACATAAAATTTCATTCTCAGCCACTTTTACTCTGGATTCTGGTGAAGGGAGAGCAGTGCAGAGTGGAGTCATCTGGAGAGATTCTGGGATGTGGGGACTCTAAGGATGAAGATACAAGGATGGCCACTGGTTTTTCTGTGTTGAATTGTCCTCCAGTGGTCTAGTTGCCATATTTCTAGGGCAGAACAATCCCATCTCAGTGGCATCAGCCTTGGGGAAAACAATTACTGTACTCTCTGAAATCTTTTTGCCCCACCCTATGGATCTTAAGCCCTGCCAGAAAGTCACTTGCATAGGCCAGGGTGTAGAAATCTGGGCAGACTCAGGGGAGGTCAATGACTGCCTTTGGGGCAGGGCCATTCCCACAACTTTCCCAAGAACATGACTAGTGTTTCCCCCTCATGGAAGATCCTATAGAAACACACTTCTAACTTCTGAGAGACCCAACTTCTGGACTCCAGAGACCTCGCCTCTGGAAACCACCAGGGCTTTGCTCTACCAAGGTCAGGGTAAAACCCAGGACCGACTCAGTAATGTGTCTCTGGGATGGGACCACACCCATCACCTTCCTTGAAGCTTGAAAGATACCTCTCCATCATAGGAGATCTACTAGCTCCAATCTCCTGATTTTGTCAGAAGCTCTTTCAGTGACTGAGCCTAACAAGTAGCAGATGGGTAAACAGAAGCAGGTGGAGGCAGATCCTGGGGTCTTTTGGGACATTTACTGACTGTCTTCAGTACCACTGTTGGAAAAAGCCAGCCTGGGAGCACAGCTTGATCCTTTTTATGTGCAGCCAAGCCCAGCAGAGGCAGCCACTATTTGTGGATCTCTATTAGCTTTGAACAGGTTGCTGAGGACAAAGCACAGACTGCATCTGATATTAGTCTGCACTAGAGTCTCTTCCAAGGGGCCAGAATCAAAACACCAAGTCACCAGCTTCAGAAAACATTGAAGCAAGATTGAATAAACTTCACAAATAGCATAGCCAAAGGGAGAGTTTAGGAGTCACTAAACCCCTAAAGCTTGCTGTGGAGAATTCTGTTTATTTTATTTTCTATTTCTTTCTTATTTTTTCTTGTTTCTTTGTCCTTTTCTTTTTCCTTATTTTTATTTTACTTTATTTTTATATATTTTATTATTTTGTATTTTATTTATTTGCTATTATTATTATTATTTGGTCACCAGCTGCACAGAAGCTTGAACACCATTGTCAGGGTTGAGCCTTACAGCCAGCCAGCCAGCCTGAGGTTCAATTCCATACATGAATGGTCCAAAAGCAATTAAGACTAAATTATAACAGGGGAGCCTACATAACACACATAAAGGACATTCCTGGAGTACCCAGCTAAGAAGAAAATATACACTGCACCACTGGGTCCCACATGACTCCAACTACATAAAGCTACCCCATGAAGACTGTATCATAGATTTACCTGACACATAGAAACAAACTCAAGGAGGCAGCCAAACAGGGAGACAAATAAACAGGTATCAAATGAAAGAAGAGGAAGAATCTTTAGAAAAAGAGCTAAGTAAAATGGAGACATGCAATTTATCAGATATAGAGTTCAAAATAATGGTTTCGAGGATGTTTAAGGAACTTATTGAGAACTGCAACAGCATGAAAACCACAAAAAAAGAACCAGCTAAAAATGAAGAATATCACACCTGACATCAAAGAATGCACTAGAAGAAATAGAAAGTAGGATGGATGAAGCAAAGAATCAAGTTTGAAAGACAAGGTAGAAGAAAACACCCAATCAGAACAGCAAAAAGAAAAAAGAATTAAAAAAAAAACATGCGGATAATTTAAGAGATCTTTGGAAAACATGAAGCGTAATAACACCTGCATCCTGGGTACCAGAAAATAAGAGAAAGAGAACAAGGAATCATGAACCTATTTGAAGAAATAATGACAAAAAATTTTCCTAACCTGATGAAGGAAAAAGGCACACAAGTCCATGAAGCACAGAGAGTCCCAACCAAGAAGAACCCAAAGAGACCCACACTAAGATACATAAAAATTATAATGGCAAAGATTAACACCAAAAAGAAAATGTTAAAAGCAACAAGAGAAAAGAAGTTAATTACCTACAAGGGAGCTCCCATAAGTCTGTCAGATGATTTCCCAACAGAAACATTTTAGGCCAGAAGGGATTGGCACGAAATATACAAAGTGGTTCTCTAATGGGGACTCTAAGCCTGGGCCATTTCTGGTGCTGGTATGGCTCCAAGAAGGCATCTACATTTTCTACCAGTGGCCAGAGCTATCACTCCTAGCAGACAGGAGCTTGAACAGTAGGCTAGTGGCCAAGCTTGCATATCCTAGCCATTACTCCTCTAGCTGCTTCATAGAGAAGGAAAGATAAGTGATTCAAACTTATAGTCCAGCCCACCCTTGGTTTCCAAGCAGGGAAAGGATGACACTGAGAAATGAGCAGCCTGGGGTGAGTCCTGGGACAGTACTAGTAGGGAGTCAGAAGAAGACCAGCAAAGTGCCAACACCTAATAGTCAAAGGGGAGCAAAAACAAGAATGCTGTCAAGACCCAGGACACCGTCATGACTCCAGGGGGAAAAGCAAGGGGCAGACCCCCCAAAAAAGAGCTGTAGAAGGAGAAAGAAGAAGGAATATTGTAGGAGTCCACTGAGGACAAGCAATGACCATGCTGTGATATCCACTTCCTTACCAAGGAGCAGGTTCTTCTGGGACAGGACAACCTCATTCCCACTGCCCCCAACCCTTCTCCTCAGGCCCCCAGTCACTGCCACCCATTTGTGCCTATCTATCTGCACCCTTTTGCACTGCCACACTACACAGAACAGCAGCCACTTCAGGGTTCCAGTGGGCCAAGAGGGTAACAACTTTCATTTGATATCAGTTCCTAGCAACCCCTCACCCACCCACGTGCATTCACTTGCCCTCCTAGACAAAGCTGACTTCCCACTTAGCCATGCCCTGCATGTGGCTGTGTCCCTGCTCCCTTGGTGGTGGGGACATTGCTGACTTGGCTCCTGGTTTGAGGATCCCATTTCAACTTTTACCTCTGGCTTCCTATTATGGGCCTGAGGCAGGGCTACACTATCCTTTAAGGGGCCCAAGTCCCATCTCACTCTGAGATGCCCACTCCACAGTACTGGTGTGTGTGGCCATGGACAGGGTTTTTTTGACCCCAAGAGGCCCTGACCAACTGTGTTTCACCAGATGCAGCTCATACCCAATTTCCCTCATTCCCTGCCTTGCCTAGTCAGGGGACTAGTTTGGAAAGTTCCCCCAAAGGAACAGAAAGTAGAGCAGGAATGGTGTAAAGCCTCTACCCAACTGCTTCCACTCTAGGCCTTGAGTTCCCCCTTCCTCACATGGGGCACTGACAAAGAGCTGGCCTTGCCCACTCTCACACCCTGCTCTTCCCCACCCCCCAAGTTTCTGGTTCTTTCCTTCATTTGTTCACAAACTACCTCCAGTCAGTCGTGTGCGTGTTTTTTTTTTTTAACATTTCATTCTTAGAAATCTGTCATTGCTTCTGTTACCAGCACCAAGTGCCCATCTTCACTGCCTCCTGTTCAGTCTACCCCCACCTACAAGATATTCTTGGGAAGAAGCTAGGGGCAAAGCAGGCTTGGAAATAACCATCCCAATCATAAAGAAGGTGGAGCTCTGCCCCTAGAAAGCTACAGCAGAGTGAGAAGAGGCCAAGAGTGCAGGGCCACCTTCTCTCCCTGTTCTATTGGGGATGATGTAGCCATTATTTGGCCCAGCCTGAATCCCACCTTTCTGATTTTCAATTTTCAATTACATGAACAAGAATATATTTTATAAAAGAATATATGAAGTGATATAAAACAATGACTTAACAGCCAAGAATCTTACCCAGGAAGGTTAACATTAAAATTAAAGGAGAGATAAAGAGATTCCCAGGACAAAACAACAACAACAAAAAACCCTCAAAAAACCAACAACTAAGTTTGTTACTACCAAACCAATGTTATAAGAAATGCTAAAGGGCCTGCTTTGGCAAAAAAAGAAGGAAAAAACTAAACTGGCAATAAATATGTACCTATCAACAATCGCTTTAAACATAAATGATTTAAATGCTGCAATGAAAAGACATAGGGTAGCTGAATGAGTAAGAAAACATGATCCACATATATGCTGTCTATAAGAGACCCATGTCATAATGAAAGACACACACAGACTAAACATAAAGGATGGAAACAGATATCCCATGTAAATGGAAATTAATAAAAAGCTGGGTTAACAATTATGTTTGATAAAATAGACTTTAAAACAAAGGCTAAAGTAAGTTACAAAGAAGGGCATTACATAATAATAAAAGGGAAAAACCCAACATGATATAACTCTTATGAACATTTATGCACCTAAGATAGGAACATCTAAATATATAAAGCAAATTTTGATGGACATCAAAGGGAGGTATTGACAGTAGTGCAGTCATAGGAGGAACTCTTACCACTCTGTTTATGCCAATGAATGGATCTTCCAGGCAGAAAATCAACAAAGGAATGGTGGCCTTAAATGACACACTAATCAGATGGATTTAATTGATATATTCAGAGTATTTCACATCAAAACAGAAGAACATACATTTTTTTCCAAGTGCACATGGAATATTTTCTAGGATAAAATACATGTTAGAACACAAAACAAGTCTCAATAACTTTAAGAAGATTGAAATCGTGTCAAGCATCTTCTTTGACCATAATGGTAAGAAACTGGAGATCAATCACAAGTAGAAAACTGAAAAACACACAAAATCAAGGAGGCTAAATAACATGATAATAAAAAAATGAATGGGCTAACAATGATATTAAGGAAGAAATCAAAAGATACCTTGAAACAATGAAAATGAAGACACTACAACATAAAATATATGGGACACTGACTGCAAAAGCAGTCCTAAGAGAGAAATTCATAGAAATACAGGCTTATCTCAGGAAATAAGAAAAATATCAAATAAAGAAGCTAACTTTATACTCAAAGTCACCATAAAAAAAAGAACAACAAACAAAACCACAAGTGAGTAGAGGGAAGAAAATAATAAAGATCAGGGCAGAAATACAAGAAATAGAGTCTAAAAAATACAAAAGAACAATAAAAGCAAATAGTGTTTCTTTGAAAAGATAAATAAAATTTACAAATCTTTAACCAGACTCATCAAGGAAAAAAAGAGAGAGGATTTAAATAAATACAATTAGAAATGAAAGACAAGAAGTAACAAATGATAACAAAGAAATACAAAAGATTGCAAAAAATATTATGAATAACTATATGCCCCCAAATTGGACAATCTGGAAAAAATGGATAAATTCCTAGAAACATACAATCTTCAAAAACAGAAAGAATCAGAAAGAATCATATATCTGGATAGACTGGTTACAGTAGTGAAAATTGACTCTACAAAAGTCTTTATAACACAAATATCTAATCATCTTTTCAGAAATGAACAATTGCAATGACTCTATGCCTTTTTAAAAGAAAGTAATTCTTATTATATTATATACTAAAATATTCTGTCTCAATCTTGGACATGCATCTTTCTTAACTTTATCAGTTGTTTCTCCTCCTTATTCTCTATGCATATACATTTCATTTGTATCTTAAATTTTTGAAATTTCTCTTCTACAATATTTCGCCTTGCCAAGTACTTCTTATCTTTTATGACCCTGCTGAAGTCCAACTTTTCCTCATGATGTCATCTGTTGACAATTTCCAATCCAAAATCCTCCCATAAAACATTGAATAGGTTTTCCCTCATCTAATGATATCATATATCTTACTATTTGATATTTAATTGCAGCACTTATTATACTACCATTGGTTTTTTTTGCTTGTCTTTCTAGGTCGTTAAAAACTATTAGCATCCATGATCAGAGATTAAATCTAAGTAATTATTTATTGGCCAAAATCTATGAGTCAGAAATACAGATAGTGCTGTCCTGGGCAGAACCTCTGTTTTCTGTGGCTTTGCCAAGGGTCATTTACTCTTCTCTGATCTGCTGGTAGCTGGGCTATGCTGGAAGGTCCAGGGGGTTACATGCACATGACTGGTGCCTTCACAAATATCTTCATGTGACTTCTGTAGCTGCATGCAGCAGAGGTCTTTCATGCTTGTTGAACTTCCATGCAAGTGGGCTTTTATGCAGGCAAAGTTTGAAAAAAAGTGTTGAAAAAATATTTATTTAACATATATATTTTAATATATATTAGAGTTTTACATAGATTTACACAGATGTAATATATATTTACACGTCTTAACATACCCATCATGTATATATTTATACACATAACTGTATATATTAACTTAGACTCAAGCTTATGCACATCTGTCTCCACACATCCATATTATACTGCTGTTAGTGAACTGAAATGGAGTTTGGCTGCTCACCACCATAAAGCAAATTGTAGAGGCAGAGGCTGATGAGAAAGGAAAGGGGTTTTTATTTAAATACTCAGTGATATGGGAGGACTGGGGACTCTCTGTCTCCAGGCTCATCAGAGTTATCTCTTCCTGAAAACACAGGCAAAACTCAACCGTCCCCAGCAAGACCAAAACCAAAGGCAATGCCCAGAACTCCCACTCCATTTTAAAGTATTGTCCTTTGGAGTCAAATGACTAAGAAGGCTTCTGTCTGGCTTCAGACTCCCTTCTGGAGACTGTGTGTGGTGCCAGTGCTGCCATTGGCCATGCAACTTCAAGCAGCAAGGTCCTGTGCTCCTGGATGGTGGAGCTGGCAAAGGCACAGGGGAATGTTCCATTAGGTTGACAAGAGAGAGAGTCTCCCTCCTGGAGGTAACAGAGTCATATGATCCATGGAGAGGAAAGCAAGTACACTGAGTGCAGGCCCCAAGCAGCAGCCATAAGCTTGAAGGTTTTCTTTGTTTCCTTGCATCTGTATTAGTTTTGGGTATTTGACTGACCAGATACTTTTTCAGAATCCCCAATTGACTTCCCAAACTTCTGCACACTCCGGGAGGGTCCACCCCTTGACTAATCCCTTATTTTCCCCAGGCTAGACTAATAACACCTTGGGCTTCTCCCATCCAGCACCTTCCCCTGCAGCCACTGTGACCACCTATGGTGCTTGTGCCTGCCTTCCCATGGCCCCACTCACAATCAGGTACTGGCAGGGCAGTAGGGAGGCTTTCCCCCCTATACAATTATCTTGTTAGCCTTGTGCATACTTAATGTAATACTTCCTCCTGCCTCTATCTTGCCCAGGAGTGGGGCATCTGCCACTGGGGGCAGGACACATTGGGCAGAGCATTTGCAAGGTCTGGGCTTGGTTACCCAGACACTGTACCTGCCCACTGCTTCTGGTGGTTAGCATCTCCTCCAGTAGTCTGTCTTTTTCTTGTCCCTCCACCTGCTTATAACAGTTTCACCAGGGTATTGGTATTACTGCTATATTGAAAACTGTGGAATTGGTTCTACATATTTATGCTTGAATTTAGTGACAGTAAACAAATTGTGGTATAAATATTGTATGACCTTAAAGGTTTGTTTTTAAAGTCTAGTTGCTTAATTTTCAAATGTCTGGAAATAGTGATGAATTTGCTAACACCTCAATGTGCAATATAAACTTAATGTTCTTCTTCAATGTTTCAAATGGCCCTCTTGATAATTTAAAGCAAAAGTTTAAAGCAACTTCTTTTCTTGTATGACTAGATCATTATTATATTTATGTTGTCTAATGATCAACCTACAACCTCTTTGGAAATAAGAGAACATGCTAACCACATTTTTTTTTCTCACATGTGTTCATGTCATTGGTGTTAATCTTAGTCTGCAGTTTCATTGAAAAACTGTTTTTTAAAGGAATAATTTACTTAAAACCAGATAATAACATATGAAAACCTACTTAATCAAGAGCACAGGCTGCTAGGTATCATAGTCAGCTAGAAATAAAGAAAAAGCAAGGATGTCCCTCTCAACATCTCTGGGTTCTGGAACTTTCACACTTCCTTCATGATAATTCACTGATAATAAACATGTCACTCAGACATAAGGTTTGAACTAAGAGGAGGTACCATGTTGTCTCATATAAAATATAAATATGATTTTATAGTAAAAAATATAAAGGGTCAATTTAATGTTTGAAAAATGGCCACAACAATATTTTTTGTTTCACATACTCTCCTAGAGCCTCACCATTCTCCCATCAAAAGCTGTAGTCCATGTTTTCTTCTGCACAGTTGCATAGGGCTTTTTGAGTGCCTTCACTCACAGTACTCAGGAAGTGACTACAAAGGCAATCTAGCTTCCTTTTCACTCTCTCAGGGATGTTTCCTTTTGATCTCATGCACTGTGCTGGCAGGCCATGTGTGCATTTTCCTGGCAGCTGCATCCAAAGTCCCAGCTGACACACAGCATTAACTGTCATCCTTTGAGCATCCTTCACTATGCCATGTAAAGAAGAGACAAGCTGTCCCCATTTAGCTCAGTGCAAATTGCACATTCATAAGCTAAATAGTTGTTTCACAGCACTAAGTTTGAGGTGGTATGTAATGTATTTGATAACTGGAACAATAAATTAATGTATTTTCCTCATGTTTCAGTGGATCATCTTGTGCACAACACTTGGAAGACAATTAACCCAGGTTATGACTACATT
Organism: Phyllostomus discolor; assembly: GCF_004126475.2. NCBI lineage: Eukaryota > Metazoa > Chordata > Mammalia > Chiroptera > Phyllostomidae > Phyllostomus > Phyllostomus discolor. Next base: position 56,130,488 of record NC_040904.2, on the reverse strand, counting down.
AATGAGAATTAGTTGAAGGTTGGAGAAAATGGTGAAGAATACTTTCTCCTGTCACAATGATATAACATAAGCTACTATCTCACACGGTGGATGTCCCTATGTACACAAATATTGCCTGACCCAACTGTCATTCTGCAAAGGGGTCCAGCATTATATTATTTTTTAGACAAATTTAGTCTTATTCTGTTGAAATGGAGAGACTAATACATTAAACTTTTATCATATATAAAAGATATTTTTATAAACTATTGTTTTTTACTGAGATAGTAGGTAAATTCAAAAAATGAAGAGATTTATTTTTAACAGAAGTATTTATATGTGTGGTTACCTGGGGGTGCAGAGAATGGATTATATATACAAAGTTGAGGTGATGCAACTCTGGTAACTTTAGTGAGGACCAGAGATACCAAAGATGTGTGTAAAAGCTTTGAAAGTAGCCCTTAGAGGCTGCAAAGGAAAAACATCCTATATTATAGACATTTTGTGTGTGTGTAGGAATGGGCTTCCTTACCTCTGTTCCATAAGTTTGGATTCCAAACATATTTTAATTGTCCTCTCCTATTCTTTTAAAGTACAGAACTCATTATTGTTCAATAAATGTTATGGCTGCTATTGCATACATGATTTATAAGAGTATAGAAAAGTGTCAGCTATAGACTAATGTTACTGTTTCCTTGTGAATTTGGGTTTGGAGGGTTTGGAGTACTAACACTTGGGTAGGTCCCCAACAATTGAAAAGAGTAGATAGAGGTGAATATCAGAAATTCATAAGACAGTCACACACTGAGTGTAGAGAATTAAAATAAGATATATAGGTGGGTTGCAGGTCCCTGCTGCAGTGAATTATGCTATGAATTACTATGGAAATGATGAAAATTTGAGAAGTGTAAAATATAATAGACTGTTTTACTCATGTTTAGCTTGAAGCTACAACAAACTGTCTCATGTGTGTTGTGTTAATGCTTGTTGCTGACATCTTTGTTACTGGGAGATGTTTTTGTAGTGAAATATTTGGTTTCTTGACACTGTGGTTGTTAAACCAACATATTCGATATACTCTCTATCAAAGCGGAGATCCATTTGCTTGTAAATGTCACACTCCTTCAGCATTGCAGACTTCTTCATATGATTTTTGCTTGTACTGAAATATGATTCCTAATAAGATGAATACTTTAAAGTATATTTTTATTTTTCAGATCTCTTTGACATCTAAATATACTGTGTCATGTATAAACATCATTTCAATAAGTTATATAGGCAACATTGTAGTAATTTAATACATAATGAATTTACAGCATAATATGCACTGAATGAAGTCCATTTATATTAAGCTGGTCATAGTCTGTGATGTCAGTTACAAATTATTTCCAAATCAATGAATGTTTCCATCAGGAGACATAATTATTCCATTGAGTTGGAAGTTAAACTGCTACCAGACCAATTTGGGTTCTTCATGCCTTTAATTCAGAGACAAAGAAGGGGACCAGTGTACTGGCTGGAGTGATTGATCCTGATCATCGATGGAAAGTGGAACTGCTACTCCACAACATAGGTATGGAAATAGTGTATTTATTTGCTTGATATATAAAGACAGAAATATAATTTCCTTATGGCAGCTAATATAAAACCAGTAAACACTAATTCACTCTAGCTGCAGTTATTCTCTGCATTAGAAATACAAAATTATAAAAATGTGAAAAATACAACATCATACAAATTCACATCTACTTAGAAGTACAAAGGCTCACTGACCCATTCAATAAAATATTATTCACACTATAGATTTTCTAAACAAAAGTTAAAAAAACTATCATTGGGGGATAAAATGGTTAAGGGTAACCTAGAAAGTACTGTCCTTTAATGTAATATTTGGCTCTGTAAATTTACCTAAGGCAAAGCAATAATGAGGGCTCAAGAGAAACAAAGATAATCTGCCAAACGATTTTTGGAAAAAATAACAATATTTCAAAATAATTGGCTAAAATTTGAGTTACTTCTGTAGGCACAAGTTTAAGTTTAAATAATGCATGGCAAAATAGTGTTTTAAATGCATTTAAAGCTTACAAATTAAAGCATATATGATGTTTTTCAGAGCTATGACTGAAGGAAATTTTTAAGAAAATATGAAGAGAGGGATCAGTGAATTTACAGTTTAGTAGTGAAGGAATGATAGATACACAAAAAATAATAACACAAGTCAGAGAATAACAGCTGCCATAACAAAATGCAGAATACATTCTATGGAACATTAAAAAGGAAAAGACCATACTCTTCTAAGGAATCCTGAGTCTTCCCAGAAATGACTGTCTTTGTGCTGGACTTTAAAGAATGGGTTAAATTAAACCAACTGGAAAGGTAAAAAATTTCATGAGCAAAGAAGTAGTAAAAACAAAGGCACAAACTCTGGAGTTGAGGGACTGTACTTAGAGAAAGAATTTCTGTTTGGGTAAAATGCAGGCTCTATGCATGGGGTGGTTGGCAAGTAGGCTGAGATGGTATGTGGGATCATGTTCTGAAGATCCTCAGATCCCATGCTAAATTGTTTTCAGTTAACTCAATAGGCAATAAAAGTCCTTAAATAGGACCCTGGATGGTGTGGCTCAGTTGGTTGGGCATTGTCCCTCAAAGCAAAGGGTCTCTGTTTCCATTCTCAGTCAAGACACATGTCTAGGTTATGGGTTCAGTGCTGGGTTGGGGCACATACAAATGGAAACCAATTGATGCTTCTTTCTCACATCATTGTTTATCTCTCTCTCTTCCTCACTCCCTTCCCTCTCTCTAAAATAAGAAAAAAGTCTTTAAATAGGGAACCAGTGTGCTCCAAATTCTAAAAGAGAATGGAAACCAATTAATTATCTTTATGCACCAATGCTAGTTCCAGTCTTAAGCTGAAACTAAAGATATAACCAGAGAAAAGTGCAAGTAAATAACATATTAATATTATACCATATATTGTTTATAATTATTTTTATTAGAGAAAAACTTTTAAGGCACTTATAGGGGTTTGCTAACCAGGGGAAAAAAGGATATGTTTTAAAATACATGACAAGATTTGATTAAGGTTTGTGAGTATTTCCAATTTCTGAATTTGGGTTATAATACTCTGGGGAGAACAGCTTTTACTTTGGAAAAAAAATAAGAGTAAAGTAATTGGGAATGTAATCTTTACATTATTGAATATATTATGGCCAAAAATATGACCAACAAAGCATATATCTACTAATATCTAAGTCCCCCCTTCTGAAAATGCATGTTTTAAAGAATAACTTTATTAACTCTGCTTTCACAGTCATGGTATTAAAATTTAATACAAAATGGAGACCAGACTTGATAAGTCCCTGAGCGGACAAAACCATTTAAGCCATATAAGCACAACTAAATCTAGATTGTTTCATGAGCACAACCAAACCTTAACTAAGGTTATTTCTTGCAAATGCTTTTGACAATTATAAAATTAACTTACGTCATCTTCAAAAATATGGTATGAAATAATTACTTTTAACCATCCCCTGCTGTCTGGAAGCCCTCATTAATGAACAATAATTGTATAGGCTAACTTCCTCATTTTCATGTTATAAGGTATCCTGTAACTTCATGAACCTGAGCTTCATGTCAATCTTCAGTGTGAAAGGTCATGGTTCTCAAACTGTTTTTATATGCACAATGAACTCTTATTAAATGCTATTTATTGACTTGATGATTTTATTTTTGCTATTTCTGGATTTTTGACAATAGCAAACTTTCAGTTAGAATACAAAGAACTGAGGAACATATAGAAACAGAATACTGACACTGAGTTTGTGTCTTCCAAATTAAAATTATTTAGGTTAAATATTTGATGTCAGTTAAATGAAATGTAATTATATATACATTATTAAATACACAGAAAATTATTAGCATTTTATTAATATTTTCAAATGTGAATGGATGATTGAAAGATGAACATATACAGTTCAAGCTTTATATATATAAATTCATACATAAAATACATATTTATGCTTTTTTATTTTTAAAGTAATCAACATACATATTTGCATATAATAAAGTTATAGCAACTGAATTACTCTATGTAATGTTAAAAAACATGAAAAGTCCTAGTGAATAATTAGTATTTTCTACCAAGACATAATCATATGATTTCATAGTAAATTACCCCTGACTGTTGCATATTCTGATCCTAAATCAAAATATCCTACAATTTCCAAGTTCTTACATTCTTGACCTCCTCCTCAGAGCAATCTTTGCTGACTGCCTCTGTACAGTAGGTCCTCTCAGGAGCACTCTGTTACAGAACTCTGCCTTTGACAATGGCAGTCACAGTGCAGTCCCTCCATTTGTGTGTTGACCACCTCTCCCAGTAGATGCAGGCTCCCCAAGATCAAAGCTTTACCATACCTGCTGTATTATATATCTGGGGCCATGAACTGATTAATACTTAATAAATAAATATCTGTTGAATTAAAATTTTTTTTTCAGAAATCCAATTGTTGAATAGAGAAAAAATCTTTAATCCACCACTTGGATGCCTGTATATTGCCAACACCTAAACATTTACATCATTTGTTATTGATAAATCTATTTCTTATATGTAAGTAAAAAGGAATTTTTATATAAAATCAGGAAAACTTGAAACAAAATACATTTAACCTGATTATTTGTTGGAAAAAATTAAAATATAAAACATGTCATTTACTTTCATTTGTTTTACACATTTTTATTGAATTCATTCTATGTATAAGGAATTATACTAGCTTTGATAAGAGATACAAACATAAAAGAGACATAGTATCCCCTTGAAGAAATTAATCACACAGTATAGATATGAAATATGGGTACTGTATTCAAGGTAAAAAATGACAAAATGGCAGTAAAGATTTGCTAGAGTGGTATTTCTCAAATTTTGTTTTACAACTCACAGTAATAAATTCATTTTACATATTTTACATCATGAGTATATATATAAAACTAAGACAAACATGTTACAGAGCAATATTTTCACTTTATCCTATGTAATGCCTTGTAATATGTTCTATTTTATTGTATTTCTTTTTGTTTAGTACTGGCTGTTCATTCATTAAAGCTGTTTTTACAACTCAACAATAATCAACACAGTTCGAAACCACTGAGCAATTTGGAGAATCAACTTCATCACTAAGATTGTATTTATGCTAAATATTTAATTTTATAACTTTATAATATTTATACATGTAAACTTGAGAAAAAGAACTCATTTTAAGTGGAAGGAAGCACACAAATAAAAGTATTGAGAAAATGTGTGAGGCATGCATAAACAAAATCAAGTAGTTCACTTTGGCTGGTGTGATAGTATGGTGTGACATACTGTGTGTACCATGTCCCTCTTGAGCGTGGCAGAACCTGTGAATATAAAAGCACATCATTCTCATCATTATATTACTTTCTCTGGTAAAAAGTATTTTTGCTGATGCAATCAAAGCCCCTAATCACTGATTTAATTAAAAAGAGATTGTCCTGGGTGATGTGACCTCATCAGATGACTGCTTCAAAGGGAGATTTAAACACAGAAATACTTTCTTGCTGGCTATGGAAATCCAGTCTTCATAAACTCTACACCTGTAAAGAATGAATTCTGCAAATACCAGGCAGGCTTCAAAGAGAACACCAAGCCAGCCCATTCAACATTCCAGATCGTGAAACCCTGAGCAGAGAACACAGCAAAGCTCACCAGACTTTAGACCTACTGAAGTGTGAACTAATAAAGGGTTTATGATAATTACTTACCCAAAAGTAGTGATCCAGCTGGAGTGTGGGTGCATAAAATAGTGAAAGGGATTCTTGGAAAGATAACTGAAATTCAGATCGTTAGGGCCCATGAAACCTGGTTAAAAGGTTTTTTCTTTAGGAAATGTGAAGTTAGAGAAGAATTTGGGAGAGAAAGTTGCTTGGAAAGGGGAGTAAGCATTGAAAGAAATTTCCCTTGAACCACCTTATTCTCCAGTTATCATTTAAAATAAATTTTGCTTTAAAAATCAAGTGATTTATTTATGAAATAGATATAGTTGTAACTATAGGTATTGACTTAGAAATAATACCAGTTAATGGCATAGTTATGGGTGTTGGTAAAAAAATTGGTACAATAGTCCTTGTCTTATCTGCAATTTCATTTTCTGCAGTTTCAGTTACCCATGGTCAGCTACTGTTCTAAAACATTAAATGGAAAATTCCAGAAGTAAACAATTCATAAGTTTTACATTGAGAGCCTTTCTGAGAATTGGGATGAAATCCTTTGCCCTCCAGCTCCATCCTTGATTGAGATGTCAGTTATTCTTTTGTTCAGTGTCTCCACACTGTAAACACTCCCTGCCTATTAGTTATTTAATAGCCATCTGTGTTATCAGACCAGCTCTCTCAACATTGCTTTGCTTATATTCAAGTAACATTTATTTTATTTAAAAAAGCTCCCAAAGTGCAGGAGTGGTGATGCTGGAAATTTGGGATATGGCAAGAGAAGCCATGAAGTGCTTTCTTTAAGTCAAAATGTGAGTAGAGTACAATAAGATATTTTAAAAGCAAGATGCCATATTCATATCAATTTTATTATAGTATATCATTATAATTGTTGCATTTTATTAGTTATTGTTGTTAAGCTCTTACTGTGTCTCTAACAATGGTGATAGGTTCTGAGAAATGTGTCATTAGGCAATCATGAGAACATCATACATGTACACAAATCTAGATGGAACACCCCTAGGCTATTTTGTAGAGTTTTTTTGCTCTCAGGCTATAAAACTGTATAACATGTTATTTTTTTAGATATTTTATTTATTTATTTTTAGACAGAGGGCAAGGGAGGGAGAAAGAGAGGAAGAAAGACATCAATGTGTGGTTGCTTCTCATGCACTCTCTATTGGGGACCTGCCTGCAACCCAGGCATGTGCCCTGACTGGGAATTGAACTGGCAACCCTTTGGTTCTGGGGCCAGCACTCAATCCACTAAACCACATTAGCTGGGGCTGTATAACATGTTATTGTTCAAACACACAAAAATGATGAAATCAAAATAGTAGTCCACTGGAGATGTATGAGCCTGCTGCCCTCATATCACTGTGTACTGTTTTTCTTTATTTTTTTTAAGTAGAAAGAGGACACTCTAAAATAACAATACAAAGTATAATATAGTAACTACATAAACCAAAAACATAGTCATTTGTTATTATTCACAAGTATTATATACTGTACATGATTGTATGTGCTATACTTTTATCCAACAACCAGCACAGTAGGTTTGTTTACATCAGTGTCACCACAAACATGTAATGTTTGTGTAGTGATGCACTATAACATCGCTAAGTGATAGAAATTTTTCAGCTTCATTATAATCCTGTGAGACCACTGTCATATATGTGCTGGTCCTTGACCAAAACATTGTTATATAACATGTGACAATATAGGAAAGTGCATAGTAAATACAGTATTCAGTACTATTCAGGTCTTGGAATACATCCCCTTAGATAAGGGGTAGAGGGACTACTGTGACAGATAAATACATGTCACCAAATATCTGTAGCCTTGGGAACCCATGTAATAAATATGGTGAGGACTAATTGTAATTAAATAGAACAAGAGACCTTCTCTTTTTTTCCACATCTAAATAAATTACTGACAGATTAACATCTGTCACCATAGAAAGAGAAGCAAATTATATCCTTTCTGGACTAAAAAATGCACACCTATCAGGAGCAGCATCAGTAGCATCAGAAAACCGGGGATTTATAGAGTACAGTACTATGTTCAAGTAGATGGTAACCAAACCTCACCTCACAGCTTTAGTGAGTTCCAGTGGGTCTTGAACTTAACATGGGAGAAAAGCTTTCAATGTAGAAAATATAGAATTCATATTCATTTTTAATTTTAGAAGAGAGCTAACTTAATTTGTATAATAATGAAGGAGGATGTATAAGTCATATGTGTGGACAAGTATGATAACAGCAAAATTTCTAATGATTTCCTGATTATTACCAATCTTACATTTTGATTAGTCAAAAATTGGAATACCAACCAAATACATCAAACTTCTGGCATTTTCAAAAAGACAATAAATCATATAATTTTTCACTAGTATTTTGCTTCTTTTTGACATACAGTCATGAAATTGATGATTTATCTCTTTAACATAAAAATATTCACCTTCCCATCAGAAGAATATGATATTTTAATCATTACTGAATAACTGAACTGGACTTTCTTGCGGTGTAGAAGCCCTCACACTTTGAGAAAGCTGGGTGGGCACTGAAATGGCCAGAATTGACACGTACACCCATGAGCAGTCTGGTCCTTGTGCTCCCAGATGCCATCTATGTCATCATTTTCCCTGCACCCTATCATGTGAGATGCTTGGGAAACCCTGTCTGGAGCCCTATTTTGCTGTTGGAACTACAATTAAGGTTTCTACATCTCCCACTGAGCAGTTTAGACAGGTGACATTTTCAGAGTTCTGTCAATCAGAAACTAGCTCACCAACTATGGGACTTGCACTTTGTGTGGAGTGCAAGTCCAAAGTGTTTCCTAAACTACACAGAGAATGACTTTCAGAACAAGTGTCTCTCAGGATATACTAGCATTTTGCATGTTATTCTTTCAAGATTTGCAGCCTTGTTGATAATGATATGTTGGTATTTACATTTACTAATTTCAAATAGTTACCTTATCACTGAAATGGATAAAATGAAAGATTTTATATCTTTATTCTGTAACATGAAAAGATGTAAAGCTATTGTTAAATCACATTTTGGTTAGAATACTATCAAATTATGTGCTTCACAAAAACAATGAACTGCACTGTGACATTAAACAGATAAAACGCAAATTCATGCATTCTCTGCCTCACACACTCCTCTTATCCAGACTTTTTTATAATGAGGAATAGCATCATACAGAAAAAAGAAAATACATCTTATATTTTTTCTTTCTCTGAGTTCTGAAAAAGACTCTATTTTCATATTGATCTCCCCTCACTAAGACAATTCTACATTATATAGACAGGGGTAAAAATTCAAAGTATCAATCAAATAATAGTGCCCACTTATTTTATGGGATAAACAATTTGCAATCATTCTGACAGGTTTTATTGGTGACTAATAATTCTTTCAGGTTACCTTCGTGAACTTGCTAACTTACAGTGGCCAAGTCAAACCTACCTTTCTCTTCTGTCTTGGGAGTACTTTTCCTTTGCTAACAACAAGGCAATTTTTGCAATGGGCCAAAAACTGTAACTGTCTCTAAAAGTAATCATGAAATTTTTATGTGCTAAAAATTGGGGCTTAGTGCAATGGTGCCCCTTCTTTCTTTATATAACGTAGAGCTTAGCAAATAGATTAGTGCACTCTAAAATCTGAGTATGTGGTCTTATTAGCAATACCCATTACCACTGCCTGTAATCATGCTTAAAGTGTGGTCATTTTTAATATATAAATTAAATTAGTGTGGCATAAGATTAAAATTGTAGGAAACTTCAATAAAATCTTAAAGGAGTAAAGCTTGAAGAAATTCATACAATTTTATAAATTCAGTATTATTAAATTGTTCATGCTCTCTTTTGATATTTTAAAAATATCAGCTACATAATATCTCTCAAATAGTTATTAACACAATAATTTGTTTTACCCACAGCAACTTAGATTAGTCCATAAAGTATCTGATTTAAATTTTACCTTTGGAAGAAAAAACCCACCAAAGACCTTTTAGTTCATGGAAAACTGCACAGAAGCCTTTTCAGATCCTACAAAGAAATCTTTGATCATTTTTGACTGCATTTTGTGTATTCAGTCTTTTGCTATATCTTGTTGATTCTTTCTTTGGGTTTTTAAAATTTTATACATCATTTCACATCATTTGCTCTAACACTAGAGGTTCAGGTGTTGTTTCCAAAATGTCTGGATGACTACAACATTCCCTTAACCAAATGACTAAGTGACTAATGGACCTCCTTGTGTGCAGTCACAGGACTAATCTAAACTATTGCTTGTACCAATAAATAAGGACAAAAGTACCAAACAGTATCACCCATGTCAACAAACTCAAATTCACATTCTAACTTCAGAGTCTTTGTGCTAAGCATACCTTTACTTACTAATCTTACACAAGTACTTTCCAAAATGAACTTCAGTACTGTTGGACTGATTCTGTATAGTCATAATTCTGAACCATGATGTATATACATATAAGGATGTATTGGAAAAATAGTAACTAGTAGTTACTAATAAAATTAAAGTATCAAGGTTTCATTGATAACATACAGGCTCATATTAACAAATCAAATGAACAGGGAAATTTCTCAGTATCAAACTTTATTAATGACATAGATAGTAAGACACAGGCAAAAACTTAGAGAAGTCTGGAAGTATCATCACAGTTCCTCAGATCCTGTCTCATTACATTAGGACTGACTTTACTCAATATTTAACCTATGAGGTTCAAAATGATGAATATGGGATATCACTTACACAAAAGGAGCTACTTCAATCAAGAAGCTTCTCCAAAAATTACACAGAAGATTTTCATTCTTAGCAGGTTATAACTCAGAAATTAATAAATTCTATGTTTATTTACCATAAGCAAGCTACAGAGCCCAAGCATTCCTGTTAAATATGTTATATAGATAACTAATTCATTATCTTTTTGATATCAAATATCTTCAGAGAATTGACATGACCATTGCATCCCTTTACTCCTCAGAAACATCAGTCCCTTAGGAAGAAGAATGGTTTGCAGATAGTCACTAATAATTTTGGTTCCAATTTGCAAGCAGTTCATTCTCATATTTCAGTGAAGTCTCTTGGGTAGGAGAGAAAGAAGCAGGTTACGAGAAGACCCCTGGGGTTAACTAATAGTGGAGTTCAACCATTATGTCCATGTGCATGTCTATTCATATAATCTACTGGATGTCTATGGCATCAAGAAAAAAAGCTGACAATGGATAGTTTTCTAAAAAAGGATGTCATTTTTTATATCTTTAGAATCTACATATTTAATGGAAACATATGAAATCACCCATTATTATATAAAACAATGGCGTCTAGTGGATTGTAAACCCATGACAGGTCCATGCTGCACATATAAATTCAAATTGAAATATTTAAATTCTCTGCTGGTCACGCAAAACAATTCTATAAAATATTTTTTGTGAAAGAACAACACATTTTTACTCTGACAAAAGAACGCTGACAAAAGACTAGCCTTCATTAGTTTAGAAAAATTATTTAGAGACTAATTAAGAAACCGCTTTTATATTCAGGTATATAAAAATGAGTAAGACATATCTCTCATGAGAACATAAAGATATTTTCATACTCTTACGGAAAGGCTAATTATTCTATGACCATGATAGCAAGTAGTCACCAGGACTGGTTTATAAGCTGCTTAAACAATAAATGACATTTTTAATTTTGTTTGTCTTTTAGATTGGATGCCAGTTGATCAATGATCAGGTATAATTTGACCTATGACTAGATTTTTTAAATCCTCACCTGAGGACATTTTTTTCATTGCTTTTAGTGAGAGGGGCAGGGACAGAGAGAACATCAGTGTGAGAAAACACTGATCAGTTTCCTACCATAAGCATTCAGACCAAGGATCAAACCTAAAACATTTCGGTTACGGGATGATGCTCCAGCCAACCAAGCCACACCAGCCAGGCAATCTCTGACTTGTTTTTTTTTTTTTTTTTTTAATACATTCAATGATCCTAGGTTATGTAACCAAATGGGTATTTGCATAAAGTCATTACATTAATTTCCTGCAGCTTCTGTGACAAATTATTACAAAGGTAGCCATTTAAAACAAGGGGAATTTATTATGTCACAGTCCTGGAATTCAGAATATTAAGCTTTCAATAGTAACACATTGGCAATTGGTCTAACTTTGACTTGGGTTCCCTAAAACACTAGGGACCTGTGAAAGAAGAGTCATGTAATTTAGTTCTTGTTTTGAGATCAAAGATTGAATTGTTGGCTATAGGACACTTTCCTAGCCTCTGTCTAGTTAAGTAAGCTGAGGATTATTCATAAGCATACATTTTTACCAACTGTGACAGTCACTTTCTTATCATGAATTTGTCAAAATCCAAAATATCTAGAAGAAACTCTGGTTATTTTCATAAACTCATAGTATAATCAAGCTTTTGAACTTGGTAAAAGGTACATTTTTTTTTCTTAAACTAATATTGGGTGTTACAGGAAATTTTTAACATGTGAAAATCAACAAACTAATACATTAAAGAGAGAGGTCTAGGAAAATTAGCAGATAAAATGCACTATAATCAGCTTTTTAAATCAAATCATGAGAAATATAACTCCGTAATAGTCTCTCTTAAATCATTCTCTTTTTTAATCGGATTCCTACCCTTCCTGCATTGCTTTCTCCCTCAGCTTTAACACTGCACTCCACCAGTGCTCCTTCTTTTGTCTATGCTTCTTCTTCTGACCTTCAAATAGATTAATTCTTTCTTTAGAGTCTCTCCAGGAAAATAACAATCTGCTGTAAAATTGTTACACTCTAAGGTAAATCTTTTTTTTTAAATGCTTTGTGAGCTGAAGAGCTTTTATTTATTTATTTTAAAAAAGATTTTATTTATTTATTTTTAGAGAGGGGAAGGGAGGGTGAAAGAGAGAGAGAGAGACATCAATGTGTGGTTGTTTCTCATGTGGCCTCCACTGGGGACCTGGCCTGTAACCCAGGCATGTGCCCTGGCTGGGAATTGAACATGCGATGCTTTGGTTCACAGCCTGCACTCAATCCACTGAGCTATGCCAGCCAGGGCCTTGCCAGGACCTGGTAAGTTTTTATAAATTGAATTCAAACCCAGCTCTAGACCTGAGTGAAGTGCTTTAATTAAGGACTTCCTTAAATTTCAGACACAGAAACTTATTGAAAAATTCAGGATTATTAGATGCCTAGTGTCCTAGATCTTAATCAATTATGTCAATAAATAGCCATTTAAATTAGGGAAGGGGCTATTTTAATGGCTATTTTAATAGCCATTAAAAAAAGAGAGAAGAAGGGAAGGAGGAAGAAAGAGTCATGGAGAGAGAAAAGAAAAAGAGAGAGAGTTAGAGAGAGAGAAATGTGAAGAGGTTGAGGGGAGATTGGGTGAAAAAAGTGAAGGGGTGGATGGAGAAGTACAGATTGTTAGTTACAAAACCGTCATGGGGATGTAAAGTACAGTATAGGGGATATAGTCAATAATTCTCTAATAACTATGCATGGTGTCAGGTTGGTACTGAAAATTTTGAGGGGAACACTTAGTGAAGTGGGTGATTATCTAACCCATATGCTGCACACCTGAAACTAATACAAAATAATATTGAATGTTAATTCTAATTGAAAAAAATTAAAAATAAAATTAAAATTTTTGGAGTAGGATAAAGATTATAAATAGCCCAGCTATTTTTTAAAGAATGAATTCAGAAGGAACATACTATCTAATTATATTTTAAAAGCTTTTCACTTAAGGGCATATTCCACAAAGTTAGGAAATTCAGATAAGAAATTGACTATAGGAAATAATGTTATGGGGTATTCTGCTGTGAATGTAACAGCTGAATTAAAGGGAGCTTTTGACTTTCTCAGAAACAGGAAAATAAAAAAAGTAAAATTAAAATACAAAATTGCCAATTAAAAAACCCCACAGAAACATAGCCAGACATTTCTTAAAAAGTCTTAAAAAGTAAATGAGCTAGATAGAACAACTGGTTTCCACAATAAAAACAAAAACTACTCCGTTCTTAAAAGTTGTGTGCCTATGAATATGGACCTCTGTGGAAACTGCAAATTCCCATTGGAAGAAGCAGTGCCCCATGCTGCATAAAAAACAAGAAGGGCATCTCTACAAAATCTGTCCAAGTATACTTTGAAGGCAACATTAGCACTTAAAGTTTCTGTATTTTCTGTAAATTTCCAAGAAATATTATTTATAAATACAGATAGACAATGATTCAGCGGTCCTATTGACGGGATGCCACTGCCACAGGGCATCAGATCTTCAGAGTAAGTCTTGAAGTGATTTTAATGGAGAGTAGGAAGGCAAATTAACCACCACTACTACAAAGAAAGAAAAAAATTTTCTTTAAAAGACAAGTCTGATTGTGCCAGAATATAAAGTAACAGAATAAAAGATAAACTTCAATGTTGATAGTAAGTTGTAGAGGCCTTGACAGGTAATGAATTATCACCTTGGTTTGCCAGAACGTTCGAGTGGATCATGTCTCCAACTTTCTTAATCCTTACCCAAGTCTGACCTGTAACTCCTTTGGTGGACATGACCAAAAGGAAGCATCTTTCATCTTGTGATATCACAGCCAAATGTAATAGGTAGAATTTACTTGTAAAATCAGTTTTTCCAAACTTTTTAAAAAGCCTTTTAAACATGATCAGATTACTGCAGATCTTAACATTAATATACATACAATATATGCAGTTCAAAAATAAACAAATGAAAACAGAAGAAACATCTATGGTTCTAGAATCTATGAGGTAAAAATGCTTTACAGATACAAAGTATGTGGAGCAGTACATATAAGAATCCAGACTGATTTTTCCAAGGTAATCAAAATCTTTTCATATGTACATGAACGTTTAGGCTGTGATCTAAAATCATTGCTAGCATGACACATATCAGTGACCTGCTCCATATTGTAGCCTCTCTCCTGATATGGTAACCATGACTTAATCTCCTTGCTTCAGAAAAATTTCAGCCTTAGTGAAATTAACTGTGGAATATAAGCACTCATACTGGATTGTCATTAAATCTTGTGGGACCATATGTCGTTTAATTTCTACTATTAACTGAAAACAGTCAATATGTTTTAGGCAATTGACTAACTGATTATGAAAAATTGTTGCTTTTTCTTATTTCTATTATCATCCACAGGTACAACACTCTCAATCCATTCTATATATTATCCTTAACAAAGGAAGTACTTCATAATTAATTTTCTTTCTGAGAATTCAGAAATATCCACGTGCAGAGCCTGATATTTTTGACACTATCTATAAATTATGAAGTTACATTTTTTGTTTTGTTGTCTTATTTTAAAAATTAAAAGTGACGATGCCAGCCTGGGGATGCAATAACTAACCTTTTACAGATTCTGTTTTTCATCAGAAGTCAATCAACTCCAATAGCAACAATCACGGCCTTTTTAAGAGCACGCCAAATTACTAAAAATACAAAAATAAAAGTGTAAATATATACACTGATCTATATGCAGTGTATTATTGAATGATTATTGCTTGATGCATTGAGGCTACTGAAGAAAATTGTTCCAATAAAGGTAGATAATCATATTAAAAGAGATACCATGGAATCTAGAAAAATTACTTTAGTAGATAATCATACTAAACAGGCATCTATAGCCAAACTTATGTCGATGTAAAAAAGATAAATACATATAGAAATCTAGGGATCTCATTATAAACACACAGATGTGGTCTCAATTGCATAAACATTTTAAAATGATTGAGTTGGCAGTTCATAAAATAAGATCTGGCAAAGCCAGAATGGCTGCCGAGTAGTACCAGATTTGATGAAAAATTCTCCATGAGACTATCTGTCACACAAATTGATCATGATATTAAGTAGTAATAATGAATTTTTTATATAATGGAGAATATAGTCATAGTGTGCTACAATTTTAATTATACACAAACTGTAATGGTGGGTCATAGAATGGAACCATATCCTAAAGGATACTTTGAGCCTCTCTAAATGGAATTTATAATATTGCTTTTCTTTCTTTTTAAGATTTTATTTATTTATTTTTAGAGAGGGAAGGGAGGGAGAAAGAGAGAGAGAGAGAAACATCAATGTGTGGTTGCTGGGGGCCATGGCCCTGCAACCCAAGTATGTGGCCTGACTGGGAATCGATATAATATTGCTTTTCTCTATGATTTATAAAAATAGCCTATTAATAGTACATATATTTTGGATCAGTTGAAACATTTTAATGTCAAAACCACAGCACTTATGTGGAATAAAACAATGATAGATACCATGCGTCTTACCAAAGACATTCCACATATCTACCCAGCAGCAGGGGGACACATATTCCTGGGATGCTTATCATGAATTATGCAAGCTTGCCCTCTTTCTCACAAACTTGACTTACCATTTTCAAACTCTGGATAAATGGAAAGAATCTTATAAAAATAAAATACAACATTTGCTAATTTTAACAGTGACTCTACAGAGAACATCCAGAAAAGAAAAATCGACGGAGGTTGACTATTGACTGAACATCCTCAGAACAAGTTGATGCCTTCCCTAAGTAGTTTCCCAGTAAAGCCAAAGGGACACCTGAAATTACTAATTTTCACATTTAACTTTATTATTTTGGCCACATAAGTGTATTTCTATTTAATGTGTGTGCATGTTTGTGTGTGTAGTTTCCCCACATTTAAGATTTTAAGTATATTCTGTAAGACTAACAGACTATTCCAAGTAGCTGAATTTTCATCATCCTCAGTTTACTAAGTGTTCTTAAAAAGACACCAAAGAGACAAAACTCTTCCTGGGGAAAGAAGTAATGGTCAGTGAGAAGACCCTGGAGGACAGTGCTGTTATCCCTAGCATTTAAAAAGCCTGAGATGGTTATCAAAATGTTGTCTAGCCCTGGCCAATGTATCTCAGTTGGTTGGAGTGCAAAAGGTTGTGTGTTCAATCTGGTCAGGGCACATGCGTAGGTTGTGGGTTCAATCCCTGGTCTGAGTATGGGAGGCAACCCATCTGTGTTTTTCTCTCACATTGACATTTCTCTCTCTCTTCCTTTAAAACAGTCTATTATTTTGTCTAACATAGCTAATATTTCAAGTTAAAATTTCTGGTCCCAAAATCAAATTTCAATTTCTTAGATGAACAAAAAAAATAGTCCACTTTTTCTTTTGGTCAACCACAGGAAATCTGCACAATCAGTAACATTTCATATTGTATCTTCCTTAACACTAAAGGTAAAATTATATAATCTATATATAAGTTAGAAGAAAAACAGTCTGGTTGTTTAAAATAAACTGAAGAAGTTACTGGGTCTTGTTTCCTTGGTCATTCCTGGGTAATCTCACATCATATTTATATAGAGGAATTCAATACCTTCTTATAGCACTTTTAGTTTTCTTGTTTTATAGTTCCTCAATGTCTGCATATGAAATCTTAAATATATCTATATATCCACTGTTCAAAGAGTTCAACAAATAATTAAAAGACAAAAACTGAATGAAATTAAACTAATCAAAACTGAAGCATAAAACCAGTCCTTTGCAAAACAATAAAACAAAACATCATGTTCACAGAGAATTGACACAAATGATTAAAATCTAGTTAGTTCTTAATGTTCTCTCCTGCTTTTGGCTGAAAAAAACATGAAAAAGGAAGAAGTAAGATTAAAAAGAAATTCCTATATCCTGAGGAAAACAGATTGTTCTTTAGGCAACATAATAAGTAGATCATAATTAGATGTCTGTTTAATTAATACATTATATTTTCATAGTTATAGAACTACTAAAATCCACTGTGAATTTCTATTTAACCAATAACAATTTTTTTCTCAGTGGGCAATCCTCTGGTAGTGAATTAATAAGTAACAGCACCTCATTTTATGTAGTTATTTATCTGTTTGTGTGTTTGTTTAAATCAGCCAATCAGAAGTGGATTCATTCCAGTGAATGGGCTGCTATACCAACTTGTCAGTAATAGTCTCACCTGAGTAAACACAAATCTACAGCTGAAGTTAACTCATGCCTCTGAAAATCGGCCAGTCTTTGAATGTAAATGGCCTCAAAAGTCACTTGGGTTTCTTTACTAAGCATTATAAAGTTAATTTTTTCTTTTCTTCTTTTTAAGCAGACAGAAGACAAGCATATTTATCATCAAAGTCACTTTTGAATCTAAACAGTAACTGTGAAAAAGAAATTGGAGTTGTGAGAAGAGAGAGAAGGAGGTGAGTTAAATTGTTGCATCAGACTGTGAGTTTATCCGAGTTTGAAGTAAAGCAGTACAAATGCAGATAGAGAGGATGTGGTGCATTATAAACTGAGTTTATGGATAACTTGAAAAGTTTTTGTTCAGATTTTATCAACACAGTGCTAGGTGGATAAAAAGCACATAATTATACTGATTTATATACTCCGTCAAGATTAATTGCTGGGACCAAAACCAATTTCAGGATATTAATGATCACTTATTCTCTAAAAATATTTACTAGTCATTAATTTTAACTTCTTTTGGAAAATATTTTTCCAGGAGTGGTACTTAAACCAGTTTGTGGACTTAGCTTATAGTGGTCAAAACTTGGTGTCAAATGAGAATGCATAATGATGAAAGTAAATATATATTTTAAAGTAACTGTACTGGTTCTATTTTATCAGCTTAACTTTGGAGCTAGTGCAGCCTATGTTTGTTGCAGTCATCAACTTCATGAACAGATCCCTTTTGTTGCCTCCTCATTTTTTAAAGATCATATCTGCCTCAGTCTCCATCTCTCTAATGCAATCTCTGCCATAATTATTTACAAATCCAATATCTATATGTGATTTGTTTCTTTAATTGAATTTATTGGGGTGACATTCATTCATCATTTGCACACTTCATCGCCTGACCAATGTCCCAGGTAAAGTCTCTGTCAGTACCCATTTATCCCCCCTTTGCCCACCTCTTCCTACCCCTACTGCCCTTTCCCTCTGGCTGTCATATCACCACACTGTTGTTCTTGTCTATGTGATAGAAAGCAGCTCTGTAGTCCAGTAGCTGTGTGCTGAATCTGAACCCTGCCTCAGTCTCCTGTGTGTGCAGTGCTCTGGTGGTGGTGGTCTGCCCATAGGCACCTCTCCAATTGCCACAGTCCCATGGGAACCAGCAATGCAAGACCTCCTGGCCACCAGAGTTAGGTGACCAAGGGGCATACCCTGGCATAAACTATAAGATTCAAGGCACCAGACGTAAAATCCTGAGCACCAGCTGTATGTGAAACTTTCCCCATGGAGATAACACACTGTAGCATGACATTGAGAGAATGAAAACAGTGTCCACCCTACAAATGCTCTGAAAGGGATTACATTTGGCTCTTAGACTGTTTTTGATTAAAAACCTGCTGCTCATGCCACAGCTGTGATGATTAGCTAAGACTGAGCTTCTGGGTCTGTTGTCTCCTGTTATGCTCTGGGGATGGTTGCTGCATAAGTATTCTTTTTCCAGTCCTGGCTAGGTAGCTCCATTGGTCAGAGTGTCATCCCAATATGCTGAGGTTGCAGGTTCAAACTCTTGTGAGGGTACATACAAAAATCAACTCATGAATGTGTAAATAAGTGGAACAAGAAATAGATGTTTCTCTTTCCCCTCCTTTATATGTCTCTCTCTCTTCCTTTATCTCTGTAAAAATCAATAAATAAAAAAAAGGAACTTTTTCTCCATAGATTATAGTCTTGTGGGAGCTAGGCAATGTAGAGGTGTCTCCTAGCAGCAGCCTCAAAAAGTGGGGCACCAAGCAGGGGTATGAGCTCCTTCCTGGGTTACATCTATTATTACAGTTCCATGGGTCCAGGAACACAAACTTTCCTGGCTCCAGACTCAGGCTGTCAAGAGTCATCACTGGGACGGAAGCTGCAAAGATTGGAACACCATACAAGTATAAAATGCCCCATTTGGAAGATACTGGTTGGAGCACAGCAAAGGGACTGTAGAAAAGGTTGTGCCCGCCAATCTCTGTCCCCAGAGAGTGTTACAGCAAGCTACTAGATGTGTGTGTTGAATTAGTTACCTCTCCCTCAGCCAACACTTTAATGTAAGCTGGAAGGTCCACATTATAAGCCTGGGCACTATTGGCTGCCTCTGAGCTGGGCCCTGGCACAGGTCAGTCCAAGTGCATGGGCCTATTAAGAGCAGTTACCAAGCCCAATCTTGTGGGTCTTGTGCATGAGCCCTGTTCATTTTCACTTAGATGTTTTGGGGGCTTGTCTTTTAGCTATAGGTTTTAAAAGTTGAGGTACTCCATGTGGAGTTTGAACTCTTAACTCCTCAGGAAGACACTCTGTTTTTTGAGCTGGCTCCTGATTGTGAGTCACCACTTTGAGGGTGGGATCTATGGCTTTAATGTGGTTTTCTTCTCATGTGCCTAATGAGTAGGCATCATTCACCTGACTGTAGGTATTCTAAAAGAGGAAATTGTGCTCTATGTAGCTACAGACTCACTGTGTCTGCAGAAGGAGCTGAGATCAGAATCTCCCTTCAGTGCTGTCTTGAACCATATTGTTCAGCTCATATTTAAGATGCCTATTGAATATCAATAGTTAGCATCAAAAGGCTTCTCTAATTGAATTCCTGATCATTCTCTGCTTCTGCTACTTTTATTTAAAGTAAACCCAGTAAAAACCAGCATTTTTTTCTGTTGCTTCAGCATGAAATGATTACACTTTTTTATTTTTTTCTCACACGCTTTAGTTCTAGGCTATCAGTGGTATTGTTAGCTATACAGACATTTCTTTTTCAAGAATCTAACTACCATCTACCACATTAACAGCTAACAATCTAGTTCATCATCACCATAGACTTCTAAATAATCTCCTTCCTGCTATCCTTTCTCAGCTGTAATCAGTTTTCTGTACCATGAGCAGAGTCATCATTTTAAACTCTAAATCTAATCATATCACTCTTCCTCATTAACTATTCCAAAGATTTTCCTGTTTGTCTCACAATAAAAGGCAAATTTCTTTCATTGGCCCAACATTAAGGTAATGCCAGCTGCTGTGTGAAACAGAGCTAGAAGTGTAGAATGGTTAAACTGTTGACAGATGTTTATTTTTTAGTTTCATAAGTCCAAAACATATGTCTCTGATTAAAAGGTATTTTTCTTCTCCATTGTGGTTCAAGGCCACAAAATCAAACTTACGTCTTCACCTGGTGGAGAATGTGGCCTCCATGGTCATTGTGTTTATTTGTCTTATCTATGATGGCAAATGGGGAAGAACATGATCACCAAACCTAGCAGAGTTTTATAGGCTAGGGCTAGAAATGAAATATATCACCTCACCTCATATTCTTTTGAGTGTGTCAGTCACATGGCTATATATAATAACAAAAAATTCTAAAAAAATGTAGTCTTTATGCTCAGGCTGAGTAGCAGTTCACATTGGCAAGCAAATAGCCAAAGGTTCTGAGACCTTACATGACATAGTTCAGTTTCAACTCTCTGACCAATATCCTACCATTCTCCCTTTTAGATACTCAACCACACACACTGGCCTTCTTACTTTTCTCAAACAATCTAAATGTGTCTGATGTGCTTGTGTTTGATGCTCCCTTTACTTTGAGTGCTCATCTCCCAGATTGGTACATGACACCCACCCGTATGTTGGTGAACTTTATGCATGTGTCACCTAGTCAGCCAGATTGTTTCTGATTCTCTGAAATAAATTAGAAATTATAAGCACCAGTACTCTCTATCATACCCCATCACACCTTTCTATCTTTCCTTTTTCTCTATAGAACTTATGTCCACTTGTTTGTTTATTTTATTTTATTTTTGCTTGTTCTCCACTGCTTTATCCACAGGACCTTAAGCATGTAGTAACAAGTCACTAAATTTTTACTAAAATTATAACAAAGGAATCAGTTAGTAAGTGTATATCTTACCTGACTCTGCCAATTTTAACACATTACTTTCAGTGTCTCAATATTCAAATTTACTACAAAAATTAGGATACATCTTGAAATGCATTTGACTCTATATACACAGTTATCAAAATGAAAGATTTTCCTTTGTTTAAACTACAACAGCTCACAAGTTGGAAGTAGCTGAATTTTTATGTTGGCTGAAATAACCTAGGGTTGAGGGTTGGTCAGTGGAGTTGAGGTTAAGCAGATTAAATACATAAATGTAAAACTGGTTCTTCATTTTAAATTGAAACTTGCTCTAAACTTTTTTAAAACCATTTTGTTGTTTTCAAAAGCCTATTTACTAAAAACAAAGAATCCAAGGTAATTAAATAAAAATAAAATACCTAGAAATAAACTTACAAAGGATGTGAAAGACCCATACACTGAAAACTGTAAGACATTAGTAAAAGAAATTGGGGAAGACACAAAAAAATGAAAGGATATTTTGTGTTCCTGGATTGCAAGAGTCAACATAGTTAAAATTGCCATATTACCCAAAGCAATATACAGATTTAAAGCAATTTCTATCAAAATCAGTGAAATCACCTGGGAATGATGCTTTCTGTTTTTGAAAGGTTGCTAAAAATTGACTACATTTCATTAATAGACATAAACCTATTTATGGATTTCTCTTTTTGTGAGTTTTGGTGATTATTTTTAAAGGGATTGATCAATTACCAAGGTTATCAAATTTGTGGGAATAGGGTCATTGAACATGGTATTCTTCCACTATTTTATAATGTTAATAGGGTCAGTAGTGATTAATTTTTCATTTCTCATATTAGTAATTTGTGCTTGCTTTCTCTCCCTTTTTCTCTCATTTTACTTTCTTTTCTTTTTTGATTAGCCCAAATAGAGATTTATCAATTTTATTAAACTTATCAAAGAACCAGTTTTTGGTATTATTGATATTTCTTTATTAAGTTCTCATTTTCAATTTTACTGATTTCATTATTTCTTTCTTCTCCATATTTCAAAGTATGCTACATTTCTTCCTTTACTTCTGTTAGGTGAAAGCTTGGATTATTAATTTTATACTTTTTATTTATTTTAAGTATGTGCATCTATACTATGTTTCCCTATAAGCATCCCACAAATTTAGATGTAGTTTCACTTTTACTTAGTTCAAAATATTTAAGAAACTTTTCTTGAGACTTCTTCTTTGACCCATGTGATATTTAGAAGTGTGTTGTTTAATCTCCAGGTATTTTGAGATTTTCCAACTCTTTCTGCTTTTGATAATTAGATTAATATTGTGGCCTGAAAACAGATGAATGACTTCTAGTCTTTTAAATTTATTAAGTCCATTTTATGGCCCCAAATATGGTCTATCTTGGTAAATTTTCTGTGCAACCCTGAGAAAAATGTGTCTGTGGTATTTTTGGATGAATTGATCTATAAATATGAATTAGACCCAGTTTATCAATGGTGTTTTTCAGTTCAACTATATTCTTACTGATTTTCTTTCCACTGGATCTGTTCATGTTTGATAGAAGAGTGTTGAAATCTCCAAACTAATGTCTTCTTGCAGTTCTATCAGTTTTTGCATCATGTATTCATCAGTGCATACACATTATTACACATTCTTGAAGAACTGAGTCCCTTTTTCATGAGGTAATGTGCATCTTTATCCCTAATATTTCCTTTGTTTTAAAGTCTGCTTTGTCAAAAATTAATATGGTTACTCCAGTTTTTTCCTGCTTAGTGTCAGCATGATATATCTTTATCCCTTCATTTTAATTAATCTGTGTCTTTGTATGTAAAGTGGGATTCTTCTAGACACTGTTTTAATTGTTTTTACTCTGACGGTTTCTGACTTCAGTTGCTATGTTTAGACCATTTCCACTGAAAGTGATTTATTGGTATAACTAGATTCACATCTATCATGTTCACAACTGTTTTCTGTTTGTTGCATTTGCTCTTTGTTTCTTTCTTTTTTTTTTATGTTCCCCTTTTTTCTGCCTTCTCTGGTTTAACTGAGAATGTGTTTGATTTTATTTTTTTGCTCCTTTCTTAGCATATCAATTGTATTTCTTTTTAATGATTATTCCAGTTTTCAAAATACATTTACAACTAATCTAAATCTTTCAAATATCATTATATTACTTCATGGGTAGTATGTAACTTAGAGTTTTCCGAATTATTCTTCCCATCCTGAATAACATTTCTGTCATTTATTTTACTTACTCATATGCTATAATCAGCCAATATACTATTGCTATCATCGCTTTGAACAAATAGTAGCTTAAGCCAAAATAAGAAAAAATAAAGTACTTTATTTTTTCACTTATTTTTCTTTGTTGCTTTTGTTTTTTCATATAGATGTGAGTTCTGACATATTTTTTAATTGTTTTTTTTTCCTCCTGTAAATTGTGAGTAGGAAATAACAAGGTAATGTTTAAGCCCTTCACTGGTTCTTAAATTCTTTGATCTCTGGTTAAGTGTTTATTTTAGGGATTTCTTTCATTCTTTAAATACATTCTACTCTTTTAATAGCAATATTTTTTTGTTTTTATTTTCTTATATTTCCAGCAGTTTTTCTTTACTTCAGGTAAATTTAAATAGTTGTGTTATTTTGTCCTCTTTAGTTATATTTTTAAAAGGCAATTATTTATTTTTTGAGTAAAGATGACAAAATATGACTCTAAAATTTTGTTCATGCTACCCTATTTTCAAACTCACAGACAATTTTTCTTGAGTTTTTATGATTAAATATGGTGATAGTCCTATAAAACTTCCAAAATGAATTAAACACTTCAAAATGTATATTGTGCTTTTCTTTGTTGATCAGATCATTGATGAGAGTAATTATGTTTTAAAAAATACCTTCTATGTATACTTTATAACTACAATTAAATATTAAAATTCTATGAATGAGTCTGCATAGGTGGCTCTTTGATCATTTTTTAAAATACTAAAGTTAACTAACCAAGTTAACAAATAAATCTAATAAAAATCCAGTTGATTATGGTACTCTTTAATCACCTAATATTAAAGCTGTTCCTTCTTCTCTCCCTCAGACAACTTTTCTCCAATGATTAATTGTCACTCTGAGACTTTTCAGGGTTTTGTGCACTAACATGGTTCAGCGGGAATGCATAAAGAGAATATTAACATGAGCAGTGCTGTGGGAAGATTAAAGATTAAAAGTTGCATTTAATTTTCTAATCACTGGGAGGGCAATTTGCCCATAGGATGTTTTCTGTTCTCAGGTAGTAAACCCAATAACCATATACAATAGGAATGCTTTGGTTTGACTTAGTCCTGAACTTTTGCCTCATGAAAAATTTTAATGTGCTTAGGTGTGCTAAAGTATTACATTGATTTGTCCTGGTTTACTTTAAGTATTAAAGTGGAGCATACTATAAAAACAAATGGGATAATATTTGTTAAAAAAAACTTAGAAAAACTTTGAAGAAAATATTTTTCTTTCTTCTCGCCTGTAATGGCCACAAGCTTGCTGAAAGATACCTGTATCACCATCTTTTCCAATGAACTGTTCCTTCAGCTCTAATTGTGGTGGTATAAGTGATAATTGTATTTTCAGAGTTTCTGGGTCATATTGTGCCTACCTTTTTATATCATGTGCAGATGGTCCCTGACTTATGATGACACAATTTATAATTTTTTGACCTTATAAAGGTGTGGGAGCAATACACACACAGTAGAAACCTTACTTGGAATTTTGAATTTTGATCTTTCCCAGACCACCAATATGGAGTAGTGTACTCTCTCATCATGCTGAGCAGTGGCCGTGAACTGCCTTTCCCACGTGGCCATGTGATCAGAATGGTAAACAACCAGTACTCTACAGTGTTCATTTTTGTCAACATATTTTAGATATTGTGCTTTGTGTTTTCATATGCTAGCATGTTTCCAAAACCCATCTGTGTCTCTTGCTTCAGAAGAGGAAAGCAATTACTCTTGAGATGAAACTCAAGATAAATGCTCACATTTAAGGTAGGCGAGGTTAAGCTATGATGTTTAGTAATTTAGGTGTATTAAATGCATTTTTGACATGATATGTTCAACTTATGATGGGTTCATCAGGATGTAACACTGTGGTAAATTGAGGAACATCTGTATTTCATTGAATTTTAATGAGCATGTTGTATCTTCTTGTTTAAGAATATCCCTGTCACTAGCAAATTAACTACTGTGCAAAAACTAAGTTAAAAGAGTTAGCATTTTTAACGCATGTTAGTTTTATACTTCAGACATATTATTCTAATCTTCATAACAGCTTTTTAGAAGTTTAGAAAAACTAAGTCACATTAAGGAGCAGTGCAGTAATTATTCAGTAATAACTCTAGTTGGGATTTAATTACACATCTGTCTTATTCAAAAACCCAATTTTTCTCCAGGGAAAAATGTTGCCATACTCTTGAAAGATAACATAAGATTTACTAATTTAAACACAAAACAGGAAATAAATAATAAAGCTGAAATTTTAGTTTATGCTATGTGGTTCTGAAAAACCCTAACAAGAAAAATATTTGAACAGATAATGACACAAACAAATAAATTAGTATGTATGTGAACATAATAGTGTTGGAAATTATTGTAATTACAGTAATCTTCTATGTAAGAAGACCAGCAAACTCATTGGCTGTCAGTAAGTGGCTATATTGCTGATTCACATACACAACCCACAGAGCTTCCAAGCTGTTGTTTTTGGTGATGGACAGGAAAAGTGTTATGTTTTTTAGAGTTAAGTGAGATCTCAGGCTGATGGTATCTTTGCCACCTGAAATATGGCATAATTTCTTGTCTTTACTTGGGCACCAACCTTCTAGCTAATAGAAAAGCAAGAAAATGGAGAATCCAACAAAAGACTTACTAGTATATGGGCAAGATTCAGAGTGATGCACATCACTTTTACTCCCCTTCCACTGGCAAGAACTCAAGTGAAATAACCATAACTATCTGTGCAGGAGGCTGGACTGTAGACTCTAAGATAGGAATATGAGGGAGAAAGTGCATTCATGAACATCTAGTCATTCTGTAAGAGGGTGATCTTCCAGTCAACAATATTCATTTTTCTTTTAAGAATATACTACTTAGCACAGGTCTAAAACAACCATAGCTCTACTCAATCACTGCATCTGCCTCAGTGTATGCATTCAATCTTTGTAGAAACACCCATTTTCAGTTTTAACCTCAAATCTGTGAAGAATCACCAACCAAATCCATATCAGCAAGCAAGTACTAACACATCCATGAATTTGATATGCAAGGATCCCACTTCCTGAGTGATAAATGGTGGTCTTTTCCATATTTGCTTTGGATAAATTTTGAGTAAACTTATAATAGTTTCTTATTTCTTTCAAGATTAGAATCAACATCGCAGTTAGTTAGTGAAGCCCAGGAGGAAACCAAGTAGTAAAGAACAAATTTTGGAAATGCTATAGAAGCTATAAGAGAAAGAATGCAGACTCTAGAATTCAAAATTTAGTTATGTGTGTTTCTTTCCCAGGGTGCAGATTAAAACCAGAGACATTGTTCCAGTTTAACACATGGATGGTGTAGAGATCTAAAATATGTAAATATAAAATATGGTGAAAACACAGTGTTTTAATTAATATTAAAGATACTTTAGCCCTGGCTGGCGTAGCTCAATGGATTGAGCATGGGCTGGGAACCAAAGTGTCCCAGGTTCGATTCTCAGCCAGGGTACATTTCTGGGCTGCAGGCCATAACCCCCAGCAACCGCACATTGATGTTTCTCTCTCTCTCTCTCTCTTTCTCTCTCCCTCCCTTCCCTCCCTAAAAATAAATAAATAAAATCTTAAAAAAAAAGATACTTTACAAGAATGGAATGATTTACTTTTTTTTGTTCAACAATGCATGTAAAAAGTGCCATCATAATTTAAGTTTTCAAATAATAGGTTCACTGAGCATGTCTGTTTGTGTTTTTAAAGCATGTGTATCAGAGGTATAACATAGCCAACCACCTAATTTTTGAGCATTATTTGTTATGTCACACCACAGTCTAAGTGTAATATATTTTAGGAACAGTAGAATGCTTTTTTAAAAAAAGATTTTATTTATTTATTTTTTAGAGAGGGAAGGGAGGGAGAAAGAGAGAGAGAGAGAAACATCAATGTGAGGTTGCAGGGGGCCATGGCCTGCAACCCAGGCATGTGCCCTGACTGGGAATCGAAAGAATGCTTTATAAACACAAGGAAAAATGAATTTAGAAGACAATTTAAAACTGACATGACATGAAGGTAATACTGAAATAGAGAATTGGTATTATACATGTTTTCAGAGATTCTGAGTAATGAGATAAATATTTGTTTTGAAACATGTTTTATACTAGGTCAGGAAAGGATTGAGTCAAATTATCTCTCTGTGGGGAGATATAGTCTTAAAATTGATTAGTTTTTTTAACTTGTGGGTTTAACTCAGGTTTACAAGAAAGATTTTATTTATTTATTTTTAGAGAGGGAAAGGGAGAGAGAAAGAGTGGGAAAGAAACATCAATGTTTGCCTCTCATGCACCCCCTCCTGGGGACCTGGCCTACAGCCCAGGCATGTGACCTTACTGGGAATCAAAACAGTGACCCTTTGATTAGCAGGCTAGCACTCAATTCACTGATTGGTGGGACCATTGTCCCATGGACTGAAAGATTACAGGGTAAATCCCCAGTCCCTGATATCTAGGGCACATATCTAGGTCATGGGTCTGATTCCTGGTTGCAGTATGTATGGGGGCAACCAGTTGATGTTTCTTTCACATTGATGTTTTTCTCTCTTTCCTCTCTCTCTAAAAAAAAGAAAAAAAATCCTCAGGTGAGATAAAAAAAGAAATGCCAAGAATTGGCAGGAATATAGTATAAAAAAACTTCATAAATTGATATTTATGTTATAAATTGATACAAAGTTCTTATAGCAACAAAAACTAAACATACATCTATTTTATGACCTGTCAGTTTTATTTATAGTTAGATAAAAAAGAATTAGTATACATATTAACTAAAAGAGAGAGAGGATTGTTTTCAGAGATTTAATACAAGTAGGCCAAATTGAATATAATCCAGATACCCATTAATTGTAGAAGAAATGAGTAAATTGTGATATATTCACTTAATAGAGTATGCAAGCAATGATTTTTAAATGCATCTTATATTAAAATTAATTACTGAAAGAATATAAACACAAAAGACTATACACTGTATGATATAATTTATGTTATGTTCAAAAAAGCAAAACTGATATATCATGATAGAAGTCAGAATATAAGTACCTTTAATTGAGAGGAGTGCATTTTGGGTGGAATAAAATGGGGGACCTCTAGGAGGATGACAACATTGCATATCTTGGTTTGAGATGATTACAGATTTTCTGAGCTTTATACCTTATATTTGTGCCCTCTACAGTGTGTAGGAGGGCATAATTTTTAAAATATTAGTAATTTGTCATATCTATATATGCCACTATGGTTTCCTAAAACACAACTTATCAGGAAGAAATAATTTGCCAAATATATATACACATCACAATACAATTGATTTAAGAACAAATATTTTCACCAAATATTATTCTCTAGTTGCTAGAGATACATAATGAAAGGTGCAGAAGAAACTATAAACCACAGTTTAGCAGTGATGGTGGGGGTTAAGGCAATAGACTAATGCTGAGAGCAGTAGTTGAATGAACCTTCAGCTTTATTATTAATGCTTTAAAATTTAAAAAATCATATTTGTATGCTACTTGTTAAATTAAAAAACATTAAGCCATTTAGGAAAAATAGCTGTTATAATCTAAAATATAATATTGAAATAAAACAAGGCTGAGCAATAGAAATATTAAAAGAAAAAGACAAAGAAAACTTCAAAAATCCTGTGTAAATGACAGAAGGATGGAAAATTTAAATAAAAATGCAGAAGACAATGAAGATCTGCCCATAATCCTCATCATAGTCTGGAGTGTGTTGGCTAGAAGCTCCACTCGACCTCCTTTTCACAGTATCACTCAGTTTACCTGTGTTTTGTTACTGGATACAATCAGGAGGGACTACTAGATCACTTCTGTCCTCATCCAAACAATAGGTGATCAGATGCTCCACACAAACTTAATTTAAATGGTTACCCTCTATAATTACAATTGTGTGTAAAGTGACAAAAAATAACAGTGGTTAGTGTTTTCATTTGTTTCTATGATTTTTTTTTAATCATTCCAGGGTTAGCTACTAGACAAGATCAGTAAACAGAATGGTTTCTATCATTTCATATCATATCATGAGCCTGTTCTTCATTCTTTTTTTGGCATTACAGGTATCCCAATAATATACTCATTTTTTTTTTCATTAAATTCACATATGACTTATAGCCAGATTTATTTCTGGTAGCTAAAACTGAATAAACTTTACTGATAAAGGTGGGAACAATACTCATTCATTTATTATCTATTTGTTATTTAAATATTTCTTAATTGAATGTAGTATTTTCATAATGCAAAAGCTTTGGAAGTATAAATGCTTTTTACCAAGCTTTCAGATACTTAGTAAATAAAGTGACCAAGAGCCATTCTTGAATAAAACAAATTAATGAAATGCATCAACTAAATGATGAAATAAACAAACATATAAGCCAAAAACATTCAAGAATGAAGAGATTCTGGTAAAATAACTGGGGACAAATTAATTAAAAATCATTTTTATATTTGTATTAAACAATTAGTATAAAGCAAAATAACAATAGATTTTCCTAGCAATAATATAAACCAGGACCTAAAGGCTTGATACTCCATTACTAAATACATATATAAACTTTAGGCTAAACACCAAGGTTCATGGAAGTTTTCATGCATGAATGACTGATTAGATATTAGGTGAAAAAAAAAAATGATTTTGCAATGATACAGACCTGTGATTGAATCCTAACTCTCCCACTTAGTATCTACACAATCATGGGGCAATTTCACCTTCTTATCTATGAAGTAAGAGTAATGAATACTGCACATAATTGTGGAACAGAACCCAGAAATAAATTAGTTAACATATAAATGTCCTCTAGCTCCTTATGTGAACCTTTGTAATGATTGCTGATTAAAGCACTGGTTATTTTAATGTTGTATGGAGTTGGCTATATTGACAGTGTATATAGACTTCATATGTTAATGAATATTTCAAATTACTTAACTCACAATTACAGTTATTTACATTGCTTTTTATCCATAATTACCCCTGGTAGAAAATAATTTTTATTTACATAGCACACTTCAATAGTGATAAAGAGTTAAGAACAGACCTGGCTGAGAAGACATTGACAGGCTAACAAATTTTCTACAGCCTCTGGACATGAATAGTACATAAACGAGCCCTTCGAAGATCACTTTTAAGCAGGGCTTGCTGGCAGTTGTATAATTTTCTGATATTGACAGAGCAATTATGTCAAGCCACCTGGCAATGTTTTCTGTCTTGAGCAGAATGGAATGACATGCATTTTTAACCTTAACATCACATCAAAAGCAATCCAAGGAGGAAATTTTAGTTGCCTGCTTACAGAGATAAAAATCTAACAAAACTCTGTGTGAAAATGGTAATAAAACTTATACATTCACAAAATATTATCAAAATACCTTTATTGCACCTTGAGTATTTAAGGAAAGAATATTGAGTTTTAAATAAATAATCCACTATAAAAGTATTTTTGTTACAAAAGTTTTAAATTTTCAAATAAAATTGTCTTTAACAGAATTAGCCAACACTCTCTTCAATTCCCCCTTAGTCATTTATGCCTGATCTTATATACAGAAAATGTTTATCCTAATATGCTTTTAACTGAACTTTTAATTGGCCTGCAAAACACAATATATAAAATATATAAATACGCCTCTTGTTTGTTAAACCTTTATTCCAGTTTTGAATAATTTAATCAATCTTGCCTTTTGATAATATTTTCTTCCATTGGTTTTGTGGTATTTTACTAAGTTTTCAAAAACATTTATCTGGTTGTAATTAAAGGATGCATCACCTTTGCTTCACGGCTTTTCTTCCCAAATATGGGTGACTCTAGTTCTCTGTTCTTGTCCTAGACAACTTCTTTCCTTTGTGATATATTACTTTTATTTTAGCCATTTGTTTATACAGATGACTCCTGGAGTCCTTTTCTCTCAAACCTATGGTCTAATGTTTTGTAATAAACTGATCAAAACATTTATTCATTCAAAATATTTTCTCTCAAACCTATGGTCTAGTGTTTTGTAATAAACTGTTCAAACCATTTATTCATTCAAAATATTTTCTTGAGAACTTACTACATACTATGCACTATTTGAAGTGCAGAGACAAAATAGTAACATTTTCACTTTATGAGCATATGCTCTAGTTTTAGTTAATGCCATGTGCTAAGAAAGAGAAAGAGAAAGAGAGAGAAAGAGAAAGAGAAAGAGAAAGAGAAAGAGAAAGAGAAAGAGAAAGAGAGAGAGAAAGAGAGAGAGACAGGATGAGGAGGTGTAGTGTGGTAGGTGTGTTACAGGTGGGAGAGGATGCTGTTTTAGAGAGGATAGCCAGTGAAATGACTGACAAGATAGCACAATTTTATACTGTTTCAAATCTCAAGATCATGATTTATTTTTATTTCTTACTCCAGGATAGAATATTATTCTCAACTTCCAATTTTACACTATGAATAACTAATTCTTCAATCTACATCTTTGCCAAATCAAGTGCTGCTGGATTGAGGCAAACTTCAACTCCAACATGAGAAATGTCTGCAAATTGTGCTTATTCCCCACCTCCAAAAGCATCCCCTACTGAAATTCTTATCCCTCGTGAATTCATTCATGTATTTAAATATATTCATTATGGTAGTAGACATGGTGCTTGGCCTTTCATTGAAAAAAATAATCTCACACTTCTCATCACAAACCATAATATAATTCTACCTAGGGTTGCTACTCTTATCCCTATAGCAAAATAAGAATTTCAGTTGCATGGTCAACTCCTTCCTCTAATGAGCCTTTCAAGACATGTTGCATTCTCCTTCAACCACTAAATCTCAATGAATCTTTCTTAAACATATTTATCTTTATTTTTATTGTTGTTCAAGTATAATTGTCTCTATTTTCACTCCACCATGCCCCTCTCTGCCCCACCCATCCCCACCTCCCACCCTCAAACCAACCCCCTTTGGCTTTGTCCGTGTGTCCTTCATACATTATAACTTTTTTTTTAATAAGTAATTCTTTTTTTTTTTTAGATTTTATTTATTTATTTTTAGGGAGGGAAGAGGGGGGAGAGAGAGAGAGAGAGAAGGAGAAATCCATGTGTGGTTGCTGGGGGTTATGGCCTGCAACCCAGGAATGTACCCTAGCTGGGAATCGAACCTGGGACACTTTGGTTCCCAGCCCACGCTCAGTCCACTGAGCTACGCCAGCCAGGGCTTACATTATAACTTTTATTGCTAATTTTTGCCTTAAGGTACCCAAGAACAGAGCAATTCTATTTTAGCTACTTTATAATAAAACATTCCACCTCCATTTTCACTTTTCTTTAAAACCCACGTGCTATCACCATATTCTACATGATTTCAGTATTTAGTTACCTAACTTTCTCAGTAATAGAAAAAAATACTTATCACTGTTTTTACAATGATGCTACTGGTCCAACTTCATACAACTAAGAAATGGTAGAATCAGGATTTAACCAACCTCAGGCTATTTGTCTCTAAAGTCTATGCCATGAAACATTTCTACATCCAAGATATGTATTCCTATTAACATTTTTTAAACTCCAGGTATAAAGAGGTAATTGAAGAATAGAAGAAGGATGTACATTTTTTAATATATTTTATTGATTATGCTATTACAGTCGTCCCATTTTCCCCCCTTCACTCCCCTCCACCCTGTATACACTCTCCCACCCATATCCCCCCCTTTAGTCATGTCCATGTGTCATACTCATAAGTTCTTTAGCTTCTACATTTCCCATACTATTCTTACCCTCCCCCTATCAATTTTCAACCTACAATCTATGTTACTTATTCTCCGTACCTTTTCCCCCTCTCTCCTCCTCCCACTCCCCTGTTGCTAACCCTCCATGTAATCTCTATTTCTGTGGTTCTGTTCCTGTTCTAGTTGTTTGCTTAGTTTCTTTTTGTTTTAAGTGTGGTTGTTAATAATTGTGAGTTTGCTGTCCTTTTACTATACATGTTTTTTTCTTTATCTTCTTTTCTTAGATAAGTCCCTTTAACATTTCATAAAATAAGGGCTTGGTGATGATGAACTCCTTTAACTTGACCTTATCTGAGAAGCACTTGATCTGCCCTTCCATTCTAAATGAAAGCTTTGCTGGATAAAGTATTCTGGGTTATAGGTCCTTGTCTTTCATGACTTGGAATATTTCTTTCCAGCCCCTTCTTGCCTGTAAGGTCTCTTTGGAGAAATCAGCTGACAGTCTGATGGGAACTCCTTTGTAGGTTACTGTCCCCTTACCTCTTGCTGCTTCTAGGATTCTCTCCTTCATTTTTACCTTGGCTAATGTAATTATGATGTGCCTTGGTGTGTTTCTTTTTGGGTCCAACTTCTTTGGGGCTCTCTGAGCTTCCTGGATTTCCTGGATGTCTATTTCCTTTGCCAGAATGGGGAAGTTCTCCTTTATTATTTGTTCAAATATGTTTTCAATCTGCTGCTTTTCCTCTTCCCCTTCTGGGACCCCTATAATTCGGATGTTGGAATGTTTAAAGGTGTCCTGGATGCTCTTAAGCTTTTCCTCAATATTTTTAATTCTTATTTCATCATGCTTTCCTGCTTGGTTCTTTTTTTCTTCCTTCTGGTCCACTGTATTGTTTTGAGTCCCAGTTTCCTTCCCATCACTATTGGTTCTCCATGCATTTTCCTTCATTTCTTTTACGGCAAGCTGCATTTTTTCATGTAATTTGCGCCCAAAATCAACCAATTCTGTGAGCTTCCTGATTACCAGTGTTTTGAACTGTGCATCTGATAGATTGGCTATCTCTTAGTCGCTCAAAAGGATGAGCCCTGGGGCACTGATCTGTTTTTCTGTTTGAGACATGTCTCTCTTGCTCTCTCTCTTTTTTTTTTTTTTTTATGGTCTGGTCACTCCTGCTACAGTGAGGGGCAGAGCCTTAGGTGTTCACGGGGACTGGGCACCCCAGTCGCTAGATTGTGATGTTGTATGTGGGGGCGGGGGTGTGGGCGAATATGGGCAGTAGCTTCATTCTCCTGGGACCTCAGTCCCTTCTCTGAGATCCTGGGTTGCACGCTCTGTCCCGGTCCACAATCACTGCCTGACTGGGTCCACCAGCTACCTCTCGCGTACTCAGGCTCCACCCGCTGCGATCCTGCGCACCCTGGAAGCCTCACGTACTCCCGGTTGCCTTATGTGCCCACTGCTCTCTGCTCTCCTCGCACCATGACCTGCGCTGTGACCCATGCCCGGCTGCTCCTCTCCACCCCTCCTACCAGTCTGGATGAAAGGGTCTACTTCAACTTCCTGGCTGTCCGACTTCCATTCAGATAAATTCTCTGTCAGTTCTGGGTGTTATTCTGCCTCTAAATTGTTGTTGTTCTAATCCTGGTTGTGTGTGGAGTACGGTGCGTCCACCTATGCCTCCATCTTGCCAGATGTCCCCAGATGTCCATTTTAAAAAAAGATTTTAGTTATTTATTTTTAGAGAAGGAAACGGAAGGAGAAAGAGAGAGAAACATCAATGTGTGGTTGCCTCTCTTATGTCTCCTACTAGGCTCCGGCCTGCAACCCAGGCACATAACCTGACTGGGAATCCAAACAGCAAACCTTTGGTTTGCAGGCTCATGCTCAATCCACTGAACTATACCAGCCAGGGCAGAAGGATGTAAATTTTATGTGCACAATTATTTGTGGTTATTTCTTTTGGAATATCATCGCATTACCATGTCAACAGTTATGTCTCCTCTAAGAGCTGCTTACTCTTCCTGCACCCCCTGCAAAAGTTTTCCTGACATGCTTTGTTGATAGTGATTGTTAGTTGCTTCAGCTCTCCACTTGCTTGTCCTCCATTCTCAACTATCCAAGGTGCACAGGAAGTGTGCCATCCTTATACTGTGACAAGCCACAGGCTCTGGATCTCACCTCAAACTGTGTTATTAACTGAACAATTATGCTATTCAAATTCAAAAGAAGATTTTTCAGGTTAAGTACTTTATTATTAACCTTCTAACTGGTTATTATAAATTCTAACATAAATATGGAAGGTCTCCACAATTCCCAGTTCTCTTCTTACTTCTTCATTGTAAATTGACTTTGTATTTCTCTAAATGTCTTTTTCAAAAGGGGGAATGTGAGAGAATCTTATAAATCTTTGAGTAAAGTAGGGAGACATGATAGGTACGCTTTACTTAATTTAGTTTGGTTTGTTTGTTCCTCTTGTAGAATATCAAAGTCCACAGTTTATTGCTTGGTGATCATTCAGAAACTTGAGGATCTAAAATATAGTAATGCTGTAGTCTCAGCTGGTTAGCACTGAAGAGACAGTTGGGGATTCCTGGCAAGCTGATTAGCCCTGCTTGAGAAAAGGTGAGTAAATGGTGTGTTTAAGAATGTGAACAGGAACATACCCTCTAGGGTGTATTGACTGTCACTGTGTGAATATCAAGCAACAAGCATATTCCTAAGAGGGTAAATATATCTATATCTATCTATCTATATATATATATATCCTTTAAATATCTCTAAAAGTATCATGTTCAGAGGAGCTAAACACTTTCTATTTTGAGTGTTCACCAAAATTAACATGCATACCTTCCAGATCAGAACAGAAGATAAAATCAAGCAATGATTCATGTCTACATTTTAAGAACTCAAAAAACAGCCATGAAATATAAAAAATGAATATAATGAGTAAGATCAATGTATCAGTTATTATAATACAATCAAATATGCATACTACACTATTAAGACAAAACTGATTTGTTTTAAATAAAATCTATGTCCATTTGCTTCCTCTCCACATGTACCCCGAAGATGTCTCTGAAAACTTCAAAAAAAATTTTTCACCTTGAAAATGAAAATTAACGAGTCATTAGACAAGGTATTTGAAATTATATTGTTTCATAACTCTTTGATAGAACTGAATAGTGCAAAAGTTTAAAAGAAATCCTATCTCTTTCTACCACCATTTTACTAGATATAATTTCATAATATTAAGCAAAATGCTTACTACTGCTATTTAATTTTATAACATTAAGCAAGGTGTTCACTACTTTTAGTGAAATATTCATTTAAGCACAATATTAAAAGATTCATGCTCATCACTGAATTCACTAATTCTGTTTCTGGCCACATCCAGTCAGCTAAGTCCAATCACTGATTTCTTAACAATATACAAGATATTATATTCTTCAGTTACATAATATCCATTTGAACACTTTTAATTGAGTCTAACTATTGAATTACTTGTTTTCTCCATTTGTCTATTTTTTCACTCTTTTTCATTAATGTTTCAATTATATTATTTTGAAATACTTCTCTGTTAACTCCAATATCTGGATCATCTTGATGTTTGCTAATATTTATTATTTTATCTCAGGTAGTAGTAAAATTTTCTGCTTGGTAATTTTTTATTTTATTCTGTGCTTAGTGTTCTAGAAAATCAAATATATTATCTTCCTCTAAAGCAGAAGCTGATAACTTATAGTAAAACATTTATGAATGGGGACTATACAGTGTCAAAACTACTGAACTGCTGCTATAGCATGCAAGTAGCCATAGCAGTATGCAAACACATTGCCATGTCTGTGTTCCTACCAAAAGAGGCAGCTGAACTGCTGGACATAGATTGCTCTAATGTATACTGAGTTTTGTTCTGGCAGGCACTTAAATTTCAAGTGAATGATCTTACTAGTGCTGTTTTGTTTTAGGTTTTATTAAAGTAGAGGTATTTCAGCTTCCTGCTTAGTCTTAACATGTAGTAGCACTTTTCTGAAGAGTGACCCTAAATTTTAGGGCATAGGCTTTATGGAGTTTCAAATGAATGCCTGCATTTACTGTGGTCTTTCTTCGTTGGCTGTCAGAACTTAGCAGTGTTTGAGCTCAGAAGTTGTTCATTGCCAAGCCCTCCAGGGGCCACACTTTTCATATGTGCTTTCATTCTTAGGAATCTAAAGAAAAATCTTGTGGGGGTATTAGTACTTTCTCTGTGGTGCCTACTCCCAGGAACCTTAGCAGCCCTAAACTCCAATGCCTCTGATCCAAATGTCAATACTTCTGCTTTCCTCAAGGACTCTACTTATGTGTGGGACTACCTCATGTGTTTCTCCTACCTCAATCGTCACAATACCACATTTTTCATTCAACAGCCCCCAAATACTAATTTTATATGTAACATCCACTTTAAATATATGTATCATGGGAATGAAATCTGATACTAACTACTACTCCATCATGTACAGAACCTGAATGTCAATTGGCAAGTAAAAGTTGTATAGGCTCCAGGTGTTGCTATTTTCTTTTAAATGAATGAATTATTGGTCTTCATTAGGCAGCTAGACTTGGGGCTGATTGCCTTAATCCAATTAGCTGCTGAGCTGACTTGGTCTGGATTTTAGTTTTACAAGCCTCACTTCACCTCTGGCTTGCACCTTTGTGCAGACTGTAGAACATAGCCCTACAGATATTTTTACATGATACCTTGTTGAGTTTGCCAGGGCTCCATCCCCAAATAGGATCTCAACTCTAATCCTTTTCTGTTCAGCATGGTGACACTTCTGAAAAAGCTTTATTCAAAAGGTAGAAGAAACTGACAAATTAAGAAAGCAAATGAAATATTTTCCACAAGTCATATTGAAAAGTTGTTTATTTGGTATTTTGCTTGGAGCCCTGATATATACTGAGTTCTTAAAGCTCTATGGTGTTTGAGAAAGTTTGTTAAAAATAATTTTCTTGCATGAAACAAAAATATTAGCTACATTGGAGTGAAAAAAATGCCTCTTTGGGCTTTAGTAAAAAGAGCTTTGATCTCAACTGACTGGCATAATGAATCTCTCCACATATGCTTACAAGAACTCACCTACTGGAGAAATTAAACTATGTTCCTGAGAAACACATCTCAAAGTCTGGTGAAACCCAATCACTCTTTTTCTCAGTTCCTGGGATAATCTCTGTGACCTTCACTTCACTTTGGCTAAAAGTTTTAATGTTTAGTCTATACAAACTAAGAAGCATTAATTTAAAATAGACCAAATTTAAAAAATAGGGGTTAATTGAACATTGAAGGATTCAAATGCACTGACCTTTTAAGAAGAGCCTTTCTGGTGAGTTCTGGCCAAGATGGGGGCATAGATAGAAACACTTCACTTTCTCACACAATGAAAAGAAGGATAACAACCAAATTAAAAATAATAAACAACCAGAACTGCCAGAATAGCAAACTACATGGAACTCTGACAGCTAAGGAGTTAGAAAAATATTCATCCAGATGGCCCTAGTGAAAGAACAGATCAAAATTCCAGAAAAAAAAGAGCTAAGCAATGAGGAAATAAACAACCAATTTGATGCAGAGTTCAGAACACTGGTAATCAGGATGCTCACAGAGTTGATTGAGTTTGGTTGCAAAATGAAGAAGAAATGAAGGCTACACAAAGTGAAATAAAGCAAAATATATGGGGAATCATCAGTAAAGCGAAAGAAACAAGACTCACATCAATGATTTGGACCAGAAGCAAGAAATAAACATCTAACCAGAACAGAATAAAGAAACAAGAATGCAAAAAAAAAAAAAAATGAGGAAAGGCTTAGGAACCTCTGTGATAACTTTAGGTGCTTCGGCCTCCAAATCATAGGGCTGCCAGAAGGAGAAGAGGAAGAGCAAGAAATTGAAAACTTATTTGAACAAATAATCAAGGTAAACTTCCAGAATCTGGCAAAGGAAATAGACTGCCAGAAAGTCCAGGAAGAACACAGAGTTTCAAGGAAATTGGACCCAAGGAGGAACACGCCAAGGCACATCATCATTAAATAAACAATAAAATGACAAAACTCATAGTTATCAACAACTGAACCTAAAAAACAAAATCAAAAACTAAGCAAACAACTAGAATAGGAACAGAATCACAGAACTGCAGATCACATGGAGGGTTATCAGCGCAAGGGGAGGGAAAGATGGGGAGAAAGAGGTACAGGGAATAAGAAGCATAATTGGAAGGCAAAAAATAGACAATAGAGGTAAAGAATAGTATAGAAAATAGAGAAACCAAAGAACTTATATGCACAACGCATGGACATGAACTAAGGGTGGGGGCAATGCTGGAGGATGAGAGGTGCAGGGCAGAGGGAGGATAAAAGGGAGAAAAAATTGGGACAACTGTAAGAACATAATCAATAAAATATACTTAAAAAGAAGAGCCTTTCTTAAAACCCATACTTTGGACAATATGAATGAATCTGTATGACATAATGTTAAATGAAATAAGCCAAAGACAAATGACCTCACTTATATGTCAAATCTCAAATAGTCAAACTCATTAAAGCAGAGAAGAGAATAGTGGTTACCAGAACTTGGGAGCTGAAAAAAATGGAGAGGTGTTGGTTAAAGAATACAAATTTTCACTTATGCAAGATGAGAGAAGTCTAAAAATATGTTAAATGGCAATCATCTATTTATTAACTTATGACTAATAATCCTACATTCCATGCATGACACAAATTTCTGCTTCTGATTCATGTCACATAAGATTAGCAGCCAGAATATTTTATAAGTAAATATAAAAATATATTTTCAGAAAATCTGAACAAAAATGAATCACTTGGCAAAGCTGTTATGTGACTCATATAATGCCATAATTACCAGTCATGTCTTAGAAAAAGGGATTCATATTCTCCACTTTGTAACAATATTAAATAATATTATAAGACAAATTGTTTGAATGTTTACCATTTATTTTCCACTTTCTGTTAAAACCAAGTTACTAAAGTTTGTATACTTTATTGAAAGTCAAAATTTACCAAATACCTATTGGTATTTGACTTCCATTTGCTCTATGTTGTCAAGTGAGATGAAGCTAAACTGTCTAAAGGTATTACTAATAGTATTAATGTTAAAAATATTCTGTGGCATTTATACTTTGTATCTTTTATCCATTTCTTTAAACTTAATTTCCTTTCAATAGTTTTCTCAGTAATCTTGAAGTTCTATTTCTTCAGAACATAATTCTATAAAAGCTTTCTATTGTTTCAAGTCAGTTAGTCATAATGTTTTATATTTTTTAACAATCTTTGCTTTGTTCTTCCTTTTCCTTATGTTCAAAATGTTATTCTAGTTGGTATTAATGACTAGAAAGTAATATGATCAATCCCATAATAGTTCTTATTTTTTCAAATTAACTTCTAACAGAGTAAATAGGTTTACAATTCCTAAATCCTAAGTATCTTATCTATTATTCATTGTACACAGGCAATATTATGCATGACTGACCTAGGAAGGTCACCAAAGAAAATGCTGCACTAAAAAATATATTCAGGGAAGACTTCTGGTCAAGACAGTGGCATAGGCAGACATGACATACCTCTCCACACAACCATATCAAAATTATAACTAAAATATAGAACAACCGTCACTCAAAACCATCAGAAACTGAGTTGAATGGAAGTGGGACAGCTACAAAATTAAGTAAACCACATCCATCCAGACTATTAGGAGGGGCAAAGATGTGGAACAGGCTTGTCTCTCACTTGTGTGTGGTGAATAATAATTTGAGAGGGATCTCTCAGGAGTGAGGAGTCCTATCCCCACATCAGGCCCCCCAGACCAGGGTTCAGGTACCAGGAAGATAAGTCCTCAAAATTTCTGGCTATAAAAAAGAGCAGGGATTGAGTTGGTAGAAGAAACTGCTGAAGCCCCAAGCAGTCCTTCTTAAAAAACTCACACATAGACTACTCCCTCTGAAATCCAGCACTGGGGTAGCAGCTTGAAAGGCATCAGTCATATACAGGGAGAAAATGAAGTCTTTGGCATCAAGGCAAGCAGAGGCCATTTTCCCTTTTTTAAACCCTCCCCTAACAGAGCTGGCAGCTCAGGCAGGGTGGCCCTGGGCAAAACACAGGTGGGGACTCACCTTGGCCTGCGCCATCCAGAAAACTCAGGGCCAGCATACCCAGTGGACAGCCACAGACAGCATTAGAGTACCAACACCCTGCACCTGTACAGCTGATCCTCCATGATGTTAAGAGGTCACAACCAATCTTTTCAGCTGACTGGCTTGGGTAAATCCCTCTTTTTGATCTGCCAGAAGCAACCAAGGCTCATCTACAAGAAGGGGGTGTACTCAGCCCATGCAAAGGGTGCATCTTGATAGAGGGCGCTGTGCCACTGATCTCTACAGGACACCTACTACATTAGGCTACAGTACCAAAACACAGAGTCAAAGCAGCTCTACCTACTACATAGAAACAAACACAGGAAGGTTGCCAAAATGAGGAGACAAAGACACATGGCTCAGATGAAAGAAGAGATCAAAACTCCAGAAAAAGAACTAAACCAAATGGAGATAAGTGTTGAGGATCACCCTGCCTGGTCTCAGGAAGCTGTAACGCCCTGTTGTTACAGAACACACAACAAGGGGGGCCTGGGATGATATACTATTATTGAAAGAAGGCTCCGGGTCCGTTATGTCCGCCACCAGAGGAAAGACGTCTCTCAATGCCAGAGGTTTGTGAAAAGGAAAGGAAACGTTTATTTAATGCTATATACAAATTTAAAGTAGTGACCTAATGTCTTCACCGAAATCCCAAAGTCCCTTAAAATACCCACAAACACACAGTCCTTCCTTCCTTCCCCCTTTGCCCAGTCCAGAGTACCGTATCTCAGGGAAGGAAATAGAAGTCCATGGCTTAGGTAGTCCTCTGGTTCTTCTCAGTTAGTACTCCCTCTCGACTGGGAGACCTCCCTGGGTTCCCAGCACCCTCAGCTGAGTCACCAGGATCT
The DNA here is from genome assembly GCF_004126475.2 of Phyllostomus discolor. Classification (NCBI taxonomy): domain Eukaryota; kingdom Metazoa; phylum Chordata; class Mammalia; order Chiroptera; family Phyllostomidae; genus Phyllostomus; species Phyllostomus discolor. The sequence continues at coordinate 56,087,885 of NC_040904.2, read as the reverse complement.
CTGCTAAAACCAGGTGGTGGTTCCCCCTTCTAAAGCTGTGGGGGCCCCACTCTGCCAGGCCGCGTGGTTCTCTCCTCAGGGCTGCAGGAGTCTACACTCCGTCAAGTCCGCATGCTTCTCCTTCTCCTCTCAGGGCCAAGGGAGTCTTCACTCTGCCAAAGCTGTGGGGTTCTCTCTTGCAGGGCTGTGCATGACTCTCTCCCCCTCCAATGGCTGCTGCGTCTCGGTTTAAATCCCGGCGCCAATCTTCCTCTGAAGCCCCATTTCCGGCTCCTCTCAAATTGGCTACAGCTGCCAGATTCTGGGCAGGTGTGGCCCTGTGGTGTGGAGCCAATTATCTCCAGGCTCTTCTGGATCTTATTACAGATCCCTATTTGAGGCTACCCTCTTGGCTGCACCCTGCTACATTGTGACTTAGGCTGAGTGAAAGACCTCCAGACCAGGAGCCACTGAAGGAGACAAAACTTATTTCCCTGGCATGATCGGCAGTCAATGACAAGTAACAATTCTCTAAGAAAAAGAATGAATCTAAGACAGACGTGATCATGTGGGAATGCCCTGAGAGAAGGGGCTGTGGAAATGAAGGGGTGATCGACATCAACCCCTGCCCCCTTGGCTTTGTCAAAGCCTGAGTCTTTGCTCTTGGATGTGAGAAATCCAAGTCTCCTGGCTGCCTTTGTCTTCTTAGACCTGCAGGGGTGAAACAGCCCAGACCAGAAATGGTGGACTCTCAGGGTAATCAAACCTGGGACATAAAATATGCAAGATCCTGTGAAATCTGCTTGCTGGATTGTGCTCTTTAATTAGAGTATGAAGTCACGGGCAGGAAACAGAACTAAGCTTTAAGTCCTATAGTCTTTTTAAATGATAAAACCCCCAAATCTCTGGCTTAGGATCCCAGTAGGAAATCTGCCAGCACCTTTCAAAAGCTAACTACTTGTAATTTGCAAACTGTATTGGTATTCAAGAATAAAACCCTGCTTGTGCATGGGGACAAAGCACTCCCCACGTGAGGAGTGGCCCTTCTGTTCCTATTCCCCCACAAGACCTGGTTGTCTCTGTGTATGTTTTTCTCATGTTTCGACGAACCAGCCACAGCGTTCTGTGCTCACTGCAGGCAGGTGGGCATGCATCAGATAAGCAATATATCAGATGCAGAGTTGAAAACACTGGCTATAAGGATGCTCAAGGAAATTTGTGATGATCTCAGCAGCATAAAAAAGATCCAGTCAGAAATGAAGGATATATTTGTTGAAATAAAGAACAATTTTCAGGGAAACAATAGTAGAGTGGATAAAACTGAAAATCAAATCAATGATTTAGAACATAAGGAAGCAAAAAACAACCAATCAGAACAACAAAAAGAAAAAAGAATCCAAAAAAATGAGGAAAGTATAAGTAGCCTCTAGAACAACTTTTAGAGTTCCAACATTTGCCTCACAGGGGTGCCAGAAGGAGAAGAGAAAGAGCAAGAAATTGGAAATCTATTTTAAAAAATAATGAAAGAAAATTTCCCTAATTTGGTGAAGGAAACAGATATGCTAGCTAAGGAAGCATAGAGAGTCCCAAACAAAATGGATGCAAAGATCCCACTCCCAGACACATCATAATTAAAATGCCAAAGTTTAAAGATAAAGAGAGAATCTTAAAAGCAGCAAGAGAAAAGCAGTTAGTTACCTACAGAGGAGCTCCCGTAAATCTGTCAGCTGATTTCTCAGAAGAAACTTTGCAGGCTAGAAGAGATTGGCAAGAAATATTCAAACTCATGAAAAGCAGGGACCTACAGCTGAGATTGCTCTACCTTTAGCTTTGCTAAATGATAGCAAAGCTATCATTTAGAATTGAAGGGCAGATAAAGAACTTCTCAGACAAGAAAAAACTAAAGGAATTCATCATCACCAAACCATTATTATATGAAATGTAAAGGGACTTACTTAAGAAAAAGAGGAAGATCAAAACTATGAACAATAAAATGGCAAAAATACATATCTATCAACAATTAAATGTAAAAACAAACTAAGCAAAAAAGAAAAATAGAGACAGAATCAGGGATACAGAGAGCATTTTGATGGTTGCTAGATTGGAGGGGGGGTACAGGGATAGATGAAGAGGTGAGGGGATTAAGGAGTACAAGTAGGTACTTACAGAATAGCCATGGGGATGTATATTACAGTATAAGCAATGGAGTAGCCAAAGAATTTATACACATGACCCATGGATATGAACAATGGTGTGGAGGTTGCCTGAGGGAGTGAAGGATGCTCGGTGGAGGGGAACAAAGAGGGAAAAGTCAGGGCAACTGTAATAGCATAATCAGTAAAATATAATTAAATATATATTTTTCCACTGGCATAATAAACTAATATTTCTGAATTTACAGGTCAGTAGAACCTAACTACCTATCCTGTGTTTGCCAATTTATAATTAAACTCTCATTTAGTTCAAGGCTAGTTCAGTCTTGAGAGTTTAGTTCAGTCAGTTGTAAATATATTTGAGATAAAATGTAACTACTTTATTATTTTTAAATTTTACAAATTTCAAAAATTTTAAATACCCAAACAATGTTCAAGGAACTGAACTACATGAAGGATTAGTGACAGAGGGAAAGCAGAGCTGAGTCAGCATGCACAGACATAGAAATTACAGGTTATGAACAATAAACCGACCGCAGACCTTGAGGGCACAATTGTGTTTAATAACACTAATGTTTAAAATGAGGACAGCTTCCAGTTTAATGGAATCTAACAATTTAAATCTTTCCAAATATTATAGATTAATATATAGAGCAAATAAAATAATCTGAAGCCCACATAGATAGTATATCTAAGAGATAGCACATACTATGCATTTTAACTTACATGGAAGTGAAGAAATAATTAAAACTGCAGAAAAAAAATCACAGCAAAAACATATACTTGGGGACTGTGCAAAAATAAGGCTGTAGTGAGGTCCTGTATCAGAGGAATGCAGATAATGTCAACAAGATTCACTTCCAGAAGGAAAAGGTTTATTTCTCTAAAATCAACACTGGAAATTCTAATAAAGAGAAATTTTGATATGACAGAATATTTATTTTATCACATTATATTATATTAACCTTTTACCTATCAGCTAAACTTATGAGACTTAACTCTGAAAATTGTTCTTCAAAAGTAGGAAATAATATATGCACGGTTCCACACATTCATTATGAAAAATTGGAAACAATCCAAATATGTACTTTGAGCAGACTACAAACATTTTGAAAGACCTCAATATGAGTATAAACCTCATTTAATATTTTAATATCAGAAATAAGAGCAGTGCTGTAATTTCACACTATTTTGGACATTTTGTAGAATAAAATCTAAGACTTCTTTATAAGAGAATGAGAATGCCTGGTAAACCCTAATTATATAATTAGAAAAATATCACTGTACAACTTTCAATAAAAGACTATATTTGGGGAAAACTTATTAATAGATGATCAGATCATTTATTTAAAAGTTGGATAATTTCACAGAACACAGATCATATCTGAATCAATATGATTCCAATGTCATTTTTTATCTCTAGATAAACAATCCTTTTTCCCAACATGAATTTTGGGTGTTAAGTAAATCATTGGCATGCTAGCTTTTCCATTTAAGCTTTACTTTTTAAAAAATTATATTAGGAAATCAGGGAGTTTATCTTATTTTTTTCCAACTGGCAGCTGCTCACTATATAGAAAAAAACCTACACTGATGCTTCCTGTAGCAATTTTTGCTGGAGAATTACAAGTAACTGGGACAAACTGTAATCAATGTGCATAGTACCCTAAATACAGTAGAATACCATCATAAAGCAGGCTTTAGTTTGAAGCCAGCATATAATGCAAAATTGATTAAGGTCAATATTTCTCTTGAATGACACCTTCAATAGCAAACAAGTTGTGTACTTTTAGTAAAGTCAATCTAGTCAGTTTCTTCTTTTCTTCTTTTTTTTGTATGTGTTGGAACACATATTTAATACTTTCTGATAGCACAAGATTAATAGCTACAATTTGAGGAGCTGAGATGTATGAGGAAAAATCTTTAACTGCTTTAAAGACAGGGTATATTATACTCACAGTATGAGCATCAAATGGACACTGAAAAATGGAATTATGGACTCATCTCTGTGTGAGACAGAGACTTTTGCACTCCCCTCCACAATTTTCATGCATTTTGTTAAATTTGCACGATTTCAGGGCAGATGCCTGGGTTACAGGCCATGGCCCCCAGCAACTGCACATTGATGTTTCTCTCTCTCTCTCTTTCTCCATCCCTTCCTTCTCTAAAAAAAATAAATAAATAAAATCTTTTAAAAATTTTGCACGATTAAATTCACTCCCACAATGTACCTCCTCATAGTGCAACAGAAAAAATATCAATAAAATTATGCTTATAAATGCTTATCCCCTAGGCATATCTAAGTTCTTGGAATTTCCCCTCTATCTGGAGCACTAGAGAGATTTAGACCTCAAGTATCCTTTGTTCACATTTGCTGAAATATCACCTGCAGTGATTTAGGGAAATTTTTCTCTTGGATAGAGTTTGGCTTTGGCTTAGCAACAATTTCCCTGATCACTGAGATAATCACTCTACAAAAGTCACAGAGTTACAGGTGTGAGATGAGAGTGATGAGTGCTACAAGTAAAACATCAAGTTCCTCTTTATATAAAGGAGTAAAACTCCTGCCTTTCCTTGATCGGACACAGCTGAGCTGGAGTTCATGGCTCAGCGAACAGAGCATGGGCTGGGCATTGCTTCCCAGTTACTTATTATAACTTATTAAAATGTGACCAAACTCAATAACATTAAAAGCAGCCATGGATGAATTCTGCTGCATATTCCTGGGTGTGATGTGGCACATGGATACTCACTCACTGCCTTAATGCCAGTGTAAGAATTAAATATGCCTTTCTTAAATTCTTGCTCACCCTGCTAGTGCTCCAAAGCTTTCTCTTTTACATATATGTATATCCACATATACCTCAAAAGAGTAAAACAAAATGACAAAATAGCATAATTTATTCCAGATTCATATTAAGAAAAAGGAATGCTTCCAAATTACACAATTAGACCTCCAGAGTCATACTTGTTCACAGTGGGGATGATCTTTTCATTCTATTTTGAAAGGTGTTCTGTTCTGCCCTTGCTTAGTTTTCTGCTTTCATTCAGGCTGAATGGGTCAGTGGGCAGGACCAATGGCCATTATCATGAACTTTGTTACCATTTAGTATATTAGTATACAAATTATGGCCTTTGTCAGTAGCATCACCTGGGAAATTGTCAGAAATGTAAAATTTCTGACTCCCCACCCCAAAACTACATAATCAAAAACCCTGAGGAGGCACTAGCAAGCTTTGAGGTAAGAAGCCCCCCAAGTCATTCTGATACACACTGAAGTCTGAGATCCACATCCTTGGAGCAGAGATCACATGATGTGCTCAAGACCAATTTTGTATGGGTCATCCTGAATCCAAACAAAGACAGAATCCCCAGGTAAAGCTATGGAAAACAACTTTTGGCTAACATAGGGCATATAATTAACAAACTAAATATAATATAATTAATTTAAAGCATTGGTATGAATTAAACAATGATAGGAGGTTGTTTTCAAATGTTTTATTAGTTATTTTTATTTATCTTAAAGAAAATGATGACATCTAATTAGTGGTTTATTTAAATTTTTTATCTTTGTATTTCATAAAATATTGTTTTTATTAATTATAATACAAAGTTACAGTTTGTTATTACAGTTGTTTTAAGTGTCAGCAATTTGATGTCATCCAAATTATTTAAGAAGTGCCTATTTGTCTTCTGAGCTTGCAAAAGGTACCTGGAGTAATCAACTTAAAGTTTCATGCCCTGCCACTGAAATGATTTAAGCTTCAGTAAGTTATATAACCCTCTATCCTTCAATTTCTTCTTTTACACGATTGGGTAATAGTACCTGGAACCTACAAAAACCCATGTCATTATATTTAATTAAGTAAAGTGGATAAAGAGCAGAAATGATAGTCTAACAGCTGATATTTACCAGAAGAATGTGATACATAATTAAGGTAATACTTTAAATCTACCACCTTTCTTCTAAAAGAATCCTCTATTTCATTTCTCTTCCTCAGTAAGCCTTTCTATTCACTCTCTGTGATTCTTTATAGGTGAAGATTACTTTTGTTGCTGAAATTCTACCTTCAACATTGTAACAGATGTCTTATTCTTATATGATTCTTATACCAATTCTTATACCATTTTTAAAATCTAATATCTCTAACAAATTTTAGTTTATTATAACAATTTTTTACAAAAGAAACTCATATGTAGTATACTCTGACTGCATAGAAACTTTAGTTCATTAACATGACCTTTCCTCCTTTCTTTCCTTTTGATTCCATCTGCCTCCTCCAGTACCCTGACTCCTCTTCCTCCTTCTGCCTTGCATGACCACTGCCTTAATCATGAAGTCCTTAAGACAATGTGGTTCTGGTCAGCATTAAATAATCAATTTTAGGAACAAAACCTCTTGTCTGTTGACCAGAGGCAGAATTTACGTCAAACCAGAAATAACATCAGACCTCAGTTGCGTTTCATCTCCAGGACCAGAAAATCAGGGAAACGAGACAAAGGGACCAAATGCCCTGATCAGCTAACCCTGGACCAATCAGTAGAGAGACCACAACCCTGACCTCAACCCTAACTTCCTTAGTCATCTCGATTAGTGATTTCCCCCCTATATAATCCATCCCCTGGAAGCCATGGGAAGCCAGGTCTTGAGCATTAACTCACCCATCTCTGGGTGTGGCCACTTCCTGAAAATGAACCCTTACTTTTTTGCTGCAAACTCCTACAAGTGTGTCATTGGACTCTGATGGACACAAACCTGATTTTCAGCCAGAAATAAAGAAGATCATCTAAGGAGAGTTCTGAAGAAAAGGACCTAGATCCACAGAGTCCAGAGAATCTCTAGTACTTAAGGGATGAGTTTTAGAGAAGTTCCAAAGGAGCTGTGAGAACACAACTAATTTATTTATTTATTTATTTTAAATTTTATTTTAATCATTGTTCAAATACAGTTTTCTCCCTTTTACTCCCAATCCAGTACCCCCACCCAACCCTCCCACTTCCCTCCCACTACCACCCTCCTCCTAGTTTTTGTCCATGTGTCCTTTAAGTTTGTTCCCTTGAACCCTTCCCAACGTCCCCTGAAATTCCCTCTTCTCTCCCCTGTGGTCACTGTCAGCCTGTCCTCTATTTCAGTGTCTTTGGTTATATTTTGCTTGTTTCTATGTTTTGTTGTTTAGGTTCCTGTTAAAGGTGAGATCATATGGTATTTGTCTTTCACTGCCTGGCTTGTTTCACTTAGCATAATGTTTTCCAGCTCCATCCAAGCAGAACACGACTAATTTGACTAATTTATTTTCCTTTAGTATTAACTGCCACCCTTAAACATTTACCAATAGATATATTTTATGTTGATGTAGTTATAACAGTAAAGCTTATTTTATTGCCCTAAGTATTTATACATAATATATTTAAGTAGACAAACTTTTTGTGACAGATGAGCTCTCCTCCATTTCAAAAAGAAAAAACATAAATCTTAGAAAAGTTTCATAAAATAATGTCAAAGACACATATGTCCTAAGTAAACCAGGATGGAGTGCCTATAAGTAGTACTTAACTAACTATTTTTACTGAAGTCCTTTTTCTCATATGCCATTTTCTGTGAACCTAAAACAGTCCAAGTCTGAGGAAAGAAAAAACAAAGACTTCTCAAGGACATTCATTTCCTGACATAAATTTTTCACAAACTGTATAATTTTTTGATATTTATTTTTTTCTTGATTTAGTCTTTATTGTATTTTTTTCATTACCATTTCCCTTTTACCCCCTCCACACAGCAGTCACCACACTGTTGTAGATGTCTGAGTCCTTTTTCCTTTTTTGCTCAATCCCTCCACCCCTGAACTTTCCCTCACACCACTAGCTGTCATCTGCTCTCCATCTATGAGTCTGTCCCCATTTTGTTTGTTAGTTCAGTTTGTTCATTAGATTCCACAGATGAGTGAATCATATGTATGGTATTTGTCTTTCTCTGACTGGTTTAACTTAACATAATGGTCCCCAGTCCTTCCATACTGTTGCCAAGGGTAAAATTTTCTTTTTTTATAGATGACTAATATCCCATAGTTGTTTTATCCACTCACTTATTGATGGACACTTGGTCTGTTTCCATATCTTGGCAATTGTAAATAATGCTGTGATGGGTGTAGGAGTGCTTATGTTCTTTCAAATTAGTATTTTGGATTCCTTCAGACATACTCTCAGAAGTGGAACTGCTGGGTCAAAAGACATATCCTTTTTTAACTTTTTAAAGTTTCTTCAAACTGCTTTCTTTAGTGGCTGCAGCAATCTGCATTGCCAAAATAGTGCAAAAAAGTTCCTCTTTCTCCACATCCTTGCCAGCACTTGTTTTTTTGTGTGTGTGGTTTTTTTGATGTACTAATGACAGGTGTGAGATGGTATCTCATTGTGGTTTTAATTTCCCTGATGATTAGTGAGGTTGAGTATCTTTTCATATGCCTATGCCCTCTTCATATTGGCCATCTGCATGCCCTCTTTAGAGAAGTGTCTGTTTAGGTCCTGTGCCTATTTTGTAAATTGAGTTGTTTGTTTTTTTTGTGTCAAGTTTTGTAAGTGCTTTATAAAATTTGAATATTAACCCCTTATCAGATGTATCAGAGAATATGTTCTCCCATTTTGTAGGTTGACTTTTTATTTTGTTGATGATTTCCTGTGCTGTGAAAAAACTTTTTAGTTTGATGTAGTACTATTTGTTTATTTTTTCTTTCGTTTCCCTTGCCTGGGGAGATATATCTGATTAAAAAAGTGCTATGAGCAATGTTCTGTATTTTGCTGCCGATGTGCTCTAGGATTTTTATTGTTTCAGGTCAAATGTTTAAGTGTTCAGCCCATTTTCAATTCATTCTTGTATGTCATGTAAGAAGGTGGTCTAGTTTCATTTTTTCTGCAAGTGTTTGTCCAATTTTCTCAACCTCATTTATTAAATAAACTATCTTTAGTCCATTGTATGTGTTCGCTTCTTCTGTCAAATATTAATGGGCTATAAAAGTGTGGGTTTATTTTTTAGTTCTCTATTCTGTTCCATTGATCTATGCGTCTGTTTTTATGCAATTACCAGGTTGTTTTGATCATTATGGCCTTGTAGTATAGTTTGATATTAGGTAACCTAGCATGATTTCTCCAGCTTTGTTCCTTTTTCTCAGGAATGCTGTTTGCTATGTGGGGCCTTTTGTGGTTTCATATAAAATTTTGAAATATTTGTTCTAGTTCTATGAAATATGTCATTGGAATCTTGATAAGAATTGCTTTGAATTTATAGATTGTTTTGGGTAATATGGATATTTTAATGGTAGCAGTTCTTCCTATCCACAAACACAGTATGCATTTCCACTTGTATCTTCTTCAAATTCTTTCTTCAGTATGTTATTTTACATCATTTGTTAGATTTATTCTTAGGTACTTTAATCTTTTTGAAGCAATTGTGAATGGGATTGTTTTCTTAATTTCCATTTTTGTTGGTTCATTATTGGCATATAAAAATGCAACTGATTTCTGGATATTAATTTTGTAACCTGCTACTTTGCTGACTTCATTTATCAGTTCTACTATTTTTTTTTAATTTTGTGGAATCTTTAGGGTTCTCTATGTACAGAATCATGTCATCTGCAAACAATGACAATTTTACATCTTCCTTTCCAATTTCGATACTTTCATTTCTTCTTCTTGTCTGATTGCTATGTCTAAGACTTCCAGTACTATGTTGAATAAAAGAAGTGAAAGTGGACACCCCTGCTTTGTTCCCAGTCTTCAGGGGAATGCTTGTACTTTTTGTCCACTGAGTATTATGCTGGTGAGTTTGTCATATATGGCCTTTATTGTGTTTAGATATGTTCCATCTATCCCCAGTTTGCTCAGAGTTTTTATCATAAATGGGTACTGGACTTTATCAAATGCTTTTTCTGTATCTATTGATATGATTATATGGTTTCTATCCTTCATTTTGTTAATATGGTGAATCACATTTATTAATTTGTGAATGTTGTATCAACCTTGAATTCTTGGAATAAATCCCACTTGATCGTGGTATATGGTCTTTTGATGCATTGCTGTATTTGGTTTGCTAATATTTTGTTAAGGCTTTTAGTATCTATGTTCATCAGAGGTATTAGCCTATAATTTTCTTTCTTTGTAATGTTTTTGTCTGGTTTTGAAATTAGGATAATACTGGCCCCTTCAAATGAGTTTGGGAGCCTTCCCTTCTCTTGAGTTTTATGAAATAGTTTGAGAAAGAAAGGTGTTAGTTCTCATAATGTTTCATAAAATTTACTTGTGATGTCATCTGGTCTAGGGCTTTCATTTTCATTGGGAGTCAAACTATGTATAATTTTAAACTAACTTGTTTATATACTTTCAGTGTTTAGCCTCCACTTTCTAAAATGATATAGGCTGCTGAACCTATTGAACCCATAATTCCCCTCTCTTTACTCCTCTCCTGAGTGAGCAAGGTCCTTAAGGATGAGAGTTTTGCAGTTAATTTATGTTGTCACATCATTTACTTATGCATAACCTTGTGAAATTCCTCAGCATCTTTCCTCCTTTGTTTCCTCATCAATAATAATTTGAATAATAACAGAATGTCACTATTAGAATTAAACAGTTTAAAAATACTTTAAAAATAACACAGAATAAGCACTCAATGAACTCTTATTTTAATAATATTAATATTTATCATCCTATCACTCATAGGAAGTTGCAGAGGTGTGCTAAAAAGTAAAAGTGAAATATAGTGAAATATGAAATGTTTTAAATGAATATCTAAAAATATTTTGTAATATTTAGTTTCTTATAGTTTTCATGAATAACTGAAAGCACATGATACATGCTTGTATACATATATAAACTTTGCCAAGAAATGGAAGATAGCCAATTCATACAGCAATTAGTAATTATTAAGAGATTAATTACCAAATTTTGCATGTACTGCTTTATCAGTTAGGTAGATGTTATCAATTCCACTTACATATGAGAACCCTGAGATTTCCATTGGTAAATAGCAGTCCCCCGATCCCTCAGTACGTACTGAAATTAAGAATACGTAAATTATTGGAATTTTAGTTCTATTGAAATATCAAGGGATCCTCTGAATGTGTCTATCTGCCCGACTACCTTTAAACCTATGTATTATGTAAGAGTTCTAAATAACATTTAGATTTTAATATACAATATAGTTTGGTTTTACTTTTTAAAACAAGTAATTTAATTTTTGTTCATTATTAGTATTAAGCAAATTATAATTATAAATCTACTCATTTAATGGTTGCAAAGTATGTACTTTTTTCCCCCAATGTTTTTTAATGACAGTTCATAGATCACTGAGTAAACAAGGCATATTAGCTGGACATCTGCTATTTAAATTAAAAGCCAATACAATATTTGAATTATTTTTTCTGCTGAAAACAGACAGATGGTCAGTTAATTTGAGTGCTTCATAAATTGAATATGAAATAGTATAATTATCAAATATATATTCATTTATTAATCAGAATTCAACTTGAACATAAAAAGGAAATTAAAGTTTTTATATTTAGTGAAAACTGTTTGTTGTATTTATAGGGTATTTTCTCAGTGTTCAAGTAAAGGGCTATTTTATCTTCTTGATTCCATAGTCTTTTATCATGTGGCCTATTTTCTCTGCATCTGTTTATACCTTTGTCTAATATTTAGGCAGACATTTTTTTTCTAAAATATGTTTTTATATGTGTTACTGTATAAGTCCTATTTTAAAGGTAGTATTTATTAGATACATACTTGAATGATTATATAAAGAAATTGACTAATCTTTCTATGTTTTCCTTTCTTCTTCATATTATTCAATTGTAAATTGTTTTTTTCAGTGTACCTTAGTAGACTCTTTAAAATTTAAGCTCATATAAGACAATTGGTGAGATCATTGTATTTTCCAGCTGCTCTCCTTTTCCTTCTGAAACTAAAAAAGTTGGTGTCTGTGCCATCTGTCACTACCAGGACCAATAAATAGAGACAAGGAGTGAATCTTTATGGGCATTTTATGCAGATGGCCCATGATGTGAGAAGGCAAAGATGGTGGGTTATGTACCATAAAAGACCATCTTACGTCTCATGTCAAACTGACCATTTTTATAAGGAGAAGAAAAGTGTAGATAAAAGGTTTGGAATTCAGGTAAAAAGTGGGTAAGGAGTTTGGAATTCAGGGAAAAGGTTAATCAGATAAGGGCTGCAGTGTGGCCATTTTCCTAGCATCCCTTCATCTGCTGACCAGCAATTCTTTATCTGTGTCCTGGTCGGCAGATATTCCCTCCCTGAAGTGTAATGGCTCAGATATCATACTGATTGCTCGCAGTCCTCCTGGGGCACAAAGGTTGGGTTATCTGGGGTCTGCTGGAATCAGGTGGGTCATACATCCATGTTCCTGGAACAATATATTTTTATATACATTAATTACTAAGCTTATGAACTTTAACTTAAAGTTCAAAATTTCTTAACTCTTGAGTTCCCTTATCACTTCCATTTACATTTCTATTTTATCACTTTTATCCTTACATTTTTATTCTAAAACAAATGCTGTAAAATATCAAGTTAAATGTATTTACTGCATCTGTACTTGTTGATGTGAAATATCTGTCTCAGAATTTCTTCCGACGGGTGTCTACTGGGTTTCATGCCATTGTCTTCTCACTTTGAATGCAGCTAAAGAGAAGTTGAACAGCATCCTAGCTATTCTATTAAAAAGGATTTATTAAAAAAAACTTTGGACAACAATATATTGCTGTCCAAATATATTGTTTTTAATGTTTAAACTTTAATGAATGTATTCATTATTAATCTTGTCTTATTCTTAGCTATTGTAGTTTAATTTCCCCTGGCACAGAACTGACACTTATATGTGTAGTTTATACACTTTTAAATGTTTTTCTTTCAGACAATTTTCATTTGAATTGTAATCTAAAATATATATTTAGGTGATTGTCTTAGTTTTCTTCTTTGAACACTTCAAATAATTATTTGATAAATTTACTTTTTAATCTATGCCTATCACTTTCTCCCTGGTAACTTTTACTTTTTTTTCTGTTTTTTTTTTTTAGTTTGTTTGAGTGGTAGTTGTCACATTTCTCTACTTTGTGTACTATATTGTGTTCATCACACTGCTTATTCTCTATTATACTACAAATAATTTAGCCTTTATTTTCCAAAAGCTTTTTGCTTATTTCATTCCTGAATTCTGCGGCTTCTTGTTTTATGTGCCTAGCCATCCTCTTGCTCTCTGGTCATCTCTTCCTACTTTCTCCTCTCATTTCTTATTGTTTTACCTAATTCCTATAATTCTTGCTCATTTTTGGAAATAAAGTACTAAAATGTCTAGTTATATGCTTTGGAATATTATGGAAAGCAAAGTGAAGCGTTGTGCAGTCTTCAGAATGTTTATTACCCCCACAAACGTTTCACTAATTTTGTTATTTCTTTGATTGGCAAGCACTCCTTCTGTTTTAGGTTTTTAATTAAAAGAAAATCTTTAAATTAGAGTAGAATAATAAAAATTACTTGGAACTAACTACAGACTTAGAGATGTTTAACAGAGGAAAAGAAAGAACTGGAAGTACTAAATCCTGTGGAGTAGGTACCAGATGAAGAGATACAAAGAGAAAGCCCCACATGGAATTCAACTTCCAGATGCTGACTAACAGCAATGGAAACATTAATTACACATTTCTTTCATTGCTCTTGCTCTTTAAGCTGGGATAAAAATGGTCAAGACCCTGAGAATTAGAGTGAATTAAGTGATTGAGCATTTGGGGCTTTTTAATATCAAAGGATATTTTCTACAACTGGTCAAGTACTTCAAAGCTTTAGGGTACCCCAAACACTCTAAAGGCCTTCATAAAGAGCATTAAAAAGCACTATTTGACAGCTGAAACTAACCAGAATACATTTGAAATATCCCTTCAAACATTCCCTTGTCCAACAATGCCTTTCCCAGGATAAAGAGAAATACATATAATATTAAATATGTAATCCAAAAATAAAAAATGCAATAAAACTAGTTTTTATGCATTGAAAAGAATATAATAGGTAATTTTATCTACATTATATAGAAAACTGATTAAGGGTCATTGAGCCACTCATGTTAGATGAAAGTAAATTAGAGAAATTATCACATACCTACACAAAGATATTATATAACAAGTCAAAAGAGAAGAACATACTAAATAAATATATGAGACATAGAAGAAAGTTCACAAATGTGTCAAGTTATAGGAAAATTTAGACTTTTACATAAATTCAATATAATGAAGTCAGAATTGATGTAATAAAATAAAACAATAAAATAAAATAAAAGAGTCAAATGAAACTAACCAGACTGAAGGCCAGTATATTAAAGCTATGAGCAACAAAGAAATGAAGGGATAGTTGTTGCCAAAATTTTTAACATGGACAAAAGCTACAAATGGCTAAAATGACTGCAGAAAAAACACATTAATGAATTATAGAAGTACTGAGATAATGGCTACTGCAAATAGAACTTATTTCTGGAAGACTGATTCACTTTAACTATAATATACAAAAATATTAAAGGAAATTCATACATTCAAATTACCCTTGACTAAATATTTTCCAAAAACTAAATAGAACTAATAAACATTTAAATTGTATTCAAGGAAAAAATAATATTTAGTCATCATTTTATGAATGTATTCATTCAGTAAATAATTATGGAGTTTCTTCTTATGATCCTGGAATAAAATACAGAAGACATGTGTGGAATCTGGTCTAATGGGGTTCACATTATAGTATAGTGTACTTCTGAAAACCAAGCAGTGAAGAAATAATTAAAATAACCATAAATTGTAGTAAATGTAAGTAAGAACTCATATGCAGCTGAGGTAATGAATGGAGTGATTACAGAGGGTTTTAGAGAATATTGAAAGTAACAAAAAAATAAAGATGGTCCAAAGATTGAAGGAAGATTATTTCTAGGAAAGAAACAAAAAGTATAATGACCTTTAAGCATGGAAGGCATTTTTTTAGCATTTCAACCTTTATAAACCACCATTATTTTACTTGTTTATTTCTGTATAAATATACAGCAAGGTTGAGCCTACTCTTTACAAACAGTTCTGTTTGTAGGTCCTTAGCAGGGTGCTATCAAGTTGTTCTCCAACATGGTTGTGTCTGTTTATTTATGTTCCCCTCAGCAGCCTCCTGGAGTTCTTCTCTCTCCCTCATGGATGTGTCTCATTGATGTTGTGAGTGATAGAACCATATTTTCAAACAAACTAAGAGAGTAATCTGCAGGTGCGTACCCAAGACCTTGAGTAAAAGAGTAAAAAAAATTTCTTTTTATCAACTCTAAATGCTAAAAGTATAAACAATAACAACATTGCGTTTAGAAGTTAAGTTTTAATTCTTTATAATCCTGTCATGCTTTGTTAACAGACATAGATAATGAAATTTTTTGGCTTTCATGATATGCTAAGGTAAGTATTTCAGCAAGTTTTTGTCAACAGCTGACCAATTGTATTACAATCCATCTCTTTCAAAGCTTCGTGTATCTGTCTCAGGAACTACTGCAAGTGAGGCAAGTGGAGGCAGGTTTGCCAGGTTTTAAAAACGGATGCTTAGACCCATATGAAAAGATTCCATATCCAAAACTGGTAACCAGAAGACAGGCCTACTGAACTGAGCCATGTCAGAAAAAGGGAAAAGGAGACATAACTTCACAATGGCCTACCAAGTACTAAAAAATACAGTGAGCATGCACTGAATGATTCTGGATGGAGTCTGGGATGTCTAAGACCAAAGCACCATCAGATTCAGTGTCTGCTGAGGACCCACTTCCTGGTTCATAGACAACCATCTTATTGTTGTGTCCTCAAACATTCTGAGAGAAAGGACTTGGCTTTTTAAAAAGTATATGCAGATTAATCTGGAGAAATTTTGGTGACAAAAGATTGGAATGATTGAATAGGTAAATACTTAAGTCTCTTTGTAAATAGAATGTTCTTTTCCTACTCTCAACTGAAAATCATAAAATGTTTTAAGAAGCAAGTGACATAATTTCTTTTGTTTTTTAAGGAGATCATTTTTGGGGGGTGATATGTTTAGTAAATGGGAAGAGAATGTTAGGTAACATTTGCGTAGTTTATATGGCAATGACTCTTCACTTTGATGATGTTAGAATTCATTCAGAGAAGTTAATAATTTTTTCATATTTTAGGCACAAAGTAGCCAAGGATATTGAAGGATATGAAGTGAGTAATGAAGACAAAGGAGGATGATATGTAAATTTCTAGCCTAAGCATTTGGTGTCTACAGTGCGAAAATCCCATTTTACTCAGATGAGGAAACTTGAAGCAGAGGGCGTTTTTGAGGTAAAGAGACTCAATAATTTATTTTAGAACATGTAAGTGAAAATTTTAAATAAACATTTTATCATAATTAGGAGATCTAATAACCACATAGGCAACTGAATATGCTAATTTCTGCTTGGTTAATAATTTTGGGAGAAAAATAAAATTTTGAGAACAATTGGCATAAAAATGATACTAAAATCCAAGGTAAGAATAACAAGGAATAGAAAACCAGAGAGAAAAGGAAGAAGGTTGATTTGAAAGTCATACCCAGCAAGAGTAAAACATAATAAAGCAACCAATCAGATAACAAAAAGCCTTGAGGAAGTAACAATTAGAAAGCCAAGAAAACAGAGTGCTTCAAACAGAAAATAGTTGGGGGCTAAATGCTGCTACGTTTACTTAGAATCAAAACAATGTCCTCTAGAAATTTTGACTAGGACATGCTATACAGTAGGATAGTCATAAGAACAGACATAAAGAAAACCTCACTGTAACCGAAAAGCAGGGTCAGCTGCTTGCTGCAACAAAAGCCAGACTGTGAGACACATGCTAAGACCTGGGGGAACAGTGGATTCCCATCTCAAAGAGTGTTACCCCTTCTAGTTCAAGCTGACAATTCTTATAGGCATAGGGAGGATATGGCTTTTTTTCTATCCAATTATATTGCTAGCTTTCGGTGTGCTTGAGGCCTGTCCATTCACCATCCTAGCTTTTGGGTACTCAGTATAAAACAACCTCTACCATTTTGGCCAATGAGGTGATTCTACAGTTTTTCCTGACAATCTACATTAACATATGACATTGTGGGTAGAGAAACATGGTAGGAAATGTAAATGGCATAATTTCTTCATCTTTTAAAGGACATTAATAGATTAGGGTATAAATAGTCTAGATTTGAAAACTTAATTGTTAAAATTTATGACATTAACTCCCAACACATCTAAATATAATGATGCATATAAGAACAAATAAGAGTGAATGAGAATTCAGGAAGTATAAGATGGTAGAAAGAATACAAGTTTTTAATTATTTCACCTTCTTTTTCAGTTAAACACCAGCGAAATAATTTAGTAGTATAACACACAGTGCTGTGGCATCAGCCATCTTGGCTCAAATCTCAGCTCTACTACTACTTATTGAGAATGTAAATTTGGCAAAGGGACTAAACTCCTACATGCTTTATTTTTTTCACCTACAAAATAAAAGTAATAGTAGTGTCTGTCACACATGGTTGTAATACAAACAAAAAGAATTAATTGATTCAAAGCACATACAAAAAATTCCATCATGTGATAAATGTTTGCTATTTTTAAACCACCTAACACTGATGCATCAACTTAATTATGTCATATAAAAGTAACAGTGATCTGATTGCAGTCAGTAGGAGAAATAGTCACACACACCAACACAGAGACACGAACATGAACACACAGCAAAATAAAATGTAGAGCTTATCAATCACAGAAGGGAGAAAATAAAAGTATTTAAAGTAATATAATAAAAATAAAATAAAATTATACAAAAATCTTTGTCTTTCAATTATATAAAATAACAAGTAGGATTGTGTGTCTTTGTCTTATTCAAAGGCACATCTAAAGTAATGGGTGAACTATAAAAACCTTGACAAGCAGGAGCATTTTATAATAATACATTCAGCCTAAATGAGTCATCAGAAGTCATAAAAATTGGGGCAATATATATATAATAATGTTAAATACATAAGGCATAAACTAATTGTAGAAGCAGCTTTTCAATTTGGTGGGGATTTATTTTCCTTTTTAAAAATATGGAATGCTTCATGAATTTGCATGTTGTTCTTGCTCAGGGTTCATGCTAATTTTCTCTGTATCATTCCAATTGTAATATATGTGCTGCACAGCAAGCACAGTTGGTGATTTCTTTATTGCCCAAAAAGCAACTCTAAAGTTTAATTTTTTCAGGTAAAAGAAATCAATACATATCTTTTAGGGGTACCCTATCAGTAATTTCTATATAATCTTATTTTTTTATCCAGTACATAGAATTAAATTTTGACAGAAAAAATGTAATTAATACTAGTATTTTTAAGGAACAAATTATTTTAATCTATGAATGAGTTAAAAATTTATTAAAATATTAAAATAAAAGTAGTAAAAGTGGAATGTAGGTGTGAAGATATATTCACACCTACACACATATATATACACACACACATATATAGGAGTTAAACAAAACAGTAGAATTGTTTAATATCTTCAAGAGCTTGTTTATTATACAGTAATAAAGAAATATTGGCCTTAACTGACACATGAGACCAAATGGACATAATTGATATTTACAGAGTCTTTTATTCCAGAATGTCAGATTATATTTTCATGTCCAGTGCATATGGAATATTACCTAGAATCGACCATATATTGGGTTACAAAACTAACCTCAACAAATTCAAGAAGATTGAAAAGATATTAAGTATATTCTCTGATCACAATGCTTTGGAATTAAGAATCAATTGTAAAAAGGAAGTAAAGAAACTCACAGATATGTGAAGATTAAACAACATACTACTAAAATGTAATTGAGTCAAAGAAGAAATAAAAGATGAGATTACAAGATATACAGAGATGAATAAGAATGACAATGTGATATAAGAGTACTTCTGAGATACAGTGAAAGAAGTAATGAGGGAAGATTATGTCTTTATAGGCCTATCTCAAGAAATGAGAAATACCAATCAGAAAACCTAATGTTACATCTTTTTTTTTAAATCCTTTTTTTTAAAGATTTTATTTATTTTTAGAGAGGGAAGGGAGGGAGGGGGGGGAGAGAGAGAGAGAGAGAGAGAGAGAGAGAGAAAGATTCAATGTGCGGTTGCTGGGGGTTCTGGCCTGAAACCCAGGAATGTACCCTGGCTGGGAATCGAACCTGGGACACTTTGGTTCCCAGCCCGCGCTCAATCCACTGAGCTACACCAGCCAGGGCAATGTTACATCTTAAAGGAGTAGAAAAAGAAGAACAAAAGCAACCCAAAGTCAGCAGAAGAAAAGAAATAATAAAAATTGGACCTCCAGTCAAGATGGAGGCATAGGTAGATACACGTGCCTCCTCGCACAACAAAAAGAAGGCAATAACAAATTTAAAAATAAAAAAAAAACAACCAGAACTATCAGAAATTCAAACTGTGTGGTGGTCTGACAACCAAGGAGTTAAAGAAACATTCATCCAGACTGGTAGGAGGGGTGGAGACAATCAGTTGGGGTGGAGAGGATGCATGGCAAGGTTGGACCTGGACGGCAGCTGGTGGACCAGGTAAGTCTGTGGCTAGCAAACCAGGCTGTCTTACATTTGTGTGCAGATAAATAGGGAGGAACAACTGGGGAGCAAGACAGACTGCACAACCCAGGGAAATAAAGCCTCAAAACCTCTGACTGAAAGAAACTGTGAATGTTGCAGCAGCAGGAGAAACTTCCAGCCTCACAGGAGAGGCCTACAGGGTCCTAGATTGTACACAAGCCCACCCACCCTGGAATTAGCATCAGAAGGGCCCAATTTGCTTGTGGGTAGCAGAGGAAATGACTGAAAGCTGGCCCAGAGCCAAGCAAGCAGCATTGTTCTCACTTAGACTGCTCCCCTGCATACAGTACGCATACAGTGAAAGAGAACTTCTCTAATCTGGCAAAAGAAATAGACTTCCAAGAAGTCCAGGAAGCTCAGGGGGTCCTAAAGGAGTTGGACCAAGGACACACACACAAAGGCACATCATAATTATATTACCCAAGATTAAAGATAGGGAGAGAATCTTAAAAATAGCAATAGAAAAGGAAAGAGATACCTATAAAGGAGTTCTCATAAGACTATCAGCTGATTTCTCAAAAGAAACCTTACAGGCAAAAAGGGCCTGGAAAGAAGTATTCAAAGTCATGAAAAGCAAGGATCTATATCCAAGATTACTCTATCCAGCAAACCTATCATTTAGAATGGAAGGGTTGAGAAAGTGCTTCCAAGATAATGTAAAGTTAAAGGAGTTCATCATCACCAAGCCCTTATTATATGATATGTTAAAGGGACTTATCTAAGAAAAAGAAGAAGATCAAAAATATGAACAGTAAAATGACAACAAACTCACAGCTATCAAAAACTAAACCTAAAAAAAAAAAAAAACCCAAACAAACTAAACAAACAATTAGAATAGGAACAGAATCATAGAAATGGCGATCACATGGAGGTTATCAGCAGGGAGGGGAAGGGGGCAATGGGGGAAATGTACAGGTAATAAGTAGCATAAATGGTAGTTACAAAATAGACAGGGGACAGGTTAAGAATAGTGTAGGAAATCTAGAAGCCAAAGAACTTATATGTATGACCCACAGACATGAATGTACATATACTAGTGCAGAGGGGATACAGTTGGGAAGGGGGTGCAGGGTGGAGGGGAGTAAAGGGAGTAAAAATGGAACAACTGTAATAGCATAATCAATAAAATATATTTTAAAAATCATAACAGAGTTTTTAATACTACTTTCTTGAGAGCTGAGAAAATAAATCACCAAAATATATAGACTAATAAAAATACAAAGAAGAATTTGATACATTGATATATATTATGTATAAGAATATAAATATAAATAGATATAAAATGTTACACCTAACATCTGTGAAAAGTGCACTTTATGTGCCATGAAGTAATCACAATTGACTTTAAAATAATACCCAATTAATTTCACAAGATTAAAAATTAAGCAATATGCTTCCAAAGAATTCATAAGTCAAAAGGACATCATCACAGAATGTAGAAAATACTTTTGTCTGAATTGTGAAGGACATAGAGCATATCACATCCCAGGGGAAGTAAATAAAGAGGTGCTTAGAGAGAAATGCATTTCCTTAAATAGCTATTTTAGGTATGAAAAAAGGCAAGGAATCAGTAATCTAATATTTGATCTCAAAACCTAGAAAACAATAGTCTCAAGATATAGATGAAAGTAAATAATGATAACATTGAAATAGAAAACAATGTACAATAGAGTAAATCAACAGAGCCAAAAATTGTTTTGAAAGCAATAAAAAAAAAGATTAACCCCCAGTAAGTTTGTTCAACACAGTAAGGGAATAAAAAAGAATCTATCAATGTCAAGAATTAAAACCTCTTTAACTACAGATCCTCGGTATAATTCAAAGAGTATAAAAATTATGAAATATCATGCAGTAATAAATTTGACAATATGAACAGAACAATTTCTTTAATCATAAAATTTACCATTTTGTCACAAAAAGATCTAGAATATATAAATAATCCTTTACCCACTAAGTGAACCTATTTTTTAAAATTCCCATCAATATAAATCAGAAGTCCAGATTAGTTCATGGATGATTTTTTGCCGTATATTTAAGAAAGATATAAAACTACACTAACACAAATTTTCATAGAAAATTTTAATGTATTTATTCTAGGAGGCCAGCTTAAAATTAGTACCAAAACCTAATGAGGATATGAAAGAAATGTGATGCCAATCTCTCACATAAGCAAAGCTACAAAAATACTAAATAAAAAATAGCAAATTGAATTCAGCTGTATATAAAAAGAAAAAATCGTTTAGTCTAGAAATGCAAAGTGATTTAATTAACTGTATTAACAAAGAGAAAACCATATCATTCTCTTGATAGTTACAGAAAATATTTGTAATTTCCATATTATTTCATGATAAAACTGTTAGCAAATTAGGGATAGAAGGCAACTTCTTAGCTGTTACCAAGAGTATCTACAAAAGTTCTTCATCAGACATTATGTGCAATGGAGAATTGCTGAAAGTTTCTTCCCTGAGAACATGAGTGACTCAACTGTACCCACTATCACATAATAATATACAACATTGTAATGGAAATGCAAATCAGCACAATAATTCAAGAAAAGAAATGTTAAATTCAAAAGAATAAAAAATCATATAATACTGGCACTATTCACACATAATACAATCATGTACTTGAATATACATTTACCAAGAAAAAGTGTAAGAATCTTCTCAGCTGACTTATTCATAATAGTATAACAAACCAAGTGTCTATATACACATAATGGGATGCCATAGAAACAATGAGAATTTTTAACACTATATTCACAAAACAAAAAAATTCAGAGGCATAATGTTTGGCAAAAAAAGCTAGACACAATAAGCAATATGTTGCCTCATTTACATAAAAATGAAAGTAGATCTATTCTTTGACAATAAATTGTGACAATGATGACCCTTACCCATGGACAGTGTGTGGGAAGGGGCGGAGTGGGCTGGTAGAGTGCTTGTGATGTTCTCTTTCCTGTTCTGTGTCCTGAGTATGAGCAGGTTCACTTATGCAGATTCAGTAGACTGTACCATTTTGCTTCCTGTAGTTTTCTTATGTGGGTTGCAGGTTAATAAAAGTCTACTTGAATTAATGTCTTACAATCAAATACTTCCATTGAATTAATGTCTTACAATCAAGTATTATTCCCATTGACTATGAAGCAATAAAAATATGACTTCTCTCACCTATATTATATTATGATTTTATGGAAGTAGTAGCCATGAAATTAGAGGAAAGAAATAATAAAGTATTAGAAGGGAGAAAACAACAAGGGTCACTATTTATAATTAATCTGATTTTATGCTTAGAAAAGAGAAAATTCTTTGGAAAACTATAGGAAGTAATAACAGTAATCAGGCTAAGGGTGAAATTGGCATATGAATATTTAAAAGTTTTCTGCATAAAAGTTAAAAGTAAAAATATAATGAAAGAACAGACCCTATTTAAAATAGCAGCATGACACCTGTAACACTTAGGAAAAAAGTTAACTATAATTTTGCAGAATATGCTGTGAATAAAATATGGCTCCATAGCCTACACACCCTATTATTGATCATCATGGATTACCCGGAGATAATATTCAGACAATTTTCCCTATGGGGATTATTCACAGCAGAACCTGGAGTTTAGACTATTAACTCCTTGTCCTTACAGGATGTTTCTCAGCCTCCTCTCCTGACATTATGAATTGAGCGTGCACAGCTTACAAACTAATTCTGAAGTCATACCTAATGGAGCAATTAGAAATGTTAACTTACTATAAGAAATGGCATTCCAAAGCCAAATATGAATGACTTCTGGTATGCTTATTACCACCCTGCTCCCTTTCATTAGCAGAGTAATTAAGAGTTGGCTGCAAATGCGACACAGCCATTAAAGGCCTTTTATTACCCTTGCTCTCTATCCTGGAGTCTAATGCTCCAATTCTATCATCTTTTGACATTATTTTGTCTTTGTTAAATTAAACTGTCTGGTAGTCACTCCTCATTCCTCTGGAATGAAAGGAGAGTGAAAAACACGAAACTCAAGAATGAAGCAATTGAGGTACCAGGACTCTAGAATACCTGCCTGCTTCAAGAAAATGTTAGTGGAGTGCTATGGACTCCCTACTTTGGAGGAGTGTCACATAGGAGAACACATCTGGTACACTTATTATTGGTTTTTAAGCAACTGTGTATTCAAACTAACCTTTTATTCATGAATGTTTTCCCCTAAGCTATTCAAGTCAAGTAGCATTTAAAGTATTATATAATGAGAGTAATATGTAAGTAATTATGGTTACTAATAGATGACAAAGAACCCAAATGATACAGCTTTTGCAAACTTTCACTTGTGATAAAAAATGAAGTCTTAATTATTAGGGAAAACTGAAAAGTTTTGAAAATATTATGGTTGTATTAACATTTGTCAAGAGTGTTATAGAGTTGATTTTAAATAACGGCACCAATTTTCCTGCTTAATTTTAGAAATTAAAATATCCATTCTATTCTGCTAATATAGTAGGTGAAACAATGTAGGTAAATTGGTTAGCACATTGCCTGATATTTAAAGTGTTTTATAATAGTTGATTTTGAATGTTAGGTTTTTAGTATTAGGTTTTTTAAATTATTCAGACATATTCATGAAATTTATCATTTAACTTACATATAGAGTAGCATTATCCCATGTAAGCCAAACACATCCAGGGGAAGGAGAATAAGGTGAGTGTTGGGTAGAAGGAAATATGTTTACAGGAAAACAAATCTGTTTTTTAAAATACTAAATTTTAAATACATTTTACTGGAAATTTGATTTAAAAATAAAATGCTAACTATGGAGTATAAAGATAATCATCATAGTGAGTTCACTTATAAATTATGTGCTTTTTTATTTGCTCTTACAGCCAAATTAAGTATTTATAGTGATCACATGTGTTTGTTTTAAGAATTATGCCAGATTGCTCTCCAGTGGAGGACATTTGAAAGGTTTTACTATGCCTGTGACTTTTAAGAATGCATTGCTTGGGGACTGCTCTCAAGTGCATCACTGTCTAACCACTATGCTGTACATCTGAAATTATTACAGAATAATGTTGAATATAAACTGTAACTGGAAAATAAAAAATATATAAAATATTTTATGTGTTTTTTAGTCTAACTTTTTTCAAGTTATCTACCATCTATGCGTTTTAAATTATTTATTTTCTTATAGGAATCTTGACCATGATTATTATGGGAAGTGATAATAAAATATAATATATGTAATTTATACTTTTTTCTATTTTGTTTAAATTTTAACAATCTATGTTTCTGAATTTACTCTATGTATTGCTACCAAAATAATAGAATGATCTTTGAGAGAAAATGCTGGGATTGGGGGATAGATTATACCAGCTTAAAAATGTCCCACTGCTTTCAGAGCAAAGTCAAAAGGCCTCGGAATAATAATCCTGATTTTTAGAATTCCCATTCAAGTTTTGCAGGCTTATGCACAATAACATCAAATCTACCCTTTGCTCAGCTGAATTGCACTACTGACATTTTTCTCATGGATGTAGACAGATAGTGCTAAAAGATAAAAATTTTAAGAGTTCATTTGAGCATTTATCATTCCAAATGGGACAGCACTAAAACAGAAGCGGTTAGGACCACTCAGCTGACAGGATCCTGAGGAAAGACTTACACAGTGATGTACTGCTTAACAATGGGGGATGTGTTTTGCAAAAATGCATCTTTAGGCAATTGCATTATTGTGCACACATCCATACTTACACAAGCCTGGATGGTATACCTTACTATACCCCTAGGCTATCTGATATCCTATCATTGTATATGCAATCTGCCATTGACTGATCACCCTTATGTGGCACAAAACTGTATCAAGAGAGTGTAGAAACAAAGAAAGGAACTTATTTGATCTATGATAGCTATTTGTGTTTGGTTGTACTCACTATTTTGCTTACATAACTTTGAGTCATTCATAGGTTTAGATTTTCATCTGTTTACATAGGCTGCCACAGCATTAGAGTAACCTCAGCCTAATGGCCTCTTTCTTTAATTAAGAACTACTTAATCTTAAATACTTTAATTAAAATAGAAGGGGTGTATAAATTGTCACGCTATCATATTTTATTTAATTTCAATTTTGAGGATTATCAGTTTTTCTGTTAATTTGCTCAGATACCTAAACTTATTTGCCACATGAGAGCACTGATGGGTTATACTACAGCATAATTGTTAGCTGTTATGCTGATATTATGTTCCAATTATTTTACAGCTGTGTAAAATATACTTAACTGAGTAATCAACTGCAATTTTGAGCACGACATCAATACTTATGATTAATGCTTTCATAACCATGACTTAACATTTTACTTAAGCAATAAAGGGGTGTGTATTCTGCTTTTTTTCCTCAAGGCTGAGGTCAACCCTCTGTTTCTTTAGAGTGTATAATAAAGACCTGTGTTTTCATTCCTTATCTAGCCTTTCTTACAGCTTGGAGAAGTATGCTTCTGGTGAGAAAGGGCTGCTTGGCACCAGCCGTGAGGATCCACATGTGTTTGCAGTAAACCTGCAAATTCCTGTTTGAAGCTGAAATCAGAAGGAAGAAGCTTGAGAAGCTGCAGATTTGTGCTCCGTCAGTCACGTTCTTATCTCATGCTTCCTCTTCTCAGGAGAAGCAGTGCTTTGAATTCCCCTCCTCCTAATTTCTTTGCTCTGCTTTCCCTCTCTATCACCATAAAAGCCTCTGCCTGCATTAAAATTATTAAGGTGGGCTCTGAGACATAAACCCCCATCTTCCAGACAGACAGCATCAGAATAAACCACTTTCCTTTACACCAGCAACCCTCTCTTGAGTACTGGCTTTCTAAGCAGCAGGTAGCAGAACCCTTGTTCTATTTCCACTTCTAAAGTAAATTTTTCAAAGCATAGGTCTGCTGAAAGAGTAAAAAAACAAGTTAGTCACCATAGCCTGGGTAACAAAATTACATAAATTAGAATAGGCTGAAACTTAAGGAATAGATTATATTTTATTAACTAGCCTGAGAACTCAAATTTTGATCTTTTCAGTTGTATATAAGCATACACAAACACACACACATATAGTCTGTCCAGAAGGTAACCAGGCATGTAATATGAAAAACAGAAACATTTACTGAAGAAGATACAAGACACAAGGAACATTGTATATAGGACAATGATACCCTAGTCCCCTTCTAAGTGGGCAACTTGGGACCTCACATAGTTCTCCCAGTCACCATCAACTGCCTTGCATTTTCCTGTATCTTATCTATGATATGAGATCTCTTCTCTTTTAAAGGTGATTTTAGTTTTGGGAAAAGCCAAGAACTCAGAGGGCACCAAATCTTGGCTGTAGCATAACTGAGTCACCTGGGTGATTTGACTATTCACCAAAAAATTCTGCATAAGTTGTGATGCATAAGCAGATGCATTGTTGTAATGAAGTTGCCAATCACCAGGTGCCTATAGTTGCAGACTTCTGAACCATCCAAATAGTTCCCACAGAGGAACTATTAGCTTAATGCAAAATTTGATGCAGAGTCATTGCTCTACTCACTCAGTCATTTTGAATGTGACAGCCACACAGAACACATGCTCACTCAATGGCATCTACCACCATTGCCACTGACTAGTACAGTGAAGTTGTCACTGTTCACACATGTGCATTCCAGTCCACTCTCCTTGGCTGCCAGGTTACATCAGTGTTGTGTAAACTATTCTTGTTATTTTAACAATGGCTAGAAATTTTCCACACAGACCTCGTGTGTGTGTGTGTGTGTGTGTGTGTGTGTGCGCGCACGTATCCTATAGGTAACCATTTCTGAAAAAGTTAGAAAAGAATATTCACATGTTTAAACTCTTGCCATCCATTATTCAAACTGTTTGACACGTAGAAGGTAACATCTTGGACCAATCTAGGAGCTAAGAATGCAGGACTGATTTTTTCTTTCCTCAAGAATATACTTTTTACTATTAGCATTCTCAACTTTTCTCTCTTCTTTGGAACATGCTAGGTGTCTCTGCCCTGGTAATGTTTCCAATTTGCAAATCATTAAGACCCTTGAATAAAACATTATCATTTAAATCTATTAAAGTCTCATGGTTCATTTATATTTGGTCAACAAATCTTAAGAACAGCATCTTAAATGATTTTTGTTCTAAGAGCACAACATTTTGGTTGTTTGTGATTGATTTTTAAGGAATTCTCCCCTCACCCATTTTGGAGACCATGCATATAGGGTACATGTTATATGAATTTATGGTTTAGAAGAATGAAAACAGAGCTTAGCTGCAATTCTATTAATTATGAATAGCCTGATTCAGAAATAAATGATGCAACTTTGAATTTCTTTATTTGCACTAATATAATCTTCAATTTTCTCATTTTATTAAATTTTGTCAAGTTTAGCCCTTTTGTCATTTATTGATTAAATTCTGTCTAATTCAGAATGCTTCTGATGTACTTTTATGTATCTTATGCAAAGTGAAGTGTTGATTTCTAAGAAACGTCTGTTGAAAATAATGGTATGGCCATTACTGTTGTCAGCAAAGGGCAGTCAGTCACATTCCTGGCTCTTCTTCAAGACAAAAATCAATAATGTGACTATATTATCAAAGTATAATCAGAAACATGGGCATCACTGAAATGAGGTGTTTAGCTAGAGGTCCCCAAAATGGAGGAGGTCCCCCAAAATGGAGAAGTCCCCCACTAAATTGGCTTGGGGGATGAGAAAGCTTACCACACAGGAGGTTCTGTGAGACATGGGGACTTGGGGGTGAATACAAAAACTCAAGCGTGGCAGCCATTCGGATTCTTTCCCACCCAGTCTGAGATGATGCAGAAGGACCCCCACTGGCCCACCATGAGGAGGTGTCATGCAGTTTTGGATTAAGAACTGGAAAACATGGAAACATGGCTGATGGTACTGGGAATTAAGGACCTACTTAGCTAAGCATGGGGTTACTGGGAGAAGCCAGGAATGTGGAATTGGGACCAGGAAAGCTGAGCTTTGAACTGCTTTTCTAAGAGAAGGTATCCCTGGCTGGCATACTCTAAGATGGGCCTGATTTGGCAAAGGGAGGCAGGACTGTGTGTGTTTGTGTGTGTTTATTTTGTTTCTAAAGGAAGTGGGATTTATTGGCAGAATTCCACCATTGTTCTAAATCTTACTTTTAAATAAATAGTTTCTTTTCTTTCCCCAGACTGTGGCAATGGGAGTCACTAAATTTTTGGCAGTGGGCAATAGGACCCAGAGGGGTTCTGTTACATCATGTTTGTGGGTGGTACAAGTACAACCAATGGAGTTATTATTAATTTTTCCAGCCTAAAGTATTTATAACTAAGATCTCCATATAACTATAAAAGAGTTCAATTTTCAGGTTTTTGAGTGATTTCTTTGTACAATCAAGATAAGCAGAATACCCTACCCCAAAATATGTTTTGTTGGCATAAGGGTTATTTTTGGTTAGTTATTTTTAAGAGGCTGGGGACACAGGAGAATCTCTGAAATCAAAGAAGTTTCCATTTTGTGAAGAAATGTTACATTTATAAAAGAAATCTCCATTTCTATGTGTCTCCTTCTCTGTATCAGGAATAGAAGGATGACTAAGTTTCTAGAAACTCTCATTTTTCTCACCTACAAAAGCACATAATGATCTGTTTTAATTTTCATAACATCTGTGACAGTGTAAGCACACTTCAGCATGCCATCTTTAATATCTGTTGGGAACCGCCCTGCCTGGTTTCAGAAGCTGTAACCCTCACGAAGGCTAAGGCTGAGGGAACGATCTTGGACCATAAGCCAGCAAGGAGACAAAAGCTTATCTCCCTGGCAGAAGCGCTGCTTCTGCTCCTTTTACTTCATCTATAACTGGCCCCCAGTGCTTGGTCGGTTAGCCAATGACGGGTAAGATTCCCCAAGCGGGGGCGACCTCAGACAGGCATGATCATGTGGGAGGCCCCCAAGGAAGGACTTTGGGGGCTACAGCAAAAGGGGGTGATGGACTCCTGCCCCTTGGCTTTGACAAAACCTGAGTCCTCATTGTCTGTGAGAAAAGCTCCTAATCTCTTGGCTGCCTTACTTCCCTTGCTCCACCTAAGCCTGAAACAATGACAGAGGGTGGTGCTGCCCTGTGCTGGAAAGGGTGGGTTCCCCGGGTGATCAGGCCTAAGAAAGAATATGTAAAATCCTGTGAACCCCTCTTTGTTTAAAATGCTCTCAAGTGAATGACAAGGGTCCAAGGAAGAAGTAAGTTTGTTCCTTAAAGTTTTTTACAGCTCTTTGACCCTGACTCAAAATAGGCCCTCAGACTTCTTTCTTATCTATTGTTTGATCCTTACTTCCTGGCAATGATTAATGAGCTTAACCTGAATTCCTGTGTAAACTAACTCAATAAAAGCCTGCCTGGGCCGGAGAATGGGGTGCTCTCCCCTAAGGAGGGTGGCCGAGGCGCTCCCCACTAGAGAAAGTGGCTGTTTCCTCCCTATTTCTCCACAGGACTCATTTGTCCAAGTGTATATTTTTCTCGTGTTTTTATGAGCCATCTGCAGCGTTCTGCGGTCACTGTGGGTCGGTGGTCGCGACAAATATCAGTGACTTCCGCTACAGTACGTAATCATATGAAGAGTTTACTTGGCTCATTAAAAGTTATCTGCCAAATAGAAGACAAACAAAGACAATATATGTAATTTGTAAAGTAGAAAAATCAATACATCCCAGAGAAGTTGTGCAATAAGGAAATTATATGACCAGATGTGCAAGCCCTTTGACACAGATGTCAGGAATATTAAATATTGTTCCTGTGAAAATAAAAATGGCATAAAAATTAGGTCTGATTCTATATTATTTCAGGACTAAAAATATAACAGATCAGAACTAACTTTCAGTATTTTTGTTTTATGTGTTTTCTTTGCTATCCAAAAGTAGAATATTCCTATGAAATCTTTCCTAAGCTGAAATGTCATAAAGTGAAGAAGCAATTACCTGAGGACACATCTTGCTAGGGGACACAGAAAACAAATTGAGATGAAGAGAAGGAGCTCACAGACAATGGAAATGGCTTGATGCTGAAATGCTGAGTGTGTTTCTCTGGAGGGCGTTGGGCGATGCCACTCTCACTGTTCCCTGCACGCTGCCCTTATATTCAGCAAAGCAAATGCTGAATGCTATTTTTCATTTTCACTTTTACTTTTAGCGAAAGTAATTTTTTTCAAATTTCTTAGCAAAATACTGCTATAAGTGTAAATCTTTTATAAAAGTGAAGTAGCATAAAGCAAATTTTCATAAAGTTGGTGATATCTGTGCAATCAGAGTTTACTTCTATAAAACTAAAAACGAGCTATTGAAGGATTTCAGAATGAGCCACCCCCAAATGTGACAGTTTGGCACATGAACTCAAGCTGAATGCCATTAACAAGAAGATTTAAGCAAAACTTTAAACTTTCCCTTAACTGTCCAAAACAATTTAGATAGAGGGCCAGGCCAAGAAAGGGGGCTATTACCAGAGAAAATTTTTATCTGGATGACCAGTCTATATGACAGGAAAATCATCTAATTTTCAAATGTGTGCTTTTCTTATTTTGTCTGAATCACCTTCCCCTCCTTTGAAGTCTCAGGTGCTCATCAAATTTCTTATCTCAGACCGGAATATAAGCTTCAGTGGTCTGAGATGGCCTTCCTGAGTCAGATATTCTTATGGGCACCCTTGTACACATCTACTTCAATTTGTTTTTTCTCCTGTTACTCTCTCTTGTGTTAATTTAATCATTAGACCAGCTGAAAAATCTAAGAGTAGAATACAATGTTTTCCTCCCATGTACTATCCAAATGAGGAGTGATTAGAGCAACTCAGAGTTCTTTAACTTAGAGGTAACTAAATAAACCAGAAGTTGGGATGAGAGAGAACATACACCCTTTCAGCAGTGTGGCCGATGATGAACAGTTTGTTAAAACACTACTGGTCACATCTCTTTATGTGGCTTATGATACAAGATCAAGTGGATATATACTGTTAACAACTTATAGAAAATTTAAAACTCCTGGAAGGAAATAAAGTGTGTAAATGAGCACAGTATTACAAATCTGTAGAGCCTACAACCCTGTGGGAAACTACTGACAAGTGGTTTAGAGAGATCCAAAGGTAGCTTGCAAGTACCTTCTGAACCATTAATCAGCAATTCAAGCTAAGGTTCCATAAAAAGCCCTCAGTAACTCCTGCTTTGAAATTCAGTATATACCCTGATAGCTGGAAAGAAGGCAAGGGGAGCAATATTGTTACAGACCAAAAGTGGGTTCTCAGCTTTCCCCAGACAGAAATCAGGGAAGGAGACAAGCACTAGAACAGAAAATGTTCATTAAACTTTAGAGGGAAGAGATTAAAACTGGATGCATCAAAGAAGGACACACTGAAAATGGATATGGCTCCCTGGCCTCTGCTGAGGCTTCATGTAATAGTGCCTGGTGAATCCTGTTTCCTGGCTGACCTTCCAGGTCTCTCTTTGGGTGAGCTGACTACATGCTCCAACATCAAATGCATGTGTCATTAGCATTTTAAATCTCTAATCAGGGCTGCTTTTTTTACCATTACATTGAGTATAAGTCACCAAAAGGACAATCTCAAGAGCTCCTGCACAAGGTCAATTTTAGAGACTTTCTCCTAGCCTGACTGCATCTGCTAACACTGTGTTATAACTGGTAGGGGAGAGAAATGATATTCTGCTGTTCTGGCTTGCAGCAGGGTCCAGTTAGACAGCCTTCTTGCAGGTTGCCTCCTACAATATCTCCTACTCAAGGAAGAAAACAATGAATTCTTAAAAGCTTCATATTTAATTTAAAACTCAATTTATTAAATTTTTCCAGTAAGTTCTTAAAAATCACTAATGTAATCTTGGTTGGACCATCAAGAAAGATTACATTGGTTATGATTAAAGATATTTTTAATGAAAATTAGCTTTAATGCTTTCTTTAAATTTGAAACACAAAGTTAAATCTAGCAGATACGAACATCTAAAATAGCATAACTTTGAGGGTCAAAGGAATGAGAAAAGGTATTCAATGTCAAGAAGTTGTGTTTATTTTCTTGAAGTTTAAGCAACAGAAAGTGTGGGTGTAAAGACAAAGAATTATCAGCAGAGTTTTACAAATGAGGCTCAATTATAAATGCCTGGGAAAAGGGTGATGTGTGAATAAGGCTTGTTTATTTTGAACAGAAAGATAAAAATAATATGGTTGCCTTTGAAAACAAAATTTTAAGTGTCATGGCTGAATGACTTTTTAAAAGGAAGGGTTTGTTAGGACATTACTAGTAAAAACAAACAAACAAAAACAGCTTGGGGGGCAGGGAGTCTAAACCACCTGCAGCACATCAGGTGGAAAAGGCAAGGTGGTCCATTGTCCGAGTTGGTGAGTGTTTTTATATCATCAGATAGGAGAAAAATATAAGCTGGTTCTGAAAGAATTGACATTGGCTGCAAATAAATGGGGTGGAAGAAGTTCAGAGGAGGGATTGTTTTGGGATAGGTGTAAAAGTCCATGGGAAAAAGTGTCCACTTCTGTGGATTAATTAGCCTGGAGCAACAGATGATAAAATTTAGGTGTAAACAAGAAGTGGAGGCTCCTGTGGTTTGATGGCACCTGGCCAATCTCTCTTTTAGATGGTGGTGGAAATAGTCTCCTGGAAGTTAATTCTGAGTTCCAACCTACATTCAAAGATGTAAGCAGTCTTTTGTTTTTCTTGCTCTGCAATTGTTAACTGATTATGCTCCTCTTGTCTCTTCATCCCACTCTCTGGCCTGTTGTAATTTAATTTAGGACATCTCAGATAAAATATGAGTAAAACACTTTTAAATTTTCCAAACAAAAACCTAGCATCTGATACATATTATTTATTTATTTACTTATTTCCTTTATTTAAAAAAATATAAGGAATGCTTAGAATAGTTCTTTCATATAGTATACATGTATGCAAATATAATTGAATACTTTTGAATTGTGAAAAAAAGTTCAAAAAGTTTCACAGTGAATGACATTCCTGTCACCATACATAAACTATTTTCCTTTGTTTGGGGCCATCTTCCACACAAAACCTTACTAAAAGGAAGATTTGAACTGTAAAGGCTTTGCTACCAAGTAATTATTTCAAAATAAAAATGTACATATTTGTTTTGTAAATCTCACATAGAAAATGTGTTTTTAAGTATGTCAATAATGGGAGTCTCCTTCAAGATAATGGATTTAGGTAATAGATTAAAAACTAGTTACCTACAATCTTTGGTTTTATTTTGTATTCACAAACATACCTAATTCACAATAAAAGGTGAGCAATACATTGTGATAAATTATGTACTGGATATTATACTTAGGACTTTTTGATCATTATGTATATATATTTAATTTATATAACTTACATCTTATTCTCTTAGATTATGAAAGCATATTTTGAAACAATTATAAAGTGAATTATGCCTGGCTTCCAAAAATTATCTTCTTCCTGATCAGTTTCCAAAAAAGGTATTTCAAAAGCTAAGTAGTATATCCCTCATCAGGAAATTTTAAAATTTTTTTGATATTTGACATGTAGTATTTATCACTTTCCCTATTGATGGACTCTATATATTTATAATTAAAAATTGTGCAGCAAATCACCATTATAAGATGTCTCTTTGTATACATTAAAATTTTATTGTAGAATAAGTACCAAAACTATCACATCTGGGTCAGTATCAGATCATTATTTGTTTTATAAATGATAGATCATTATACCTATGATCTTCTCTTTACAGTCATCATACCTATTTGCATTTTAATACACCAATTCTCCAAAAATTCTAAGGTTTATTAGTTATTATTGAGCCAATTGGTGATAAATTGGTGGAGATTGGTGATAAATATCTTTGACAGCAATTTGTAATGATTAACATAATCATGCTTATAGGCTGATGTAGGAGTTCTTATTTTTGATTTTCCAAACAAGAGCTCTTGTGTTTCTCACACACACATTTTTTTTAAAAAATGATTTATTTTGGATAATACAGAGAATTTCCACATACACATCGTCCAATTTCTCTTAATGTTAATGACTACAGTACATTAATCAAAGATCAGCTGTCAAATATCAGTACTTTACTATGAACAAAATCCTAGATTTGATTTGGATTTCAACAGTTTTTCCTATGTCTGTTCCAAGAAAAATATTTTAATTCATCCCACCAGCTACTTCCAAGTTTCCTTAATCTTAAGGAAACTGGAATTAGGAAAAAGTGGTAATTTACTGAAATTAAACATTTATTCAGTGGAAGAGACAAAATACAGTACATAAATTAGGATAGATATGTGAGATGGATAAATAGTAGTGTTTTCACATTTTCTCTATTTTGGGAAGAAACTTCCCACATCAGCTTCATATCAGAAGCAGGTGTACGTGGTGACGGTGAAGATATAAGCTTGAAAAAAGTGG
Organism: Phyllostomus discolor; assembly: GCF_004126475.2. Taxonomy (NCBI): domain Eukaryota; kingdom Metazoa; phylum Chordata; class Mammalia; order Chiroptera; family Phyllostomidae; genus Phyllostomus; species Phyllostomus discolor. The sequence continues at coordinate 56,052,638 of NC_040904.2, read as the reverse complement.
AAAGATGAGAATGGTGTAAAAGTTATTTATGTTATTTAAAATAAGAAATGTGGATATGAGAGTTGCATTATATATTTATGTTAATCACTTTTAACAAAAATATATTAACTTTATTTATTCCTAAGAAGCATCAATGCCTGAGAAACCTTTATGGTAATAAAGTGTTGAAAGTCATTTGAAACTGCTTATGTATATGTTAGCTGACATTAGCATAAGGAAATTGCTTCTGTCATGCAATTCACCTTGAAACCACGTTTGAATTTGATAATTCCCTATCCTCTAGTATTCAGGTCATATTTAAATAAAATGAAAATAAAACTGCATCTGTTACCCCTGGGAATTCAGTATGTTGATGAAGTTCTAAGTACATTCCATGATAGTGCTCTTCATTATGCATCCACCATGTAATTCCACACAACTCAGAGTATAGGCCTCGATGACCTACCAGGAAAGATGACTGAATATAATAATTTATCTCTTAATATATGCTAATACTTGCCATATCAGTGACACTGAATCTCCAAAGGTAGTAGAATTAGTGCTTCATAAAACTTATAGGTGTTTTTGAAGAGAATAAGCAATAGAAGCTCAAGAGAAAAGGACATAACATCTAACTTCTCTGTCTATAATTTTTGGTTGAAACAAATAGGTGTGAACTATAAGTTATTTTTGAAAAAACATTTACTGCTGTAATCCAGATGTATGGCTATTTAGTGATGTAGAACTTTGAAATAGTGATTTAGGATTTTTTGGCCAAGTTTAAGTGATAAGATTTTACTTTGCTTGCTGAGTATCTTAAAATTCTGTGTAGTAATTTCTTTTTTTCTTTTTCATCCCTTATGTTTTTACTTTTTATATTTTGAATATTTTCATTTGCCTCATGTAGTCTAACTAGCTAGAGATTTGTTTCTTTTTAGTTTCTTAAATATCTAAAATTCTTTTACTTTACAAACTTTCTGGACATAGAAATTAAGTATTTCAGTTATTTTTTTCATTATCTCAAATACATTTTTGTGTTCAATAACTGTTCCAAATTATAACATCAGAGTCTCAATTATTAGAAGAATCTGGGTTTTGGGTCAAGATGGCTTCATAGGTAAACACAATGCTCACATTCTCCCATACCACATCAAAATTACTGCTAAAATACAGAACAACCATCATTGAGAACCACCTGAATTCCTACTGACTAGAAGTCCTATAACTAAGGATATAAAGAAGAAGCCACACTGAGATTAGTTAGAAGGGTAGAGACACAGAACAAGCTAATCCCACACCAACCAGTGGCAGTTAAAAATTGGAAGGGATATCTAAGCTGCAAAGGACCCCACTGAGGACCAAGTGGTCCCAGCTCCACATCAGATACCTAGCACAGGGTTCCATTGCCAAAAAGAGAAGTCCATATAACTCCTGGCCATGAAAACCAGTGGGGATTGTGGCTGAGTTAGATGATGAGCTTCTAGAGACCCAGGCATTCCTTTTAAAAGGCCCACACATGGACTTACTCAGACTCACTTGCTTTGAGCTCTAGCACTGAGGAAGAAGATCAAAACTCACACGAGGGACATATGGAGAGGAAATGAATTGTCTAGTCTTAGAACAAAGGCTGGAGGGGCAGTTCCCTCCTACACAGAAGTGCTGGGAGAGGCCATTATTGCTTTGCTGAGCTCTTACCTCACAGACCTGGCAGGGGAGCCATATCTAGATCTCCATCAACCTGACTAACAGTTCAACCCCCCTGATGATTCCCTGAGAACCCACTTCACTCATCATGTGGGCTTGTTCAAGGTATTTCCAGTGGATTTTTATACAAATAGTCTGCCTTGGCTCATGCTTCATACTTTCTTAAAAATCTCTTTAAAAAGCAGCATCTGGCCTTGGTGTGTAATATGCCTTTTGCTAAGTGGCCCCAGGACTGGCACTGGCCACAGTTGGCTTTGGTTTGCAGTTAGGCATCTCCTAGTTACTTCAAATCTCAGCACAGGTAGTAGCCACTTGCAGATCACTTTGTAGCTTATGCCCAGTGGCCCTGGGAAGGGCACAGGTGGCAACTGACCTTGGCCCATATCTTCTGGGAGGCCCCAAGGTCTGTACACACAGTGGGAAGCTTTGGGAAACTATGCTAAAATACCTCTACAAGTTACACACTCAAGGGGCAGACACAACTTCCAGAGGCTCCCTGAAGCCACTACTGCTTCATGAAGTCAGGCCCTGTATAGCAGATCCTTCATAGGGTTTGCAAATCATTCTCCCAGCAGATCAGTGTGGGTACCTCATAAGTTATATCACTGTCTAATAACTTGGTTGTACACCTAAAATTAATATTATATTGTACATTAATTATAATTAAATAATTAAAATTCATTTAGAAAGAAGAATCTGATAATCTTATACATCATTAAAATAGCCATATTTATTAATGTCACATAGGAAAACATTTATATACTGATAAGCTATCAAGCTCATGGTGGTGGACACAAGTTTTAAAATAAGTCTACCTATTACTGTAGATTCACCTATTGCTAAGGCTTAGTTGCAATTCTGTAGATAAGATACAGTACCAATTCATGCTTATAGCTTATATCAATACATAATTTTCTGTTTTCTGTGGGGTAGATTCATTCTTCTTTCATGGTCAAAAATCTGTGATATGTCTGATCCTTCTCTTTCAGCATCCGTAAACATAAATGATGGAGGCTGAAAAATGAGTCTTCTAGTTTCCCCCTTTAAACTGTGATGCAGTGTGAAATACTAGAAAAAACATGTAGCAAATACATTTCATTCTATAAAAAATGCTTTGTCCTAATGTTTATTGGACAAAGGTGAGATTGCAGAGATGATGACAGATATAACTAAAGCAAGTGTGCCTGATTGCAAGTTCTCTTTGTGCTCATTCCCTTCCAGTCCTTAGCAGAGAGTTTCTAGACTCAGTGGTTATAGTGGTTCCTCTCCTTACTCAGGCAGAAAGCAGAAAATACCCCGAGGTACTTCCCTTAGTGTACATTGGTATTTTTGAGGAAAAATTAAGTGCCCAGTGATTTCTTTCCTTCTCTCTGTTTTGTCTTTTGTACTCTCTCCCTACTTCCTCTTTTTCTGTCTTCCTTTCATTGGCTTAAATCATTTTGTTTGATTCTGCTTCATTAATGTTTATAATTAAGTGCTTACTATACACACAAAATGTATTTCCCATGTCCACCTAGGACCTAAGGTATACCTGTGCCCTGACATTTTAGCTAACAAAAGTATAAAAATATTCAAACACAATTAAAAGAAAACACTGGTAAATATTGTTCCAGATTATACACACTTAAAAAGATTTCACACCAATTTATACATAAAAGTCATCTCCTCTAATTTAGAAAAAGAAACCACTAAAAAAAAATTTCTCATCCCTGGCTGGTGTGGCTCAGTGGATTGAGTGCCAGCCTGTGAACCAAAGGGTTGCCCATTTGATTCCCAGACAGTGCACATGCCTGGGTTGTTGGCCTGGTCCCCAGTTAGGTACAAGTGAGAGGCAACCACATATCGATGTTTTTCTCCCTCTCTTTCTCCCTCTCTTTCTCTAAAAATAAATAAGTGAAATCTTTAAAAAATTTTTCAGATTGTTTAGGGAGAAATATAAACTACAGCTTACCTATAGGATATACACAATCCCTCTGGAGGCTCTGCAGAATCTGTGTAGAGCTGTAAAGTGAGAAGCAGCCTAGTAGGAGTGTGTGTGCTTGTGTATATTTACATCTAATTATACAACTGTGTAATGTCCCTCTTATCAAGTAACTGTATGATATAAATGGGTTTGTTTCTACATGCACAGGCTCTGTCTATCAAGTAGAGGTAGGAATGGGAAAGGGGAAGAGCAGGCCTTTTATTCTCATTCTCAATTTTGAGTGTTAAAGTAAAACAATCTGACAATGGCCACTTCATCTAGATCTTCCTGGTACAGTCAGCCTGAGATAAATAATTCCAAACAAATGTCACAAAAATGTAATACTATTTTTTTGCAAATTTACTTACTTTGGCAGTAACAATTTTAAAACATCACCTAAATGGTTGTTTTTTTTTTTTCCTTTTATGAGGTTTCAGTTCATTTTCACAAGAAGAAGCTGGAATCCAGCATATGCAGTTTAATGTTCTGCACAGAAAGCTCAACGGAAGTGTGTTCTTCATGTTGGCGAGAGCCACCTGGTGATAACAGGGTAGCCTTTCCTATGCCCCTATATTACATAATCCAAAAGTTCTCCTTATTGTATCAATATAATAAATATAGTTAATGATCCACTGTCATTTTTTCCAAAAATTGAAACTGTCAATAATTTATGTTGAACTTCCATAAAATATCTTAATTTAGAAATCAGCTTCTCTATTAAATTATTACATCAATTATTACATCATTATTAAGTAATAATTTTATTTTGTTTTCCTTATGGATAATCATAAGGAAATTTTTTTTCAAAGATTTTATTTGTTTATTTTTAGAGAGGGAAGGGAGGGAGGGAGAAAGAGAGGGAGATAGAAACATCAATGTGTGGTTGCTGGGGGCTGTGGCCTGCAACCCAGGCATGTGCCCTGACTGGGAATGGAACCTGCGATGCTTTGGTTTGCAGCCTGCACTCAATACAGTGCTGAGCTACGCCAGCCAGGCAGAGGAAATAATTAGCCTGAGTTACTGAGGTAATAGCTTTCAAAAATTCAAATCAGAATCAAGCCTGTGGATCTTATTTTTTTATTCTTTAGGGTCATCTTTTATCATATATGTGAAAAATAGCTCTCCTTGAGAAGGAAGCATTATTTAGGAAAGAATTAGACACTCAGGGAGTTGGAAGGCAGACACAAGTAACACAAAATGAAGACTTCTGATATTCCTAGGGAAAAGTGTATAAGTATTTCTAACATACGGTAGCTTAAAGGAACAATAAAATGACCAAACTAAAGAAATAAAATCCTGATGCTATTGTAGTCCTAGGATTTGCTGTCAGTAACAATAAAAAATATAATAGGTGAGAAAATGTTTTATTTATGAGAGTAAAATGAATAGCACCAAAGGAAATAAGTTATTTGATGCAGTAACATCAAAATGCCAAGAATTACCATTTGATACATGTCCCAAGGAGTGTGAAATTCAGATAAAGGGTATGAGTCTAAAATTGGAGAAGTGCATACTTAATATAAAGAGAAGCCCCCACTCTGTATCCAGACCTTGAAGTGACACATATCTTCCACACTATGTTTTAGGGTAACTGTTTCATTTATTAGAAACTACCACTGCCCATGGTTACAAAACTTGGGTTGTTTATAGCAGGAATACCAAATTCATTATGATTTTGTGAAACAAAAATGTAGAAGTGAAATAAACTTTCAGAAATATTCCATGAGAAAAAGATAGAAAGTAACAGTTATATTCAGTATTATATTTTGAAAACAAACCCTGCAGTGTTTGAAATCAGTCAGACATGACAGGTTGTATATTCAATCTTTAACAACGAACCCGTTCACAAAAATGACTTTGGGTAGAGGTTAGGTGTTTGCTATGTGCTAAATGTCCTCTAATCATTTTTTATATGTTATTGAATTTAAATTTCACACACCTCAATCATGTCATTACTATGAGTATTAATTACATTTTGCAGATTAGAGGAATGAGCACATGAAAATAAGCAAGGTCACAAAGTCAGTAAATGACAATTCAGCCTTCAAGTGAAATTAAAAACATACAATGTTTGTGTATAGTTTGCCTTTATTATCTATTACTACAATAGCAATCGCCTTAAAATACAGTTGAAATAACAAGGAATATTTTCTTATTTCTCACAGTTTTGGCATATTAGAAATTTGGGAGCTGCTTAGCTAAGCAGTTCTTCTGTGGGATCTCTTGTGAGGTTTCAGTCAAAATGTCAGCCCAGCTGCAGGCATCTAAGGCATGACCAGGGCTGGAAGATCCACTTTCCAGGTGGCTCACTCACATGTGCAGCGGGTTGTAGGCAAGAGGCCTCAGGAGACCACCTAATTCCCTGTAGTTCTTTTCAGACTGCTTGACTGTTCTTATGTCATGACTGCTGGCTTCCCCAAAGGTGAGAGGTACAAAAGACAAAAGCAGAAGTCATAATCCCTTTTATTATTTAGTATCAGAAATTATATACTGTTAATTTCATACAATCCTACTGACCATACAAGTTGATCCTATTCAGTGTGAGAAGGGGTCACACAAGTTCATGAAAACCAGGAGGTAAGGATCATTGTGGGGGATCTTGTAAATTGGTTTGGACAAAGCTATATATCAAACAAAAATATACATTTCAGTACAAAAATACCGTTTGTCTTCCAATAAAGCTTAATTCTACTTTATTTTTACTATGCTATAGTAGAAATTATTCTGTACTATTACCGATAAGATGTTCAATGTAGAGGGCTTTATTGGATAGGAGTAGAGAATGGGGTTGTTAGAAACCTTCTTCTTTAGTGAAGGGTTTACAGAGTACCTTCCTGATTTTATTGTAATATGTTTTGGACAATTACTGAAGCACATATACTAAAACTAATCAATTTTGCAAAATTATGCAAAAATTATAGGCTGTGCTGAAATGTAGTTTAACCACCAAGGTATTTCAGGTTCCAATTTTACTTTTTGCTATGGCATAACACACATATTAGCTTTCTAGCCTGTTCTACCCTTATCCCAGATGCCTGCTATGAATGTAGGTAATGTTTATGTCACTAGCCTACTTCTTGGTACCACTTTTCTGTAGTAGTTGGGATATAGGCTAGGATGGTTGCATCAATAAATTTTTGCTGCATAAAAACTACATTGAGTCTTAACAGCTTAAAATCAGGCACTCTTTATTGTCATATAGTTGTCTGTGATATTTTCTTACAATCCTTTGTTTGTTCTATCATTTCTGATTGCATTTATTTGCCTCTTTTCTGCCTTTTCCTTGATAATTCTGGTAAAGGGTTTGTCAATCTTCTTTACCTTTTCAAATAAACAAGTTTTGGTTTCATTGATCTTTTGTTGTGTTTTTTTTTTAACTATTTTGTTCATTTCTGTTTTGGTGTTTATTATTTTCATTCTTCTATTCACTTCGGGCTTTGTTGTTCTTTCTGTAGTTCCTTTAAGTGTGACGTTAGACTGTTTATTTGAGCCTTTCTTTTCATTTTTTAGATAGACCTGTAATGCTATGTAAGTTTCACTTAGGACTACTATTGCTGGGTTTTGGGTTGCTGTGTTCTCATTTTTATTTGTTCACAGTGTCTTTTGATTTCTTCTTTGATCCCATTAACTCATTTATTGTTTAGTAACATGTTATTTAGCCTCCATGTCTTTGTGTTTTTCAGTTTTTTTCTTGTGATTGATTTCTAGTTTCGTAACATTGTTGTCAAAGAAGATGCATGATATGATTTATCAGGGGCATCCAACCTGCAACCTATGGGCCACATGCAGCTCAGGATGGCTATGAATGCAGCCCAAAAACAAATTGTAAATTTACTTAAAACATTATGAGATTTTTTGTGATTAAGTGTTGCAATGTATTTAATGTGTGGCTCAGACATGCCAAAAGTTTGAACATCTCTGATTTAAATCTTCTTAATTTTATTGAGCCTTGTTTTGTGCCCTAACATATGGTCTATCCTAGAATATGTTCCACGTGCACGTGAAACTAATATATATTCTGCTGCTTAGGAGTGAAATGCTCTGAAGGTAATTGATACTCAACCCATGCACCCAGTGTGTCATTTAGGGCTGCTGTTTCCTCACTGGTATTCTGTCTAAAAGATCTATTCATTGATGTCACTGGTGTGTTAAAAATCTCACACTATGACTATATTACCATCGACACCTCCTTTTATGTCTACCAAAGTTTGGTTTACACATTTAGGTGCTCATATGTTGCATGCATGAATGTTTTCAAGGGTTATATCCTCTTGTTGTATTGTTCCCTTTACCATTATGTGGTGTCCTTCTTTGTCTCTTGTTACAGCTGTGTTTTAAAGTCTATTTTGTCAGATACAATTACTGCTACTCAGGGCTTTTTTTTTCTTTTTTCATTTCCAATCACATGAAATATCTTTCTCCATTGCTTTACTTTTGTTCTGAGTTGGGTCTCTTGTAGACAGGGGCACTGAGTAGGGAAACAAGAAGCCCCAACACCAGACCAGGCCCTGGCCCAAGTAGCCACACGGTTGACCACCCTAGACTCCAAGAGTAGCTACAGCAGGGAGCCCTGTGTGCCACTGTGTCCAAGCTTTAGTGCAGCATTTAGGTTGGGGTGATGCCCCCAGCCTGCCTTCTCCTTTGGTTTTGAGAGGCCCAGGGAAGGCTCAACCCTGGCAGTGATGTGCCACAGCACTTCTAGTTCTGTTGAGTGACCTTTAGAGAGGGGAGACAAGCTGGACTTTATGTCACTAATGGGGCTAGTGGGCTGACCGGCTGGTTGGCCAGTATCTCTAGGTCATACTACTTGCTTCAGCAGACATGGTGGGAGGGCAAAACAAGGCAAGCAGCATCTGTGTTTTCTTTTCCTTGTTTTAAATAGTTAATGCTCTTCAAAAGGAGCACTAGACACAGGTGTAGAAATTTCAGGCAAAGTCTTATGTGAAAGAAGTAACCCATGTGTGGGTGGGCAGCATGGGCCCACAGTCTATGTCCTAGCTGTGGGTCACTCAAATAAGCTCCCCAAGGGACTGCAACGAGAGAATGTGGGGCACCCACCACCAGGGCCACTTGTATGTCTGCAGTGATTTCCTTTTTCTCTTTGAAGAAGCAAACACTGTGGCTGGTCCAGCCACCTGCCTTGGACATTCTCTGTCCCTCCTCCTACTCCCCTTTTCCTTTGTGCTTGTCAAAATCCATAAGTTTATGGTACCCTGGCCTCTCCATGGTGGGTGATTCTGCTGTTGTACAAATCTTGGATCTGTGGAGATCTGAGGTCAAGGGTGGCTCTTCAGGGCTAGACCACCATGGTGCCTGATGGACTCCTGCCTAGTCAGACATGAGTGCTTGCAAGGACCATGGCACTTATCTTGGTGACCTCAGGGTTGCATGTAGGGGGTTCACACATTCTTCTGGAAGGTCACACTGCCTCAAATCTCATGGATTGCAGCTCTCCACCATGACTGTGGCCATGTGATTGGTTGGCTTAGCTGGGTGGCCCAGGTTCCCTCTGCAGGGGGTATGGGCCCCCTCTCTGGGCCCTGTTGTAGTCCTGGAGCTTGTTGGAGGCCCCCCACACACATTGCCATCCATAACAAATTGGGTACTGATGGTACTCACCACATGGCTTGCCTATCTCTACCATTTTATTCTTTTTTTTAAAGATTTCTTTTATTTATTTTTAGAGAGAGGGGAAGGAAGGGAGAAAGAGAGGGAAAAACACATTAATGCATGATTGCCTCTTGCACATCCTCTACTGGGGACCTGGCCTGCAACCCAGGCATGTGCCCTGACTGGGAATCGAACCAGGGACCCCTTGGTTCCCAGGCCCATGCTCAATCCACTGAGCCGCACCAGCAAGGGCACCATTTTATTCTTTATAACTATGTTCCTCTGTATTCCCCCCCTCCCCTTCTTCTAAAGAAGACCCTTTAACATTTCTTGAAATACTGGTTTGGTGATATTGAACTCCTTTAGCTGTTTCTTGTCCATCAATTTCAAATGATAGCCTTGTTGGGTAAAGTAATCTTGGTTGTAGTTCCTTGTTTTCATAATTTTGAATATTTCATGCCAGTCCTTTCAATTTTAAACAATGGCCTTGATGGGTAAGTAGTCTTGGTTGTAAGTCTTTGATTTACATAGACTTGAATATTATATGCCAATCCTTTCTGGCCTGAAATGTTTCCAATGAAAACTCAGCTGACAGTCTTATGAGAGCTCCCTTGTAGGTAACTGTCTTTCTAATGCTGCTTTTAAGACTCTCTCTTTGTCTTTCACTTTGCTATTTTAATTATGATGTACCTTGGTATAGACATCTTTAAGTGCATCTTGTTTGGACTCTGCATTTCCAGAACTTGTGTATCTTTTTTCCATTACCAGGTTAGGGAAGTTTTCAGTCATTATTTCTTTAAATAGGTTCTTGATCCCTTGCTCTCTATCTTCTCCATCTGGCACTCCTACGATACAGATGTTGTTTACACTTCATGTTTTCCCAAAGGTCCCTTAAACTGTTCTCATTTGTTTTAATTTTTTTCTTTTTGGTAACCTGATTGGGTGTTTTCTGCTACCTTTTCTTTTGAATCCTTGATTTGATCTTCTTACTTCATTTAACCTATAGTTTATTTATTCTAGTGTATTCTTCATTTCAGATATTACATTCTTCATTCCTGAATGGTACTTTTTTATGGATTTTGTGCCCTTTTCCATGTTGTTGAAGTACTCACTAAGCTTAATGTAGCTCTTGCTAAGTTCCTTGAGCATTGTTATAACCATTTTTTGAACTCTATATCTGGTAAATTGGTTGCCTCCATTTTATTTAGCTTTCTTTCTGGAAATTTCTCCTGTTGTTTCATTTGGGGGATGTTTATCTGTCTCCGATTTTTGGCTACCTCTTTGTATTTGTTTATAAGTACACATTAGTTGATCTGCAAGGCTCCCAGTATAAGTAGAGTGGCCTCATATACTGGGTAGCCTGTGGGATCCATGTTGCAGTCTGCATTATCACCTGAGCTGGGTGCTCTAGGAATGTCCCTTGTGGGAGTTATGTGAGCCCTCCTTACAAGTTGTGAGTCTTGTAAGAACACATTACAAACAACTATATGCTAACAAATTGGATAATGTGAACAAAATGGATAAATTCCTAGAAACAGTCAGTCTTCCAAAAATAAATAAGGAAGAATCAGGAAATGTGAATAGACCATTTATAAATAATAGAATTCAAGCAGTAATTAAAAGAAACAACTCCAAACAAAAAAAAAAGTATTGGACTGGATGGCTTCACAGCAGAATTTTATCACACATTCAAAGAAGTACTAATACCACCTTCTCAAACTATTCCAAAAAAATCAAGAGGGGGGAGAAACCCCAAGCTCATTATCCTAATTCCAAAACCAAATAATGACATGACAAAGAAAGAAAATTTGATGTCAATATCCCTGATGAACAGCGATGCTAAAATTCTCAAGAAAATATTAACAAACCAGATCCAGCAATACATTAGAAAGATTATATAACATGCTTGTGTGAGATTTATTCTGTGCATACAAGGTTTATACAATATCTACAAATCAATAAATGTGATACATCAGATAAACAAAATGATGGGTATAAATCACATTGATTATGTCAACAGATGAAGGAAAATATTTGATAAAATTCAGCAGCCATGTACGATAAAAACTCTCAGCAAAATGGGAATAGAAGGTACTTACTTCAATATAATAAAGACCATATATAACAAATCAACAGCCAACATCTTCTCAGTGGGCTAAAACCAAAAATGTTTCCCTGAAGATCACAAACAAGGTAATTTTACCATTCTTGGTCAGCATAATATGAAAATTCTAGCCATGACATCTAGATAAGAAGAAATAAAAGACAACAAATTAGAAAGGAAGCAAGAAAACTCACTATTTGCAGATGACATGACACTGTATATAGAGAACCCTAAAGAATCCACCAAAAGCTACTAGAACTGAAAAATGAATCCAGTAAAGTAATAGGATACACAATAAATATCCAGAAATTAGATGCATTTCTATATTCCAGTAATGAACTATCAAAAGGGAAACTAAGAAAGCAATTCCATTTACAATGTCATAAAAAAATATCTAGGAGTAAATTTAACCAAGGGTACCAAAACCCTGTACTTAGAAAATTATAAGGCACTGAAAAGAGAAATTGAAGAAGATACAAACAAGTGGAAACATATACCATGTTCATAGATAGGAAGAATTAACATCATTAAAATGTACATACAACCCAAAGCAGTCCATGGATACAACCTGAGTACTATAAAGATAACAATGATGTATTTCATAGAACTAGTACAAATGTTCCAAAAATCTTACTCTGAATAGCTACAGCAATCTCAATAGAGAAGACCAAAGTTGGAGGAATCACTCTATCTGTTGTCAAAGTATACTACAAGGCCATAATAATCAGAACAGCATGGCACTGGCATGAAAACAGACACATAGATCATGGAACAGAATAGAGCACCCCTCAAAAATCCACAACTTTATAGCCAATTAATATTTAACAAAAAAAGAAAAAAAACAATAAGATCAAGATAGCTTATTCAATGTATGGTGTTGGGAAAATTGGACAGATATGTGCCAAAAAATGAAACTAGATTACTTTCTTATACATAAGAATAAACTCAAAATGGATTAATGACTTAAATGTAAGACACAAAACCATAAAAATCCTAGAAGAAAACGTTGGCAGTAAAATAGCAAACATCTCTTGTATATATTTTTGATTTTAGGGCAAGAAAAAAGAGAACGTTAATAAATGAGACTACATCAAGCTAAAAAGTTTTGAGACAGGAAACTATCACCAAAATGACAAGACAATCCAATGAATGAGAGAACATATTTGCTAAAGATATGTTTGATAAGGGGTTCAGGTCCAAAATTTATAAAGAATTTATACAACCCAACACTGAAAAAAACAAACAATATAATTTAAAAGGGGGGAAATATCTAAATAAACACTTTTTATGAAGAGGATATACAGATGGACAATATACATTTTGGAAAGATTCTCCATGTCATTAATCATCAAAAAATGTGAGTTACCAAAAGATGTTTAAACACTCAATTTAATATCATGCCAGGAAAACAAGTTTTTTTTTTAATTTAGAAAACTGATAAATAAAATGAAGGATTTAAACATTTATACAGCCTTTCCAGTACAAACTACCATAAGGTAATCAACTAGTAAACTTAAAAAAAATTCTCTCCAGAAAACTTTCATGTAATGAAGTAAGAAATGACTATTGAATTACAATATTACCATTTTGTAACCCCTAATAAAATAATATCTATGAACATCAGTTGCTGTTCACATTGCAGCAAAAGAGTAACAACCAGTAATTATGAGCCTCTTAATGGAAGTGCAAGTAACATCTGTGGTGTTCTTGACCGGAAGGAAGGAAGGAAGGGAAGGAAGGGAAGAAGGGAAGGGAAGAAGGGAGGGAAGGGAAGGAGGAAAGGAACAAAGGAAGAAAGGAAGGAAGGAAGGAAGGAGTAAAACTTGAATGTGATCAAGACTCCAGATCTAACTACTAATTGACGGGAAATAAAAGGGACAGAGGATATGAAACCACACCCCTGGAATGAAACCACAAAACTCCTCTTTGGGAGATACCACAGGACCAACAAAGGACCTAGAAGATAGATTCTTCAACAAAGGCATAAGAAGGAAATAAAAAGCAATAAGAAGCAAGAATTTGTAGAACAAAAATATTTAAAAGACATATCCACTAGGATAATTTAGGGGATTATTTGTGGGAAGAAGAGGAAGGATGTCTGCGCCATGCTTGTTCATGAGTTGACAATTATTGAAGTTGGACATTGGATACATACACATAGGGATTTATTATACTGTTTTCTCTACTTTTATAATATGCTTAAATCTCTCCTTGTTACACGTTTTTTTGAAATAAAAATGTAAATTAAAATCACAATTAGATGTCACCTCACACCTGATAGAATGGCTATCATCAATAAGTCAACAAACAACAAGTGCTGGAAAGGATGTGGAGAATATAAAACATTTGTGCACTTTAGGTGGGAATTCAGATTGGTGCAGCCACTGTGGAAAACAGTATGGAGGTTCCTTGATAGATTAAAAATGGATCTCTGGCTTGTGTGGCTCAGCAGACTGAGTGCTGGCCTGTGAACCTAAGAGATGTCTGTTCAATTCGAAGTCAAGGCACATGCCTGGGCTGCAGGTAGGTCCCCATTTGGGGGTGTATTAGAGTCAACCACACATTGATGTTTCTCTCTTCCCCTCTCTCTAGCAATAAATAAATACAGTCTTTTGAAAAAATAAAAATGGAACTGGTTTATGACCAAGCAATGCCACCTGTGGGAATATACCTGAATAAACACAAAATGCTAATTTGAAAGAATATATGAACCCCTGTGTTCACTGCAACATTATTCTCAGGGCTACTCCCTGTGGTCCCTTCAGAGTATACCTAGATTTAGTATATGGCAACTCGGAGCTCCTCAAGAAAGCTAACAGTATGAAGAGACAAAACTCAATACTGGCATAGTGTCAAATCTTCCATGCTCTACTGATTCAAGCAGCCACAGGCTAGCTCACATTCAAAGGGGCATGAGAACAGGCCTGCCTTTCAATGGAGGGAGTGTCAAAGATCTACATACACCATTAATCTGCAAGGAGGTTAAATCACACACAGCACTTTAAACTACTCTGTTTCAACAATTTTATATTAGAAATCCTGCCTGCTTATGCTCATTCTATATGTCCCATAGGTAATCTGGGACAAAATATAGTCCTTTTCACTGGAAATAAAGTAAAACAAGATTGTATAGAGATGTTAACCCAATTCCACAAATTTTGCCCAAGGGAAAAAACATAGCCTAGCTCACCTACCAGTTTTGGAGGTAACCGTGGAAGGAATATCTCTGTTCATTTATAATCACAGTGATGAAAATAACAAGTTTTTAATACTTAGTGAGACCTGTCTGGTCTCACGTCCAGAAACTTTACATCAGAGAATCCTATCATAGTTAGTTCTGAAACTAGAGGTGATGGTTTTTTGGATTTCATAGAATAAGAAATGAGCTGATAGTAAACCATTTTAGTTAACCTATCTGCTTTTTAAAAATTGTCCTTTGTTTTCTTGTTGAGATCAAAATGATTGCAGTAAGGACTGTGCCAAAGACAGAAGGCAAAGCTAATCTTGCCAATCCTATAAGTGGGACCCTCTGACATTTAGAAGTAGGAACAAGTGAAGGAAACAAAGAAAGCGTGACCTGCCTGACTCAGAGAGGAGCTGCACGATTTGGGCCAATGGGAAGTAAGCAAGAAAAATTGTTTTGAGGACAAAAAAGTCAAAGTTCATAATATTTAAGAAAAAATTGGTAAGATTGTAAGTGTCTATTGGATTTTTGAACACTGATGTTTTGCCAGTTTTTATAAGAACAGTTTAAATACAGTGATGAGGCAGGGAGCCACACTGGAATGGTTTGAGGAGTGAACAGGAATGGGAGAAGAGGGTCAGAAGGGAGCAATTATTCAAGGCTTCCCTGAGGATAGTTGAGAAAGAGGTTTGGAATTGAGGAGCATGAGATGCAGATACGATTTTTAAATTATTAAAAAACTTTAAAAAATATAAACAAAAATCCTACATTTACAAATGTCTTCAATATAAATAATATATTTGAATGGAGAGGCAAATAGTACTTATAAAAATGATAAGTTGTCAATATTTTCATAGGAAATGTGTTCTACAGAAAGTTAAGTTTCTGAAAAATCGAGAGATACATACCCACCACTGCTCTGCATGGCCCTATTGTTCTCAAACTGACTTTATCCTCTTCATTATTTCCTGCTTGCTTGGCACTTTTCAACTCCTGGGTTAGAATGCTTGTTTTCATGGCCAGTGACAGTATGGAATCCATTTTATATCAGAGCTAGGTGCACATACATGCACGTATATCTAAAAATGTATGTTACAAGACCATCTATATTTTTGGTTATGTAATAAATATTGGTATTTTACTTTTAGTCCCACATTTGTAATCCTACCAAGTCATTGTTTCCCTTCTCTCACTCTCATCGTCTCATGAGCATGCACAGAGGATTGGCTTTTGTTTTACAGAAGCAATTGTGCTCTTATGAATCATTGAGAGTATAATTGTACATTGGCGATCTAGGCATTTTAAAGTTTGTAGGTGTACGATATGAATATGTGTATGTTAGAACATTAAATCACCCTCTCCTGGGTACTTCTGAGTTCCTACTTGCTGTCTTTAGTTTATCTATTATAACCTGTGCAATCTCACCTTTGTCCAATAAATGTTAGGGCACAGCAATTTTATAAAATGAAATGTATTTGTTACATGTTTTTTCTAATACTTCAAACAGGGTTATAATTTAAAGGGGGAAACTAGAAGACTTGTTTTCAGCCCATATCATTTATGTTTACAGATGCTGAAAAAGAAGGATGAGACATATCACAGATTTTTGACCATGAAAGAGGAATGAAACTATGTTCCTTCCCTGAAATGGACAAATTGTGTGAGTGGTGAACACAGGTATGACACGTGCTATCACATTTTAAGTTTTATAAGTGTTAATAACTTATTATGTCTTATGCAACTAAAGGTTTTTCTAATAATATGCTGCCAGTTTAGTTGTAGCATGATTCTGACACCCATTGACTAGATACATATAGAATGGAATTAAATATTGCAAATGTAGACTTGATGAGCTCTTAAGAAGCCCTGAATTTTATTTTATATTTTTTAAACTGAAAATAAAGTAGGCACATAGCCATATTATTATAGTAACATGTCATTTACATTTGAGAAATGCACATGGGAGATGAATGATTAATAAAGTTTTGTGGAGTCGGCACGGCTGAATGCCTGCTGGAGGAGAGGTCAGTAATAGATTTCACAGAATTGTTAACATACACAGAACAATTTCAAGTAACTATCAACAGCTATTACATTAGTCTTTCCTAAGGTATTGATGCTTCCTAGGAATATTGAAACTTAATATATTATTTTGTTAAAAAGAATTAACAATACAATAGCTTGTTAAAAAAGGATTTAACAAGTTTAGAAATATATAAACTTAATACATTAACTTTTTTTAGTTTAAAGGGGTTAACAATATAATAACTTGCCAAATTAAAGACTTAGCTACAAGCATGAATTGAAACTGTATCTTATCTGCAGAATTATAAGTATGCCTTAGCAATAGGTGAATCTACAGTAATAGGTATACTTGTTTTAAAACTTGTATCTGCCACTATAAGCTTGACCGCTTATCAGTATATAAATGTTTTCTGCTAATTATTAAATAAATATGGCTATTTCAATGTATAAAATGTGTTATTAGTTTTTTTCTTTTAAAAATAATTTTAATTTTTCATTTACAGTTGATATACGATGTTATATTAGTTTTAGGTATACAACCAAGTTATTACACAGTTAAATAATTTATGAAGTGATCAGCTCAATAATCTAGTACCCATCTGACACCATTTGTAGTTATAACAATGTTACTGACTACATTCCTTATGTAGTAATTAACATCTCTATGACTATTTTGTAACTGCCAATTTGTACTTCTTATTTCTTTCATTTTTTTCACCCATTCCTCCAGCCCCCTCCCATCTAGCAACTGTCAAAATGTTCTTTGTATCTATGAGAGTTCCTGTTCTGGTAGTTTGTTTTATTTTGTTCTTTAGATTCCAGATATAAGTGCAATCATATGACATTTTTCTTTCCCTTTCAACTTATTTCAAGCACTAGGTCTATTGATATTGTTTCAGATGGCAAGATTTCATTCTTTTGTATGGGTGAGTTATGTTCCATTGCATATATGCCCCACTTGTTTTTTTATCCAGTCATTGCTTGATGGACACTTGCTTTGCTTTCACTAGTTGGCTACTGTAAATAGTACTACAAGGAATATATGGATGCATAAGACTTTCAATGTACTGTTTTCGATTTCTTCAGGTAGACAACCAGAAATGTAATTGCTGGGTCCTTTTCTGTCTCTGTTTCACAGTCTATTTTGTCTGCTATAAATATTGCTGCACCAGTTTTATTTTGTTTTGTTTGTTTCATGGAATATCTTTTTCTATCCCTTTAATTTCAGCCTGTGTGTGTCTTTGTATTTGAAGTGAGTCTTTTGTAGATAATATATGTGAGGGTCATGTTTTGTTATCCATTCTGCCACAGAGTGTCTTTTGATAGGAGGATTTAATTATTTTAATTGAATCATGTATAGATATGCATTTATTCATATTTTATTATTCATATTTTGATCTATATTTTTTCTTCTTTTTCTTCTTAATGTAGACCCTTTCAAATTTCATATCATACTGGTTTGGTGGTAATGAACTCCTTTATCTTTCTCTTATCTAGGAAGCTTTTTATCTGTTCTTTGATTCTAAATTATTGCTTTGCTGGATAGAATAATTATGATTACAGGTCCTTGCTATTATCACTTGGAATATTTTTTGCTGATCCCTCTGACCTTCCAAGTTTCTGTTGAGAGAATAGATGACAGTCTTGTGGGGATTCCCTTTTAGTTAGTTTACTAACTGCTTCTCTCTTGCTGCTTTTAAAATTCTCTCTTGGTGTTTAAACTTTGCCATTTTAATTTTGATGTGTCTTGATGTGGGCCTCTTTGATTTCGATTTGTTTGGGATTCTCTACATTTCCTGGACTTGCATGTGTATTTCTTTTACCAGGTTAGGGAAGTTTTCCTTCAATATTTTTTCACATTGGTTTTCAATTCTTTGTTCTCCTTTTCCTCCTTCCGGCACCCATTGATGCAAATATTGTGATGTTTGTAGTTACATCAGAGGCTCCCTACAGTAGCTTTATTTTTTTGGATTCTTTTTCCTTCTTGATGCTCTTGTCGGGTGTTTTCTGCTTCCATATCTTCTAAATCAGTGATTTCACTGTCTGTTTCATCCACTCTGCTTTTGATTCTATGTAAGATATTTCTCATTTCAGTTACTGTATTCTCCATTTCTGGCTGGTTGTTTTTTGTTTTCATCTCCATTTTTATGTTTTCTGTATCTTTGTGGAAGTTCTCATTGAGTTCATCTACTCTTCTCCTAAGTTCTTGGAGCACACTTCTAACCAGTGTTTTGAATTTTGCATCTTGTAGATTGCTTATCTCCATTCTGTTTAGCTTTTTTTCTGAAGATTTGTTTTGTTCTTTTTTGGGGGACATGTTTGTGTTTCTTCTCACTCTGCCTGCCTCCCTGTGTTTGTTTCTATGTATTATATAAAGCTGCTATATCTGTTGGTCTTTGTAGGGTGGCCTTAGGTAGTAGGTATCTTGTAAGGCTCAGTGGTGCAGTTTCCATGATCACTTGAGTTGGATGATCTAGGTGTATGCACCTGTAGGCTGTTGTAGCCTTCAGTATGGATGCTGCATCAATAGGAGGGATTTTGCCCCAGGCCAGTATGCTGGAAGAATCAGCTATGACCACTGTGAAGGATCTGCTATGCAGGGGCTGACCCCATGGAGGAAGTGTCTACAGAAGAACTCTGGAACCTACTGTGTCTGCCCCTTGAGTGTGTCACTTGTGGATGTGTTTTGGCATGGTCTGAAGCTTTCCACTGTATATGCTGACTCTGAGACCTTCCAAAACATGTGGGACAAAGTCAGCCACCACCTGTGCTATGCCCAGGGCCACCTGGCAGAAGCTACTGAGTGATCTGCAGATGGTTACTATCTGTGCTAGGCTGAAAGGTGGCCAGGGGAGGCCACTCTGCAGCCACTAGTGGCTGGCTGCCGCTAGTGTTAGTCTTTTGGGCCACTTGGCAAGAGTAACACGGCACCTTAAGGCCATGCTTGTTTAAAATATTTTAAGAAACTCTGAAGCATGAGGCAAGACAGGAAATTTGTAAGAAAAGCCCCTGGAAAGAGCTTGAGTGGACCAAAATTTGGGTGGGGCAGGGTCTCAGGGAATCATCAAGGTGGGGTGAGCAGCGTCAGCCAGGTTGATGCAGAGTCAGATACAGTACTTGCCTGCTGGCTCTGTGGTGGAGGGCTCAGCAAAGAAACAATGGTCTCTACCCACTTCTGTCAGGGAGAAAGCTGCCCCTCCAGTCCTTACTTAATGTCAGTCAATTCAGCCCCTTCCTCTATGTCCCTAATATGACTTTTGACTTTCTGCTTCAGTGGTGGAGATCAGAAAAATTGAGTCTGAATAAGTACATGCACTGGCCCTTTGAGAAGAACTCCTGGGACTCTAGAAGTTCATCACTTGACTCAGCCACAATTCCCAGTGATTTTCACAACCAGAAGTTATGGGCACTTCTATTTTTGGCACTGAAACTTTATACCGGGTATGTGGTATGTGGGTGGAATCCCTTGCTCACCTTTGCAGATGAAGTAACACTCCCAATTTTCAACTGCCACTGATTGGTGTAAGATTAGCTTGTCCTGCACCTCTGTCCTTCCTACTAATCTCAATGTGGCTTCTTTTTACATCCTTAGTAATAGGAATTCTTTTCAGCTGGATTTCAGGCAGTCCTCAGTGATGGTTATACCTTAGTTTAGCAATAATTTTTATGTGGCTTTGGGAGGAGGTGAATACTGTGTTTACCTATGCTGCTATCTTGACCTGAAATCCAGATTCTTCTAATAATTGAGACTCTGATGCGAGAATTTGTAAGAGTTATCCAACTCAGAAATATTTTTGCAATAATAGAAAAATAACTGAAATAATTAATCCCTCTGTGCTTGGAAAGATTATAAAATAACAAAAATGTAAATATTTAAGAAACTAAAAAGAAACAAATCTCTAGCTAGTTAGACTATATGAACCAAATGAAAATATTCAAAATATAATAAGTAAAAACTTAGAGGATAAAGAAGAAAAAGAAGAATCTACTACACAGAATTTCAGGGAACCCAGCAAGGAGAGTAACATTTTATCACCTAATCTTGGCTAAAAAAATCTTAAGTCAATATTCCTGTAATTATTTATTATTGAATAATTATACACTTGGAATACAACACTAAAAACTCTTTCAAGAATTATACTTGACACCTTTTAGTTTTAACCAACTAGGAATAATAGAAGAAAAGTTAGATGTTACTTACATTTTCCTTGAGCTTCTATTACTTATTATCATCAAAACACCTATAAGTTTTGTGAAGCACTATTTATACTGTCTTTGGAGATACAATGCAAGTATTAGGACACACTTTAGAGGTTTTTTTCTAGAATAAAGAAGACTTGATACTATACTATCAAGTTTATTTTCTCTCCATGCTCACATATAACCCTGTCTGAATAGTGATTGTGACTGCCAGCTTGGGTATTATCAGGGGTGGCTTTCAGTTGCTATATTGTTGATTTTCAGAATAATAGTCAATATAAATGAACAAAATATAATTAAAAATTATTATATTCAATCATCTCTCCTGGTAGATCACTGAGTTGTGTGGAATTACTCACATAGTGGATGCATAATGAACAGTACTACCATGGAGTGCACTTGGAAATTCATCAACATACTGAATTCCCAGTGGGAACAGACAGAGTTTTATTCTCGTTTTTTAACTTAAATATGACTTGAATATTAGAGTGTAGGGAATTATCAAATTTAAAAATGGCTTCAAGGTGAATTTCAGGAGAGAAGCAATTTACTTATGCTAATGTCAGCTAACATATACATAAGCAGTTTCAAATGACTTTCAACACTTATTACCATAATGCTATCTTTAGGCATTGATGCTGCTTAAAATATTTAAACTTAACATATTAATTTTTGTTAAAAGTGATTAATGTGTAAATATTCCATGTAATTCTTATATCTATATTATTTTAAGTAACATAAATATCTTTTATATCACTCTCATCTTTTCAATTTTCTTTTTCTAATCTTGTATCTTCATTGTCACCACATACACCTACTTCTGAAATAAACCTGATTTGGGAAGTTTTTTTTTTCTCAAAATAGAGAAATCTGAAAACACTACTATTAAGCCTTCTCACATATCTGCCTTAATTTATGCACTGTATGTTGCCTCTTCCACTGAATGAATGTTTAATTTGAGTAAATTACTTATTTTCCTAATTCCAAATTTCCTTTTGATTAATTAGGATTATTTGATGGAATGAATTAAAATATTTTTCTTAGACTAGAAACAGGAAACTGTTGAAATCCAAATAAAATCCAGGATTTTGTTTAGTGCAAGGTAGCAATGTTTGAATTGCTTGAAGCAAAAATTCAATGCTTGAATTTTTGATGAATGTATCTTAATCATTACCACTAGGAGAAATTGGGTGATGTGTTTGTGGAAATTCTCTGTAGTATCACAAAAGAAAACATTTAAAAAATAAGTGTGTAAGGAATAAAATTAAGGTTTCTTGTTATAAAAAGAAATTTCTACATGGACCTATAAGCATGACTGATAATTACAAATTGCTATCAAAGATATTTACTGCAAGTTTCCACATGTACATTGTCTATTTCTCATGATGTGTTATAGTTCAACAGGTACTGAGAAATCTTAGAATTTTTGGAGAATTGGTGGGTTATAAAGCAAATTGGTATAATAGCTATAAAAAGCAGTTTATCTAGCACTTATGAAACTGAAAATGGCCCTGGATGGTGTGGCTCAGTGGATTGAGCACTGGCCTGTGAACCAAAGGATTACCAGTTTGATTCCCAGTCAGTGCACAATTCTGGGTTGCGGGCCAAGTGTGTGCGAGGCAACCATACATTGATGTTTCCCTCCCTCTTTTTCTCCCTCCCTTCCTCTTTCTCTAAAAATATGTGTACAAGAAGACATCTGTAATTATGATTTGTTGCACAATTTTTAGTTATGAAAATATAAAAATATTTAGTTTAAAATATATAGTCTATCAGCAGTTGACATGAAGTCTATCAGTCTATTAATAATCTAGCAAATGTTGAACATCAATTAAATTTTAAAGTTTCCTGACATAGAATTTACCACTTAACACCTTCAGAACTTTTGTTGGAAATTAATTGGGAAAATATATATTTTTGGAAGCTAGGCATAAATCATTTTATAATCATTTCAAAACATGCTTTTATAATCTAAAAGAATATGAGTAAAAGTTATACAAAATAAGTATACCTAAATAATTATCAAAAAGTCCTTAGCATAATCTCTAGTACATAATTTATCATAATATATAACTCATCTTTTATTTTGAAGTAGGTATATTTCTGAATACTAAGGTAAAATTAAAGATTACAGGTAACTAGTAAATAAAACCAAAGATTTTAGGTAACTAGGTTTTAATCTATCACCTAAACTCATTACCTTGAAGGATATTCCCATTATTTGCATATTTAAAAATACACATTTTCTATGTGAGATTAACAAGACAAATACGTACATTTTTATTTGAAAATAATTGCTTAACCATGCAAACTTTATAGTTTAAATCTTTTTAGTACAGGTTTGTGTGGAAAAGACTGCCCCAAACAAAGGACAATAGTTTATATATGGTGACAAAATATCAATCACTATGAAACTTCTTGAATAATTTTTTTATGTTTCATAAGTATACAGTTGTATTTGCATAGATTTACACTGTATAAAAGAACTATTCTAACCATTTCTTATTACTTAAAGTAAGTGAAATAAATAAGAAATCAAAAATAATTAAATATGGAATGGATCTTAGTTTCTTAATCACTTAACAATTGCAGAGCAAGAGAGACATTGAAGGACTGCTTACATTCTTGAGTGTTGGTTGGAACTCAGAAGTAACTTCCAGGTGGCTATTTCCACCACCATCTAAATGAGAGATTAGCCAGGTGCTATCAAACCACAGGAGCCTCCACTTCTTATTTGCACATGAATTTTATCATGTGTTACCCAAGGCTAAATCACAGAACTGGACACTTTTTCCTATGGACTCTGCACTTATCCTAGAACAATCCCTCCTCTCAACTTCTTCCACTCCATTTATCTGCAGCCAATATAATTCTTTCAAAACAACTTTCTCTACCTACTTGATGTATAAAAACACTCACCAACTAAGGAACAATGGACATGCTTGCCTTTTCCACCTGACAGTGCTGATG
Organism: Phyllostomus discolor; assembly: GCF_004126475.2. Lineage (NCBI taxonomy): Eukaryota > Metazoa > Chordata > Mammalia > Chiroptera > Phyllostomidae > Phyllostomus > Phyllostomus discolor. The sequence goes on along the minus strand of NC_040904.2, from coordinate 56,028,899 downwards.
GTGGATTAGATTCCATGCCTACCAAGCTGTGTTCATTCGTTTGTTTGTTTTTACTAGCAATGTCCTAATAAATCCTTTGTTTTAAAAAGATTTGCAGCCATGGAACTTAAAATTTTGCCTAACACTATTTTCTCAGACTTTTCGAAGTATATCATTTTATTTTAACTTTTTATTGAAAATAAATTAAATTTTAGTTACACATCATCCTTTTCCTGAACATTTATAATTGAGATCATTTGTAAAACCCTCTTGACAATTCATTGTTGTTAAACCTTTATGTTCTGTTGCTTAAACTTTAAAGCAAAAAACTTATACCCTGACTAGTGAGGCTCAGTTGAGTGGGTGTTGTCTCAAAGATCAAAAAGTAGCTGGTTCTATGCCTGGACATGTGCTTCATTTGCAAATTCTGTCCCCCGTCACGGGGTATAGGAGAGGCTACAAACTGATGTTTCTCACATTGATGCCTTTCTCTCTTCTTTCTTAAATAAATAAAATCTTAAAAAGAAAAACTTCTTGAGACTGAATTACTTTTATTACACCTTTGGACCTAAAAGTATTTGCCAGGTTTTTTAGATGTCTGTATCTGCTGGGTTTTACTTTGTGTTTTGAATTTAAATAAAGCATTAAAGCAAAGATTATGAAAAATAACTTTATACCAATGTAATATCTCTTATGGACGTAATAAAGATTAGATTGGTGATTTTATGAATTTACTGAAAAAATCAATAAATTCAGCTTTAACATAAATGTGAAGCTTTTAATAATTCATTGTGTTTTCTCTTTCAACTCTTCTCTTTTGCAGTTGAGTAGGGGATATTGCAGAAGGCCACTGGCAAGCAAGCTACAGGATAGGCTTCTGCTTCAAACCAGAGTAGCAGCATACCATTCTGTCCTCAGCTGGTTACAACACAGTGTCAGTAGTGCTGTGGATCACAGAAGAGATGCAATCAGGCTCAGAGAAAGTCTGTACAATTGCATGTGCACAGGATCTCTTGAGATTGTCCTTTTGGTGACTTATGCTCATTATAATAGTAAAAACACACTCCTGTGAAGAGATTTAAAATGCTAACGACACATGCATTTGATGTTAGAGCATGTAGCCAGTTCATCCAAAGAGAGACCTGGAAGGTCAACCACGATACTGGACTCCCCCTGAGGTATTTATGGGGCCTCAGCAGAGGCTAGGGAGCCATATTCACTTTCAGTGTGCACTGCTTTGATAGATGAAGCTTTGGTCTCTTCCCTCTAAAGCTTAATAAGCATTTTCTGTTCTAACTCTTGTCTCCTCCCTTGATTTCTATCTGGGGAAAGAGGAGAACCCGCCCTTTAGTCTGTGACAGTATTTCTCTCCTTGCTTTCTTCCACTTATCAGATTATATACTTATTTTCAAGGCAAGAGATACTGAGGACTTTTGGTGGTACCTTAGTTTGAATTGCTGATTTACTCTAATGGTTCAGAGGTACTTGCAAGCCACCTTTGGGTCTCTCTAAACCACTTGTCAGCAGTTTCCCACAGGGTTGTAGGCTCTACAGATTTGTAATACTGTGCTCATGTACACACTTTATTTCCTTCCAGGAGTTTTACAGTTTCTGTAAGTTGTTAACAGTATATATCCACTTGATCTTGTATCATAAGCCACATAAAGAGGTGTGATCAGTAGTATTTTAACAACCTGTTCATCATGGGTCACACTGCTGAAAGGGAGCATGTTCTCTCTCATCCCAAGCTCTGGTTTATTTAGTTACCTCTAAGTTAAAAAACTCTTTGAGTTGCTCTAATCACTCCCCATTTGGATAGTACATGGGAGGAAAATATTGTATTCTACTCTTAGATTTTTCAGCTGGTCTAATAATTAAATTAACACGAGAGGGAGTAACAGGAGAAAAAACAAATTGAAGTAGATGTGTACAGGGGTGCTCATAAGAATATCTGACTCAGGAAGGCCATCTCAGACCACTGAAGCTTATATTCTGGTCTGAGATAAGAAATGTGACAGGCACCTGAGACTTCAAAGGAGGGGAAGGTGATTCAGACAAAATAAGAAAAGCACACATTTGGTAATTAGATGATTTTCCTGTCATACAGATTGGTCATCCAGATAAAAAGTTTCTCTGGAAACAGCCCCCTTTCTTGGCCTGGCCCTCTATCTAAATTATTTTAGGCAGTTAAGGGAAAGCTTAAAGATTTTCTTAAAACTTCCAAGTCTTGATTGTATTCAGCTTGAGTTCATGTGCCAAGCTGTCACATTTGGGGGAGGCTCATTCTAAAACTCTTCAATAGCTCATTTTTAGTTTATGGAAGTAAACTCTGTACAGATATCACCAACTTTTCAAAAATTTGCTTTATGCTACTTCACTTTTATAAAAGATTTCCATTTATAACAGTTTTTTTTACTAAGAAATTTGAAAAAAATTACTTTTGTTAAAAATAAAAGTGAAAATGAAAAATAGCATTCAGCATTTGCTTTGCTGAATATAAGGGCAGCGTGCAGGGAGCAGTGAGAGTGGCATCGCCAAACATCCTCCAGAGAAACACATTCAGCATTTCAGCATCAAGCCACCATTTCCTTTGTCTGTGAGCTCCTTCTCTTCATTTCAATGTGTTTTGTGCATCCACTAGCAAGATGTTTCCTCACTTCTTCACTTTATGACATTTCAACTTAGGAAAGATTTCATAGGAATGTTCTACTTTTGAATAGTGGGAGAAAATTTATCTAAGAAGACAAAATTCTAAAGGATAATAACAATCTGTTTCTTATATTTTTAGTTCTGAAATAACATTAGGGTCAGAGATAGTGATTAAGCAATTTTTGTTTTCACAGGAACAACACAATATTCCAGGATCCATGCCAAAACATTGGTACATCTGGTCTTATAATTTCCCTATTTCCCTATTACAGTCTCCTCTGGGATGTATTGATTTTTGTTTTTTACTTTTACTAATTGAATATATTGTTTTGTTTGTCTTTAACATGGTACATAACTTTTGATGAGTCAAGTTAACTCTTCATATTTATATTGTATATTGTATATTTCATTTTTAGATTCTTCATATTTAGATTATATATCATTGAAGATGCTGCTGATATTAAAGATGGCATGCTGAAGTGTGCATACACTGTAGCAGATGTAATGAAAATTAAAACAGATCACATAATCCTTCATTATATGCTTTAGTAAGGGAGAAAAAAATTCTACATTTTAGTCATCCTTCTGTTTTTGGTATTTATTTATTTATTTATTTATTTATTTATTTTCTTTAAAAAAATTTAGTGTTGTTCAAGTATACTTGTCTGCCTTTTCCCGCCATGCTTTTCCCCCACCACAGACATCCCTTCCTCCCTCCCTTGCTTCCACACCCCTTTGGTTTTTTCCATGTATGGCTATTACTGGTGTTCTAATCAATAAAACCAATAAGCAGGCTAAATATAACCAGAGAGATTGAAATTAAGAACAAACTAACAGTAACCAGAGTGGAGTGGGAGGGGATAATGGCGGGGGGAAGGGTTTTCGGGAACAACTATAAAGGACACATGTTCCTGATATTTAGAAGAAGACACATACAAATGGAGATTTCCTTTATAAATGTAAAATTACTTCACAGAATGGCAACTTCTTTGACTTCAGAGATTCTTCTCTGTAACCAGTCTCTTTAAAATATCCAGCAAAAAATAATCCTTATGTTAAAATGGCCTATTTTGGGGTAGCATGTTGTGCTTCTCTTGTTTGTACAAAGAAATCACTCAAAAAGATGAATACTGACATATTGTATAGTAAAATATAAGGTGATCTTAGTTATAAAATGCTTTAGGCTGGACAAAAATTAATATCTCCATTGGCTGTGTTTGTATCATCCACAACCATGACGCCCATGTTTCTGATTATGCTTTGATAATCTAGTCACATTATTGGTGTGACTGACTTTCCTTTGCTTACACCAGTAATGGCCGTACTATTATTTTTAATTGACGTGTCTTACTAATCAACACTCTATATTTAAAGTCAGAATCATTCTAAATCAGCCAAGATTCATGCAGGATTGTTCTAAAAGAGCTGCTTCAGAATTCTGCCACACTATATCAGGTAAGTACTGATATAAGTACTGATGTAAGAAATGCCCAAACATGTAGATAACTTTTATAAGCATTTATTTGAGCCAAAACTGACAACACATGCCTGGGAGCAAAATCTTGCTCCCTTAATAAGGTATTTTGATTAAAAGCACTAGTAATATTTGTGCTGAAATGACTTCCAATGCAACAGCTTTAATTCCAAGCAAAAGGGGTGGGGAGAAGTTTTCAGTATAACATATTTGAATGTCATTTTTCTAATAATGTACATATTATAAGGAAAGCAGAAATATATCCTTTTAATCTTTCTTTTTTTCTAAAGTTATTAAGGCATTATTTGGAGTTCTAATTATTCACTAATTTATTTTCATTTATTTATTAATTCAATCCAAATTTATTCACTATATTCTATTTCATTTTAGAAATTCATGGTTGATTGGTATATTGCTACAAAAGTAAAGGAACTTCGCTGATTAAAAAAAAAAGGCTGGTATTTTAATTTGTTAGTGGGTTGTCTCTGGTAAGTAAGTAGTGGTTAAAAACACCTTTTTTATGTGGAAAGATGGGCTGTGACTAGAGAATTTCAGAGTTCAGAGGTCTCAGTACTAATGGAGATTGTCATTAACTAACCACAGTGAAAAATAAAATTTCATTCAGAGAACAGAGTTAGTGAAATATGTGAAATTCCACTGGAGAGGCAAATTGCTACTAATGACTAGAGAACACCCAAAACTAGCTACGAAGCAGAATAAGTAGAATTAAGATGGGCACTCAAAAACTGGTCTGTTTTTGTGTTTTTATGACTGTGGTTACAGGGATACAGTTGAAACTGTGTCTAAAGCTGACTGTGAAATGTTGTATGCATATTTATACTTATTCTCTCTGACTTCTGAAACTAAGATAGTGCCCACAAGATGATGCTCAGTAACTGTTAATGAGTTGAATAAACTAAAATACTTTGTAAAATAACAATTTATAAAAATTTTAAAAATCAGTAGTTTTAACAAAGCCCAATATTTCCCAAAACATTTAGTAATAATTCTACACTGGATAATAGATCTTTAAAATATTCTCTCAGAACTGTGACATTTTTTAAGAAGTCAAAAACTATCTTATATTAACCTAGTACCAATAGGGTACAAATACCTATAACAAATCAATTTACTTAAAACTTCTTTTGTGTGGTGAACCCTTATAACAAAATGTTCTCAATACCTTTGAAGTTTTTCAAAATGTGCTAAGGTAATTTCTCCTTTGCAAATGACCTTGTATGAAACTTTCTGTTTTTGTTCAATATATTTAATATTATTAAATATTAATGGAAATATTAAATATTTCAATTTCATCATCTGCTATCTTATTAAAATTTTTTAAAATGTCTTACATTTGCAGCAGATGGTAAATCACTTCAAGATCAAAATAATAATCAAGTAATATATTATAAAACAAGTTAAATGAAAACCTGTCCATGTTAAGACTAGTAAAAAGTCAATTATAGCTGTATTCAGAATAACAAAAATCAATAATCAATTGAAATATCTATGAAGAAGCAATAAAGTGGGTCCAACTATTAAACATTAACAAGAAACATGCACAGATCCCAAAGGCTTTATGTCAAGTGAAAGAAGCCACTTTATGCTGCAAATATTTAAGTTCTGCACAAGGGGAAAACAATAGTGATGGCAGGTCTATGGTTTGCGGGGTCCGGGACTGAGAAAGGGAGGCTGCAAAGGAACACAGGGAGCAGATGTGGTGACACTGTTGGAATATACAGAGAAGGGAAAAATCAAACCGAAGCCAAGAAGGTTGTTGCCAAATTAGCTGTCTTTTTCCCAACAGAGTCTAATCAAAACAAACACATACTAAACAAGGAATGAGAAGTGTCTCTATCAACTTTTAGGTCATGGGTAAAACAAAATGGCACAGAGAGGTAGCATATGTCTCCAGCTACCACTCAGGGGTCAGTTGTAAAGCTCCAGACTAAATTTTGGCAAAGGCAGTGAGGAAAGAAAATATGCAAGGAAATGTCCTATTATTTGAGACATTGTTTACTCTAGCTAAACAACGTAATATCAGAGTCCAGTGCTTTACAAACTGTGGTCTAGGGCCAATTTTTGTAATAATATAGACTCAGTATTATCAGTGCATTTTTTACTCTCATTCTCTTACAATATATTGTGGGAATCCAAGAGACCACATAATATGATGACATTGTTGCTCCAAAGGCTGATAGAATGTCTGTTGTATAATCTTTGGTTTTAAATGTTTTCTTTTTTGGTTTTAATTATTAATATGGTAATATTAGAATAAAAAACATAAATAAAGATATAAAAATGACTCCTAAGATAAAAAAGTTTGAAAATTGCTAGCACAGTTAAGTAAACAATGGACCCCTGGCCAAGACCGGGACTGAACCGACCCTTCCTTCAAGTACAGAAAGCAGGATTTGCTTTCAGGTTCAAGCTGTGAAAACTGCTTTCTAACCACAGCAAATTATTTGCATGGGGAATTCATATAGTTGAAAAGCAGGACATAGCCATAGCCCACTGTTGCTACAGACCTCTACAGGGGACATAGATGAAAAAGAAAAAAACATTATATAGTCTCTTTATTCGGCAACTTAACATTACCCTAAGACATTCCAACATAGGGCCATTCTTATTTTATTTAGTCTGCTCATGAAACACCACACATGCTCAGAGAAAGCCTACATGCAGCAACTCAGAAGAATAAACAGACCAGGAAAACTATAAAGACTATATACTACTTCTCATAGTGTTGCTCTCAAAATTAAAAGCACAACAAAAGACTAACAAATGTTTGAGAAACAAACAACATTAAGAAAAATTTACTATGAACAGTGAGGACAACTGGTCCAATCAAAAGCTGAATCTATGAATCTGAAGACAAAAACCAATATTATTTAATCATTATTAGAAAAAAATCAAGAGCATGTTATATTTAGAAAAATTTATGAACTAACTTACTGAAATGAGAGCAATCAGAAAATAAGAAATAATTATAGAGAAGTTACTATGTAATCTGGATTAAGCAGAAGTCAAGTCCCTTTTTTGTGGTGCCTCAGAGGTGATCAGCTACTTAAGGATGAAGCTAAATGTCTCTTTCCCAGCCACTGGCTAGCAGAAACTCATTGAAGTGGACAATGAATGCAAAATTTGTATGTTTTATGATATGCATATGGCCACAGAAATTGCTGCTGATGCTCTGGGTGAAGAATGGAAGGGGTATGTGGTTTGACTCAGTAGTGGGAATTTTTCTCCATGAAGCAGGGGGTCATGATCCATGACTATGCTCACCTGCTGCTGAGTAAGGGGTGTACCTATTACAGACCAAGGAGGACTGGAGGAAGAAAGTGCAAAACTGTTTGATACTGTGTTGTGCTTGCCAATCTCAGTGTTCTCAACCTGGTCATTGTAAAAAAGAGGGGGGTGGTAGATATTCCTGGTTTCACTGATACTACTGTGTCCCATTGTCTAGGCCCTAAAGAGCTGGCAGAATCCTCAAACTTTTCAATTTCTCCAAAAAAGTGGTATCCACCAGTATGTTGTGAAAAAATCCAAAAACAGAGAAGGTGAAAAAAACTAGGACCACAGCACCCAAGATCCAGCGTGTTGTTACTCCAAGTGTCCTGCAACACAAATGTCAGTGTGTTGCTCTGAAGAAACAATGTACTACGAAAAATAAGGAAAAGGCTACAGAATATGCTAAACTTTTGGCCAAGAGAATGAAGAGGGCCAAGAAAAATGCTGGGAACAGATTATCATGAGATGTATGCTGTCCTCTCCAAGAGCTTGAGTCTGAGTCCAGTCAAAAATGAGATTTTATTGGAGTAACAAATAAATAAGAACAAACATTAAAAAATAACTATAAATTAATGTGTAATTCCTGTAGTTAAAATGTCAATAGAATCCCTAGATAAAAGAATTCACATATCAGTGACCTGCAATTTAAAAATATAAAAGTCTCCCAGAAGTTTCAACAATAAGTAAGTAAAAGAGATATTAAAATGTAATAGATAATTTTAGAAATACAGAGCACAAAGCCAAAGGTTTGCACATCCATGCAATGGAACTGTCAACAGGGGAAAGCTGAGAGAATATAGGGCAGTAAACAGTAGTTGAAAATGTACCTGACTTGAATTAATCCTCACATTTAGATGGTCCACCCAACTGAAGCAGAAAATTATTTTAAATACACATATATCTGGGCATCATATACTCATGACATAGCACAAATATTAAGAAGTAAGCTAAGATTTTTAATATCAATAATTTATCCTACAAATTAGGGAGAATATGCTAGAATAAGATGTCTCAAAAATATTTGAAGGTAATTGACTGACAAAGTATTGAGTGCTTTGAAGTTTTGACTATTATTAATCCTAGAATTACATATGAAAACAGTCATATGTAAAGGCAAAATAAGCATTTTTTACATATCTAACAACCCAAAGCATTACCTTCCTGTAGTCTCTCTAAAAAGCTTCAATTTTTCTCATCAATAAAATAAATGTTTAAGATCTTTATTTTTCTAGTTAATGAAATCCTAGATGGTTTCAAATGGCTCATTTGTGCTTGATGTTTGCTAACAAAACTAACAAAAATATCAGTTATTAAAGCAAAAAAGATGATGAAGTTCACTAGAAAATGTAAAAGAGAGAGAGAAAGATCTAATGTAAATCTGAGGAGTGCAACAGATCAATGTGCCATTAGGAGGGATTGCAAGCCCAATAGTCTACAGGTTCAAATAATGTTAGAACACATGAGAACTTTGTAGTGAAGTGACTAGAAATGACTCACAGTCCTGGACAATTTCATTGTGTAATTGATAAGACCCATGCCTAAAATCTTATACTCAATCATTTATCTTCCAGGGTGCATACATGAAGCAAACAAACCTACATGCATCTGTCAGGAGAGTCTGTGATATGCAAAAAATAGCTGACTTCAACTGTGGCTGACAAAACAACATCAGCATCTTGGGAGCTCCACTTTACTTGGTCTTCACTCAGGGGCGCAGGCAAAACAGGCTTCATTACTGAACTTCTGTACCTGCTGAGGCAGGAAGGAGTACATAAGGTTTCAACATTTTCAGATAAAAGTAAACAGATCATATGTTTTAACTTGCATTTTAATTAATTCATGTTTTCATTCATGTTTTAACAACTAGCTTTAGAAACTGTGTATTACAGTTCTGTGTCCAGAGGAAAAATAATCACAATTTTTTTCTGAATAATATTTATGACTATTATATCTTATGAATTGATTTATTTTGTTTTATTTTATTACATGATCTTTGATATATAAGAATTAAATTTATTTCTGTGAAAGAAAGGTATTGATAAATTTAGCACACACAGGTGTTTTGTGACTTCGCTGTTATTTTTCAAGGTTTGTATAATTAGGGCAAATCTCCTTGTCTCTAAGATCTACTTCTAAGATCTTTCGATTTCCTTATCAACAAAATCCTACAGAGTTTTAGAGAGACTTTCTCTTCTTACTTTACATTTACTTCTACTTCACTGGCAAAAAGATAAGAAGTTTAATGTATAGAAAGATTAAGTAAAAAAGAATTTCACAGTGCATGTTAGTGATCAATTTGAAATCTATTATATTATTTTTATATCTAATATGACATATATTTTATTTCAGACAAACACAGATAATCCCCACCCAGAAAAGCAAATAAGTAGTAATAATAATCACAATCATAAATCAAAATCTGTCAGACCAAGTCCAATTTATCTATTTTCTTTCTTAAATCTCTTTTTGCATATCATATATTTGGCTCTTATAGGCTAATGATAGTAATAGAATTTAAAAAATAAGACAAATGTAAAATATGTCCTGAATTTAAAAAATAAGACAAATGTAAAATATGTCATGTCATAGTCAATACAGTGTCTAAGATGTATCACATAAAATATTTGTCAGCAAATTGCAATTTAATCTCTGCAAGATTCTCTGTACTGGAAAAAACAGATGTTCCTGTGTTTGATGAGCTGCAGAACCACTGCCTGCATCCACTGCCTGCAATCAAGACAAAACAAGCAGCAAGGAAGTGAGATTGACATGTGGCAAAAGCAGCCACTTAGCAAAGAATTTATGTTCTACCTTCCTTGAGTATTCTGTGAGGTTCTCGTAGCAAAGCATCAAGAAAATATTCATTTCACCTGAATTTAAATTACTGATTTGCTTAATTTATTTCCCCTCAAGATAAGAGAGAACATATTAAATGCATGCAACAAAGGTTTGTACTTTCCTTGATACAAGTAATACAAGAATGACTGCATTCTCCTTATTAAAATGCAGAGTTTGGAATGAAAGATAAATGAGTTAAAAATTAAAACTCTCTTTCATATTCTTCTTTATTTCCTAGAATCAGTTACTACTTTCAGTTTTGTACATGTTTACAAGAAACAATGTGTTTCATTCCTGTCTGTAAATATGTAGATATATATCACATGTAAGTGAAAATGTTTGTGTTTATGTATGTTATATTCAGAATATAAATAAGTAGCTTTATAGTGTGTTTATTTTTGTGCACATTATATTATTTCTACAATAAAAAAGATCTTAGATCTGTGTAAAGTACAATACTAAGTTGATATTAAGTCAGTATGTTCTGATATGATTGGACCAGTTCCTAAAGTGTGGGAATAATTTCCATACTAGTATGGTCAGCAGCATTTACCTCAAGCCCTCCCACTCCCCCCAGCCAACTTGCCTCTCACTAAGGAAAGAAACTCATGATTCAGTAACCAAAAGATTAACACTTGACCTTCAGACAAGAAGGAGACCTTCATAATCTTTAGTAGTGGCATTATTATTTCAAGAGCTTGAAACAACATATTTATTTCTAATTCAAATGGCATGTTATCATGTGAGCTAGTGGTGATTTCTGCTCCTTCAGAAGGTGGGATCTATTCTTTCACCCTTTACATCTGGACTTGGTCTATGGCCTGAAATTACCAAGGGAATGTTGAGAAATGAGATGCCAGCAAAGACTTAAAACAATGACCCATTGGGGTTTTCCCTTGCGTGCTGTATTTGAAATCATAAGTAAATTATATAAAGAAGCCCATAATACTGTAGTATAAGGTAAGGAGCACACGGAAGAGAAGTGAGCACCCCATGTCACAATATACTAACTTCCAGAGATAAGAGGGCAGTCATTTTTGATTTAGCTCACTGGCCAGCTGTCTATAGTCACAGATGGAACTCAATGGGAGTCATTTGAATTCCCTCAGACTAGAAGAACCACCTAGCCACTACAAAAATTATGAGCTAAGTGAAATAATTTGCATTTTTATTAAGCCAAATACATTTTTTAAGTTTTTCAATTTTAGATTTTTGTTTTACACACCAAAATCTGATATATGAACTCTTATCTAGGAATAGGGCTCTGCTGTAACAAAAACCTAAACCATTGCATTGTTTGTGTTTGTGAGTTGATAATATCTGGAAAAGCAGCAAGGAAATTGTTCATAGAGCTCAGAAAAGTGATAAAACTGCTGTGTTAGCCTGGAAAAATGACCACCTGTAATCTATAGTAGTGGAAAAACTATTTAAACTGCTGCTTGTGGTAAAATGAAATACAGAAATATACCCAAGGAACTTGAGAATTTGGCTGCATAAGTTGCTGGAATTTAATAAAGAGAATTTTAAAATATTTATATCTTTGTACGAACAATAGTACCATTTTTCTCAGATAATCTCTCTTTGCCCCTCTAGTTATAACTTCTACCCTAGGTTTCACTAGGAGGCTGAGCCGTGTAGACAACAAATTATTAGGTTACTTTCCTCCCTGACTTGTATTAGATTAAAAAAACTTAGATGCATTGGCACAAAATGAGAAAACAGGAGGACAGTATATTTAACACCATGGCTCTTTTCCTGTCAAGACACAGATTAATGATAGAGCTTCACTATCACAGGTTATAATTTCTGTCCCATTTACAGCTATAGCTCCCTCTCCATTTTTTTTCCCTTTTCTGCCTTTTACCCCACTGGGTGTTAACAGGTTCCTACTGCTGCTAGCCCAAGAATGTTTTAAATCATTGATGGATTCATTTTAAATATTCCTGGGTTTCCTAATGGGACCCTGAATGATATGTCAATTGAAATATCATTAATAATATTATTAAATAATAATACCAGTTAGAAAACCCTTAAAACTTTGAATTACTTTTGCAGGTCTTAGTTTATGCAATGCTTTGTAGTAAACATTATAAAAGCAGGTTTATGATGCTACATACTATTTATTTTTCTTGTAGCTAAAAGGGAAGAGGAGATATTTTCTCTATTTATTACAATGCCTTTTTTATTAAGCTGTTAACAGAACCCACAACCTTTCAAGGACAAATGGTTGAATTATATAATTAACACAGGAGGAAAAAATGCCAGCCTAAGAAACCCAATGAGGATTATATTGAAAAATAAAGGACAGAAAATGATTATTAACAGATGCCCAAAGTATGGGCACATCTGGTTTTCCATTTAAACATCATTGATACATTTTAAAACAAGTAAATATAATATTAAAAAACATTCATTTGTATAAAAATAGTAAGAAAAGCAAGGGACTGAAACAAAAAAAATCAGATTAGGTACCTCTGTGGAGGGCAGGGATGTGGCTGAGAAGGATTTCATGTTTGTGCACACAAATATGCGTACTTTGGTGTGTATAAATAAGATGGGTGCAAACATGTACTCAAGAGAACATGAGAAACAATATGTAAACATTACCCTACATCGACTTCAAAATTCATGCTGAATGTGTTGAACTGAAGTATTATTAAACAAAGTTGAATTTAACATTGGATCAATCTTTTTTTTCCTCTCTCTGTGCCTGATTTTCTTGGCAGCATAATGCCAAACATAGAAGGTCATTGAAAATGCTTGCCTGGGCAAAAGAAGACAGTGCTTAGGTATGAATGGGAGACGTGATTTCCTTTAAATAAATACTTAAACACAGCTTGGTCCTATAAGCACCTAGGTCTAGGTTGTGGCAAACTGCCCAGCCAGTGCCCCAAGAAAATGTGGGGATTTCCCTTCTCCCTAATAAATGCATGGAATCAGGATGCCAGGGTTCTTGATCTCATCGAGCCTGTTCTAGAACCCTCCCTAGCCTTCTATACAAGATATGGTTTGGACAAGGACATTGGAAGTTCTGGAATAACAATGGTCTCTAACAGTTCAGTTACATATGGAACTCTCTTGGGCCTGTGTCTAGGTGAGGGCACAGAGGGGATACACCTGGATGACTTTCTTCAGCTCCTCTTACAGGACCAGCAGGAAGGTGTGCCCATCCCCCTAAGGATGCTGGACCAGGTGGTTTTGAAAAAGCTTTCCACTCTCATCCTTGAAGATCTTTTGCTAGCAGTATATGGCCCCCTGTAAATGATGTCAGCTCCTTGCTGTCGTGATTGCATCATCTGTCACTTCACAGTGTCAAAAGGATAGAACAGGCCAGCCACCACCATCACTGTGAGAGGGAATCATCCATCTTACCATGACGTGGGTGTTCTTGGGGTCAAGGTATGTCTTTGGCTATGTGGTACAGTCTGAAGTCGGTGGCCTTGTAGACAATGATGGCTTGGTACAGGCTAGGTACTGTCAGACTTGGCAATCTTCCCCAGAGTCTTCCAGGCCTTGGATTTCCCACTCAGTGCCCAACTTCTACACGTTGGCCACCAGACAGTTCTGGCAAAATCCAGAGGGAAGGCAAAGTAGAGGGAAGGACCTAGCTGCACCACTGGAGGCCATGTTGCCAGTGAAATATTTGCTTCTAGAATTGCCTGTGCTTGTCCATACTCCTGAGGAAGACCTTCTTGCATTTCTCCTTGTAGGTGAAGTTGAAGGCTTGCTTGGAGAAGTAACAGATGACCTTGGCCAGGTTGTCCCTCCAGAAGGACAGCACATCTTGCTTCTTGGTGATGCTCATGATACAATCCGTGATGCCCTTGTACTGCTAGTCAGCTGTGATCTGCTTGCTGGCAAGTTGCACCTGTATCAGTAGTTTGACCACTGGGTTGGGGCCAGGGCTGCCTTGGAGATAAAGGTGTAGGAGGGCGCAGCCAGGGGGCCCTCAAAAGCAGGGTTTGTAATCGGGTCCAGAACTCAAGGTATCCAGGAAATATTAGAAAGATATATGGGATGTCCTCACCCTCCACCACAGGTGTGAGTTGGGGGAAGGGACACATGGAACAGGGTCATTGAGAGCTGTTTTGCATAGCACAGCCTTGCAGCTAACTTCTGGTGTGGTCATTTAAAACATCCATAACCTTTAACTGGTTGCACAGATGTGTTAAATAGCTGTGGCCAGGCTCTGAGCCAAGGGGATGGAAGGAACTTCCCCCTAAGATGTAACTGGGAGGCAACTCCCCCTAGTTACAGCGCCTGCATGAGAGCTTGGAGATGATTGGCTCCACGACATGGGGCCACCCCTGCGCAGACTCATGATGGCAGCCCAGAAAAGCTGAAAGAATATTTAAACCCAGACTCGGCAGCCATTGGAGAGAGGACCATGCGGCTGCAGCCATGTAGAGAGCCACGTGGCTGTGGCAGTGGAGAGAGGACCACGCACCTTCAGCCATGTAAGGAGAACCATGCACTTTTGGCACAGGGGGACCCCCCACCCCACCCCGCAGCCATGAGAAGAATCACTGTGAGGCTTTAGCAAAGAATTACCATGTGGCTTTAGCAGAGAACCACCACGCAGCTTTAGCTGGAGATCCCGGCAACACAGCTGATGGTGCTGGGAACCGAGGAAATCCTACCAGCCGAGCATGGATTACTGGAAAGAACCAGGGGCTGCCTGAGCCACGGACTTCTATTTCTTTTCCTCAGATATGGTACCCCAGACTGGGAAAAGGGGGGAAGGAAGGACTGTGTGTGTTTGTGGCTGTTTTAAGGGACTTTGGGATTTTGACGAAGACATTAAGTCATTACTTTTAGTCTGTATAACTTGAATAAATAATTCCTTTCCTTTTCACCAATCTCTGACACGGAGAGCTATAATTCTCTGGTGAAGGGAAAGGTGAACCTAGTACAGGGGGACCCTAGGAGAAGGGGAGATCAATTTGGTAGCATTGTGGGACCCTCTTCCCTGGTGGTCAGTTGGGGAGGATCATGGGAGACCACATGTGCAGTAGCTTTAAAGTAATACAACTACTTGTCATGTGCAGTAAAAGCCCACCAAAACTAGCTAGGAAGGATCTGCCCTGTAAGAATAGAGTCCCTCCAGCTCATGAGGTCAATCTCTGCTTGGAGTTGGCCTGCTCCCATGTTCTCTGCTATAAACTCTGGGTGTTCGATTCAATTCTTTGTCCCAATCACTAAGAACCTGGTTACCTGTGCCCACCTGTGACAAAGGTGGCAGCACCTCCGGGTCAGGATACCTTTGGCAAAGGAGGTGATGCCTTCAGTCCTAGTGGTGCAGGCGGAGGGGGACTGTAGCAGGCTTAGAGCCCAGTGGGGAGGCAAAGAGGCAGAGGGCAGAGGGTGGAGGGTGGGCTCTGCTGCCTTCAAGATGCTGCTGCCAGGAAGGAAAGGAGATCAATCAATTTAAAAAAAATGTAGGTGAGACTCCAGAGGTTACAGGTAAAATTTTAATAACATAGGAATAATTATAATACTATATTCTGAAAGTGACTAAAAACACAAGTTTCCAATTAGGATTGAAAAGCATGTTTAACAATGGAAAATGCTACATATATTTTCTAGGGAAAAAAACAACAACACAGTAGCAGATAGATTGTCTGATGATGTTAACAAATACTTTTACCCTTATACGTTTGACCAACTGAAAATTTGGAAACAGACGAGAATTTCAGCAAAGACAATACAGTCAACACAGAATTAACTAAAATACATTTGTGTTCTTACTAGAGAGAGAATGCATTGGGTTCTTTACGTTGAGGGTTTTTATCTGTTTCTAAACACGGGAATATTAGTGGAGGTCTCAGGGGAGGATTTAAATAGAATATTCCTCAGCTTTCCAGGTGTGTCCTTTGTTATGCTGATACATCAAAATAAGCGTATAAAGGGGTCAGGGCCATTCTCCGGTCAATTTCACCTTCAAAGAATGTCACCCTAGAGGGATCAGGACCAATGTGGGTTGGCCCTGGCCTGATGCGGAATGTGTAAACCCATTCTAAGTTCAACTGTCTGTCTCGGTTTTCCTTATTCCAACTGTTAATGAATTCTCCTAGCATCTTATTAAGCTGCCTCAAAAATTCAAGTTGTCCAAATCTGATGTTCTGGTCTTTCTTCCTCCTCTCCTGCCACAAACACAGACTTTCATATAACATTTAGTGGGAAACTCATTCTTCCATTTGCTCAGGCCAAAAACTTTGGAGATATAGTTGATCTTTTTTTCTCACACCCAAAATCAACTTCATCAGGAAATCCTGTTGCTTGTACCTATAAAATATACCCACCTTTTCTTGTGAGTACCCCAGCAATCACCACACTATTGTCCATGTCCATGAGTTATTTTAGTTGGCAACAGAGAAGGGTGAAATTTAAATTGTTTAAAAAAGTATATATAATTTACAAGTTTTTGAAATTAAACCTAACTCTCACAAATTTTTATCTTTTCACTTTTCCTGAATATTTTATTAAAATATACTTGACCTTTGAGTAAAAAATTATAACATAATAATATTGTGAATAATAACGAGAATGTTATATTTTAAGGAGATCCACCCTTTCATTTTTTTTAAATTTACTAAAATTGTTACAGGGTGCAGCCAAGAGGAGGGACCCCAAATGGGCATTTGAAATGGGGTCCAGAACTCAACATGTCCAGGAGATTTTAGGATGTCCCCACTCCCCCCGCCCCCAGGTGTGGGTTGGGGAAAGGGACAAATGGAGCAGGGCCATTGAGAGCTGTTTCGCATAGCAACAGCCTTGCAGCTAACCTCTGGCGTGGTCATTTAACATATCTATAGCCTTTGACTGGTTACATAGATTTGTTAAATACCTGTAGCCATGCTCTGAGCCAGAGGAATGAAGTAACTTCCCCACCAAGATGTAACTGGGGGGCAGATCCCCCGAGTTACAGCCCCTGTGTGGGAGCTTAGAGAAGACTAGCTCCATGACATGGGGCCACACCTGCCCAGACTCATGATGGCAGCCCAGTAAAGCTGGAAGGATACAGGAATGCTGGCAGGTGTAACTGATTGTAGGAGGAGTCAGAAATGGGGCTGCAGAGGAGGATTGGTGCAGGGATTCAAACAGGGACATGGCAGCCATTGCGGGGAGAACCTGGCGGCTTTGCCAGAGTGGGGACCCCTGCAGCTTTAGAATGGGGAACCACCACCTGGCTTTAGCAGAGATCCTGGTGACACAGCTGATGGTGCTGGGAACCGAGGGAGTCCTACCAGCTGAGCATGGATTACTGGAAAGAACCAGGGGCTGCCTGAGCCACGGACTTCTATTTCTTTTCCTCAGATTCGGTACCCCAGACTGGGCAAAGGGGGAAAGGAAGGACTGTGTGTGTTTGCAGGTGTTTTAAGGGACTTTAGGATTTTGATGAAGACATTAGGTCATTACTTTAAGTTTGTATAGCATTAAATAAACATTTCCTTTCCTTTTCACGAATCTCTGGCATTGAGAGACCTCTTTCTTATAGACGGCGGACATAACGAACCTGGGGTTTTCTTTCCGGTAATAGTATATTGCCTTTGGCCCCCTTCTTGCTGTTCTGTAACAAAATGTCATCACTATAATAGATGCAGATAATTTTTATAGTATATAAAATATACTATATATACTTATATATAAATATACTTATAGTATATACTATATACTATATAAATACTATATATATACTATATAAATATACTATAAGTATATAGTATATATAGTATATATAAATATACTTATATATTATATAGTTTAATACTGAGAGATCTTAATTTAAATATTGCCCTTTATTAATCATTTGGCACCAAGACCCAGGCTATGATCAATATTGTGTTGAAATAAATAAGTGGGTAGAAAGAAGGATGAATAGACGGTGATGAGAAGATGATTTTATTTTACTTATTTTACTACTCTGCCGCATTCAGTGGAAGCTGCCCTTCCAGCCCTGCTACGGCGGCAGCTGCTCTGTGAGTCACACTGATACACAGCAACAGCGTAAGGAAGGAGATAACGGTTTCTTCTTCTCAGTTCTTTTTAAATAACAGTCATCTTTCCTACAAGTTTCTGAAGACATTCCTTTACATATCATTGACCAGAATGAAGTCCCATGCCTGTGAACTAAGCAGGGTAACGATGTTGCCACAAAATGACCTTAAGGCAAACTCAGACCCCATCCTTGAGATGGAAACTGAGTTATCTTTCCATAGTGGGGGGCAAATTGGGACCTGTAAGCGAAGAAGGTAAATTTATTTTAATGGACAACCATGAGAGACTGCTGCAGGCAATAATATAAAAATGCATACAGTTATATGAAATACAAGAGAACTTAAACAGTAATTTACTTGATATAGTAGAATTTTGTAATTAATACAATAGTTTTGGCATGATTGCTTAAAAATTAGTAAAATTAGTATAGTTATTAATGGTGAAAGTGCCAGATGTTATTGGCAAAGTCTGACCTCAGTCCTTGAGCTTGCCTAAGAAATAATTCAGAGCCCAAAACTCAAATACAAGCAAAAGGTTTATTTGGAAATCAGAGAGGTAGAAGAAAGTGCTAGCTGCACTGCATGGACTCGTGAGGTAAGTTACAGAGGTAAAAGAAGGGCCATTGAAGCGTAAGAGAAAGAAGGCAAAGGTAGACACGTTGAGGGAAGAAAAGAAGAGAAGAGGCACAGGCGTGCTTGAGAGAGAGGAGGGGGCTCACACAGGGCCCTTTTCTTAACCAGGTAGAGGCTACAACTGATCTGAGAGATACAAACTCATTCACAGTTTCCATAGTGGCTGAACCAGTCTGCTTTTCCACCAACAAGTGCACAAGGGTTCCCATTTCTCCACAGTCTTTCCAACACTTGTTTTTTTAATTTATTGATGACAGCCATTCTGACAGGTATGAGTGTTACCATCAAAAATATATTTTGTCTGATATAAATATTGCTACCCCAGCTGGTTTTGTTTGTTTTCATTTGCAATAAATAAAAAAAAATAAAAAAATGACACTTAGGTTTCCAACAGCCTTCCTTCTCACCTTGATGGTCAGAATTCTCACTGATTTTCACAGACAGGTATTGTGGGGGCTCCTCTTGCTAGCACTGGCACTTCAGGCTGGGAAACTGTTGTGGGGCTGGTAATTTTTTCCCCTGATCATGAAACAGAAAGGTTCACAGACAAAATTAAAATGCCCCAATCATGAAGTTTGTAAGTACCTTTAATACACACAGTGTGAAGCAATGGGAAAGAGATGGAACAAGTTAACATTTAGTATGAAGTGCCAGTGAGTTGGAAGGACTGTACTACCTGAATCTGCACCATACAACATTTAATTGTCATGTCTCTTTGCTTTTCCAGTGATGACGTGGTTACCAGAATGAGAGTTGAATTTCAAGCAAGGGAGCCTACCCCGCAGATATGCCCCAGGGTAAATGACATACTCCTGCTTTATCAGACAGACACAGGGCAAGTTTCCCTGGCTTATAGCTGTAGTTTGCCATTTAACTTGCTGAAGAATGATGGTTTTGTATGACTTTCATGGGCATAAAGCTGTCAGGGCCAAAATGGGTGTCATCAATGGGAGGCTCAATTAGGACTTCATGAATAATAAGTGCTTTATATGTCTTATGTATATTTAATATATCCTGTTATTTAGTGCCTCTGGTACCTCATGCATATTTAGTACCTCATGAATAATCAGTATGCTTAATCCCACCATCCTCTTTATGTTTAGCTCACACATGCTCTACATTCTGACTTCTTATCTATACTTAACACAGCTTATGAAATTCATCAATTTTTCTTTGCTAAAATCAAATACTCTCAAACAATACAACGAAGATCTGTCCTTCAGCTGTTGAACTCTGAATTGCTCTAAACTAGCTAAAGTAATCAGGATTTTTAAAACATAAGAAAAATAGTACAGGGTGAGACAAAAGTATGTTTACACTTGTTCATATGGAAAATGATGCAATACTTAATAAATAATAACACAAGAATAAACTCTGTTTCTATACTCACAGCTATACCTCTACTTTTGCCCCACCCTAAGTAT
The DNA here is from genome assembly GCF_004126475.2 of Phyllostomus discolor. Taxonomy (NCBI): domain Eukaryota; kingdom Metazoa; phylum Chordata; class Mammalia; order Chiroptera; family Phyllostomidae; genus Phyllostomus; species Phyllostomus discolor. The sequence goes on along the minus strand of NC_040904.2, from coordinate 56,008,614 downwards.
TGTTCTATTTTCATGGATGTATGTGTAAATAGACAAATAATTAGATAGCTATTAAAGAGCTGGTTGTATTCACACAATTATAAGCAAATAGTAACTATATAGAAATTATTTTAATGTGGAAACATGGGAGTCACAAAATATAAATTTGTGAAAGGATTTCAATTTCTTTTTTAAAAACTAACTTAAACTTAACAATTATATTATCTCAAATCAGTTATTCTTTAAAAGGTCTAAGTTTTCAGAGACACCAAATTATCTTATAAAATTAAATGTATGGGTAAGTTGTTCAATTTTTACCCTTTTATTTCTTGAAATAAAAATATATTATTACATATCACCAATTTATTTCTATGCTTTATTTTACTAAAAATAATACTTTCAAGCAATTTTAAAGTGTGATATGTTGTCCTCAAAATAACTTATGCAATTATATGAAATCTGTGGGTAATACAATGTACAATGTGTTCAGTTTGTACTACTTTAAGTATTACCTAAATTAATGGGTAGGACTCAGTGTATGTCAACATTTACATATGCAGTCTGCGTGTTATACCGTCTTGACCATGTCAATTGGTAAAAGTGAATAAATTTTAGATTATGGATCAGTGTCCTGATTTGTGAGTAGGCATATGTTGGGGATAAAGAAGTAATGATGGATAAGCTTCTCTCTATATCCAGATACCAGCAGGGAAGGAAGAAGGCGGTGATGCACCAGCCTGAAAGAAAGTAGAACAGGAAAGAGGTGACCATGTCACAGAATGTGAATTTTAAATTGGCAGAATAATATACACATGAGGTACTTTACTTTAAATGGCAGAGCTGCATTTATTTTTCAATGTTAAGTTGTTTACTTTTGCAGCTATCAGAATAAAATTAAACAAGTTATAGGCAACAACAAATTTAATTTTAGTTGAAAAGTCGAATATGGGAGTGAAGCAGTTGAAGCCTTCAAATTATCCAAAGAACAATAAGTATGAACTATCTGGCAATTGGCTATAAATCTTCAGTTCCAATCATTGTAAACATACTGGTATAAGATTATTATTAACTGCCCAATGAATGGCTATATTTAGCCATGAATTGATTTAAAACATATCAGAGCCTAGGAACATGTTTCGGTGAATGTTGGCAAAGTCAAGTCATCCTGAGATTGTCAGTGTGGTGTTGCTATGAAGAATGAATAGTTGGTTTCTTGTTTACCAACGATTATTTTTAAATTATCTTACAATAAGCACTTGTAAAGTCTGCTTTCTGCTAGTATATATCTCTTTAATCACTTCTTATCAATTTAAGAGGAGTTCCACAAGACAACCAAAATCAAACTTTTTCATGCTATAGTTTTTCATGTATGATTACATGTGAAGTAGGAGTCATTTTAGTGAGATATAATTGCACGAAGTGTATAGATCTGAAGATTTAACACCATGGGTTGTGCCCTATGCTCACCCACGTAGCCAACACTCTCCAGCAGATGCAGAGACTGCTGTCACCAATGTTCTGTGTCCCTTTCCAGTCATTCCTCACTCCCGCAAGACAACACTCTTCTAATTTCCATCATCAAGAGTATTTTTCTTGCATGTGCACTTGAAATAAATTTAACTATTCAGTATGCATTCTTCTGTCTTTGTTGAACATATTCTGTGGAGGCAGAAATATCTCTGTGAATTTCAATTGATAGTTCCTTTTAATTGATAGAAATCATTTATCCCTTCTCCTGTTAATGGACATGTGAGTTGATTCCAAGATTTTACTACTATGAAAAAGTTGCTATGAAATGTTTGTGCAAGTGTTTTTGTGGTATATTTGGAAAATTGGTCATAAATATATGGGTATGATCCTGAAATATATATTCTGTTCCAATAATCTATTCATTATCTTTTCACTTTAACTTTATGATACCTTGAATATACATATTGCTGGACTTGATTTCCTAAAACTTTAGTGTTGATAAAATATATGTTTTTGATTTTTTAATAATGTTCTTGCCACTTTTCAGGTCAGGGTTACCCTGAGCTCACAAAAAGAGTTGGAAACTTTACCTATTCTCTTTTCTGGAAGTTTTTTCTTAGCTGTTTGTTTGTTTAAGATCAGTATGTCTTTCTTAAATATTTTGTAGAATTAAATGTGAGGCCATCTAGGCCAAGACTTCTTGGTGAAGAGATTTTCTTTTGGAACTTATTTCTTTAACACATATGGGGATATTCAGCTTGTCTTTCTTCTTGGATCAGTTTTAGTAAGTCGTATTTTTCAAAGATCATACCTATTTCATCTATACTGTCAAAATATGGACACAAAATTGTTCATAATATATTTTTATTCTTTTAATATCTATAAGATCTTTTCACTATTTTCTTCATTGTTGATATTGGTAACTGTATGTTTTTTATTTCAATGGTTTCTAATTTTACCTTTATTATATCCTTTCTCTTATTTATTTGCATTTACTTTCTTCTTATTTTTGTCTTCTTGAGGTGATAATTCATTCATTGAGTTTTAAATTCCTTAATTTTATAAGATAAGCAGTTTTAGTTGTGTCCCACAGTTTGAAACATTTTGTTTTATTAATGTTTTCAAATATTTATAGTTTTCTTGTTTCTTCTTTGACAAATAGGTTTTTAAAACATCTTTAGTTTCAGTGGCTTGGAATATCTGGATTATTTTTCTTTGGATTATTAATTTAACTTTGTAATAGTCTGAATCATATTCTATATAATTTTAATATTTGACATATATTGAGAATTTTTTGTGTTCCAGTATATAGTCCATCCATGTACATTAAAAAATAATACATCTTCTGTAGTTGTTGGATTGAGTGAATTTTATGTCTGTTCAATCTAGTTGTTTTACAAAGTGCTGAGAGAGAATGTTAAAGTATCCAACGATGTGTATAGATTTGTGCACTTCCTCTGTTATCTTGATCAGTTTTTGTTTCATGTACTTTGAAGTTCTGCTATTAAAATGTTCTGTCTTTGTTTAGTTGATCTTTTTATTATTATGAAAGGTCTCTCTTTATCTCTAGTAGTACTTGATTTATGTTAGCTTTCTATGGTATTAATGTAATCACTCTAGTTTTCTCATACTTAGTGTTTGCACTAGTAAAGCTAATTTCTTATAGATAGCATATGGTTAAGTCTTGCTATTTTAAAATTAATCATGACGATCTTTGCCTCGGAACTGGAGCATTTAAATCCATTTATATCTAATTAAGTTGTTTATATAGTTGTATTTAAAACTATGATCTTGCTTTTTTAAAAAATAAGTATTTCGTTTTTCTTTTGCTGTTGCCTTCCTGCCTTCTTTGATACTAATAAAATATTGCATATATTCAACTATTTCTTTTCTGTCTCTTTTCCTTTTAGTTGTTGTTCTAATAAGTACATCATATTTTTTAACTGACTTTTTTAGCATTTGTTTACCATTTCAATTCTTTCTATAAATTGAAACAGTTAACTGGTGTGGTAAGGTATTTCATTTGTCATTTGTTGCTTTGCTAGTCTGCTAGCAGTAAGTTCTCTCAACTTTAATTTATCAGAGAAAATAATTTGTATAAATTTAACTGAATATAGAATTTTAATATTACTTTTATGTATACTTCAAAAATGTAATTTCATTTCCCTTTGTTTTGCTTTTATTATTGGCGAGAAATCAGTCTTGTTGTTATAAATGATTGCTTTCTCTGTGTGTGTTTTCTTTAATGACAGACTTTAGGATTTCTCCTTATCTTTAGTTCTCAGTTATTGGGCTACTATGTGCCTAGGTTTGCCTTTCTTAGTTAGCTACTCATATATATGGATTGATCATTTTAAGTCATTTTGGGAACATTTCTTCCATTATTTTTTTAGGTAATTTTTTGTCCAATTCTCTCTCTCCTTTCCTATGTGACTGCAATTATAACTTTGTTAGTTTATTTGATATTTTGCCATATCATTGTCTTTTGTACATCTTCTTTATTTTAGATAATTTCAGTTGATAATTTTATACTTCAATGATTTTTTTGTACTGTTCATTTTGTAGTTTTATATTTAGTTTTGATTTTAGAAATGATGTTTTTCTATTTTAGAATATATTTTTTCTAGTGCTAATTTTGTTGCTGAGATTTTCTGCTTTTTCTCTCATCTTTCCATCTTTTCTTGTGAATATTTGATAAACATTATAATTCTTTTAAAGTCTTTCTATACTAGCTTCAATATCAGAGTTATTTGAGGAGGTAGTTTCTGTTAATTTTCCCCCATTGTACATTCAAATGTACACTGTACATTTTTTGCTTCTTCAAATTTCTTATAATTTTAAATTAGGTATTAGATATTGTATACAATATAACAGGGTTGTCTAAGCAACACATTTTTTTTTTTCCATTTTGTTTTTCCCAAGAGTACAAGCTTTTTTTAGGACTAGTGGCTAAGGGAAAAGTTGCTCTTTCTGATTTGTATCAATGATCAATTTGTTCTGTTCCTGAGTGACCGATTTAAGAATATTTATCTCAGGTTTACACCTGTTTTACTTCACTTATAATATTTGGTCATGTATTTTTCAGTGTGTATAGTTTTAATATGATTCCATTTGTTTAAATATAAACATAACAAATATAAAATACTTATAAGCTAAAGTATTTCAAACTATCAGAGTATTAATAGTTCCTTAATGTGATTGCATGTATATAATATACTTTGTTACCATAACCTCAAATGTATGGTTTTAGTAGTATACATGAAGAAGCATTCCTAACAGCAGCAGAATAGCAAACCTCTAAGTAGACAAATGTCATTGCAGGACCTAGGGATACTTAGTATCAACAGTTCTTAAAAAATAAGGAAATCACATAAGATTTCTTTAAAAAATGTTTCAATATTTATCAAAAGGTTATGTGTGTGTAAATGTAAACGTGTAAGGATATAATTCATTGGCCAGCAAAAAGTACTGTTGCAAATAATGTTGAAAGAGTTGTTAATGAGCTGGAAAATTAAAAGTGTACAGAGTATAAACCATGCAAATTTTCAATGACCTGATTTTTTACATTTTTGCCAAATTACAAAGACAAAAAAAATGAAAAGAGTCGTTTTAAATGTTACTGGTGTCAATAGGATAAAGCAGTGTTTACTTAGAAATTGCTTTATTACCATTCATGGGGACAAACTATGTTGATGAGAAATTGTGAAAGAGAAAATAAAGATGAATTTGTTTTTCTGTAAACTGATATTTAGACTTATTCATAATTATACTTACGTTGCATTCATTAACTGCTTATTTATTGTGTGATCTCAGCTTAATACTAGATTACTAGGAATCTTTAAAGCCTGATGTGCAAAATTATTTGTTCTGTTTTGAATTCAGAAATGCTGAGGTCACCAAAAATCTATCACCAAAAATATATATAGAGAGAAAGGATGAACAAGAATTATGAATTAGAGAAGAGGAAAAAATAGAGCATAAGAATTGTCAGTATTTCTTATAGATTTCTAGAATTCCCCATGGGAGCTTTTTAACTACAAATTTAACTTCTTTAATATATATGGCATTATTCCAATTATCTTTTTTTCCTTGGATGATCTTAGGCATTTGTAGCATTCAAATGATTTGTCCATTTAACCCAAATTGCCTCATTTATTAGCAAAAAGCTGTGAATTACATGTACTTGTTATTCCAGTAATCTGTAAAATAAGTAATGTTTCCTTTTTCATTTGTGATATTGATAAACTGTGTCACTTCTCTCTTTTTTCCTGATCAGTCTTAGAATTGTATCAATTTCATTAGTGCCAAGGAAATAACTTAGAAATTCACAGATTTTTCTTTATTATATATTTTTTCTGTTCTCTATTTCACTGTTTTCTGCTCCGCCAAGTACTATTTCTTTCTGCTTGCTTACATTTGTTCTCCTTTGCCTATTTTTGTGTATGGATGTTGCTATAATGGATGTGATATCTTCCTTCTTTTATGACATCAACTTTAGTTCTGTAATTCTCTATATGTACTGCTCTGCCCCAACATTTTGATATTTTAAAATTTTTATTCTGTTCAAAAACTTTATAATTTCCTTTTGCAGATTTATCTTCACCCCTGAGGTATTTATAAGTGTGTTACTTAGGGCACCAATGTTTGGAGCTTTTCCAGATATCTTTCTATTATCAATCACAATAACTGTTCTTTTGAAATTCTACAAGGGCATAAAGAATAAGAGAACACATTGGCTATTGAATGATAAAGAAGTTATTTAATCAGTAGTGTACATTTTTATCTTTGATATAAATACTAATATATGACTTATGTAGTAATTTTGTTTACTATAGCTCCTGGATTTTATTAAAACATAGTACAAATATTTTTAATTAATTAAAATTATTTTTAGATTTGAAAAGAAAGAGAGGTGAGATTGAAGATATTACAGGTGTAACAAAAGGCTAATCCAAAGGCTCAAAGCCTAAAATAAATAAAATTGCCTACTGTTTTGAGATCATGGCAAGAAAATTTGTATACTTACTGATTAATAAATATGTTGTGCAAATAAAAGTTGAGAAAATAGTGCAGAGTAAATTTCTAGTAAGATAAAATTGTGCCACATTTGGAAGTGTTTATATGATAAAATAAAGACTTAGGACTGATGGAAAACATCACAAACAGCAATGAGAAACAGGACAGGAAATAAGAAACACTAGCTGGTAAAGCATATTTCTCTCAGACTATTCACTTAAGTCAAAAACATTTATTTATTTGCTTATTTTATTATTAGTATTTTGTTGTTGTTCAAGTACAGTTGTCTCTATTTTCTCCCCACCACTCCCCCCACCTCAGCCATCCCCACTTCCCACCCTTGATCCTACACCTCTTTGGTTTTCTCCATGTGTCCTTTGTACATGTTCCTGAAAAGAGATTCCCCTTCCCCTCATTTCCCCAATTATCCCCCCCCCCAATCTGGTTACTGTCTAACCAGTAACCAGTTTGTTCTTAATTTCAATGTTTCTGGTTATGTTTTGCTTGCTTGTTTGTTTTAGGTTCCAGTTAAAGGTGAGATCATATGGTATTTGTCTTTCACTGCCTGGCTTATTTCACTTAACATAATGCTCTCCAGTTCCATCCATGCTGTCTCGAAGGGTAGGAGCTGCTTCTTTCTTTTTGCCCTATAGTATTCCATTGTGTAAATGTACCATAGTTTTTTGATTCATTCATTTACTGATGGACACTTAGGTTGTTTCTAGCACTTGGCTCTTATAAATTGTGCTGCTTTGAACATTGAGGTGCATAAGTTCTTTTGAATTGGTGTTTCAAGGTTCTTAGGGTATAATCCCAACAGTAAAGTTGCTGGGTTAAAAGGAGTTTCATTTTTAGTTTTCTGAGGAAATTCCATACTGTTTTCCACAGTGGCTGCACCAGTCTGCATTCCCACCAATAGTGCCCTAGGGTTCTCTTTTCTCCATATCCTCTCCAACACTTGTTTGTTGTTTTGTTTATGATGGCCATTCTTTTTTATTATTTTTTAATTTACTTTTTTCTATTTTTTTATTTTAATCATTGTTCAAGTACAGTTTTCTCCCTTTTACTCCCATTCCAGCCCACCCACCAACCCTCCCCACTTCCCTCCCATTACCACCCTCCCCCTAGTTTTTGTCCATGTGTCCTTTAAATTTGTTCCTGTAAACCCTACCCATTCTGCCCCTGATGGCCATTCTGAGCAGCGTGAAGTGGTATCTCTCCACAGTGGTATTTAATTTACATCTCCATGATGGCTAGTGATGCTGAGCATCTTTTCACGTCTCTAGTGGGAACTTTAGAAATAAATATAGCTGCACTTTGGAAAGCAACCCATCAATAATTTAGAGCTAGAATCACATAGAAGTAAAGTTTTTGTACATTCAGTCTAAGTACTTTCATGGTCATTTTCACAATTTTGTTCTCATTTTTAAAAATTTTAGTTAATAAAAGGGTAGTATAATTAAGGCATCAAAATAAATAATGTATTGATTCTTATAAAATTTCAAACTATAAAAATTAAAAAGAAAACTCAGAAATCTGCAGGATCTTTTCACAAAGGCATTTCTGAGGCTCACTAAATCTTTTTGACAAAAATTATTGCATTTTATACCTCATATATTTTTAATGATGCATGTTAATTCCATCTGTTTGACTAGAAGCATCATATCTCTTCATGACCATGTTATTTCACATATATTACTGTATATGAAGATTCAGTTAAATTTTAAATCAATGTCATCAGATGAAAGTCATGATCTCTTTTTTTCAGGAAGAAACGAGGTATGCTTTATTTTCTATATTCTAAAATCTGCATGTTTTATATTCTATATTTCTATGTATTCTATATATATTTTATATATTATAAAAACTATACTTCCAGGGGTTGTTATTAATTATTTGAAAAGTGAAACTTGCTTCAGGGTTTTTGGATCTTTTGAAAGCTTTAACATATGTAAATTTTAAAAATTATCAATTTTTAATCCTCATTTTTAAAAATTATATTCTCTTTTTAAGTAAGGGAACAGGTAGAGGAATATAATAAGATAGATTAAGTCATTTTCTTTTATTACATATGTGAACATTGGGACCATTGGATATAAAGCAGCTGTCTTACTGAAAAAGAACACAAAAGAAAGTTATGACTTAAGAGGTATGAATTTTTTTTGTATTTTCTTCAGCCATATCCACCATTGTCATAAACTTTGAGAAACAGCAGTGCATGTGATCAAAATAAATATTATGATAAGACTCAAGATGGTCGCATCTGTTACTGAAGGAGTTACTGCTATAGAAACTCCCCTTTGTGTAGAAGTAAATGCATAGCCAAACCAAATATGTGAAACAAGTGTTTTCAGACGTGACACAATAGCCAGCACAAGGTTTTGACCCCTGAAAGAAGGAAACAAGCAGGGTGGACCACAGCTGTAGCATTTCACTTCCTGGAGGCAAGTTTCAGGTTGTAGTTCAGGAAGGGCAATAGAAACACCATCTAGCAGTAAAGGAGGCAGCGATTTGAGTTGACAGAGAGAATACTAAGACCTAGTTATATGCAGTGAATTAGGTAGAAACCTTAGAAGGGTTTCATCTTCCTCAAGGTGATAAATTCACAACACACTAAAGATAGCTCTATTCACTTGAATCAAAAAATCTCAAAGGGTCAAATTGATCTCAAATTACTTATCTGTGTGAATGAACACAGGTACACATTATTTAAATTCCCCATTAAATAAATAAAATTCTCCATTGATTTATGTAAAATTAATAATATTTGGAAACTGATAAGATTCTCTCCTTGATGAATCTTTGACCAGACTCATCTGAACTCTTATTTTGACTAGTCCTGAAATCCTGGCCTTCCACATCTTTCCTTACAGAGTCAGTTCTGATAAGAACCATATTTTGTCAGTTTAACAAGAATTCCCACCCTCTGTAGATATCTGATCAAATTCCACATCCCTCATGTGGTTATCGGATCATTCTATCTGCCTTTGTCAAGGATCCTGTTAACTTAGTTTAACCAGAATCCCCTTTCACCCTGAAATTTTGCTCAGTAAACTTCCACCCACCATCCCCACTGTCTTAGGGACAAATTCCATCTTTCCATATTGTCTTTGGAATTAAGCCCAGTACTATACTGAGGTCTCTTTTTTCTTTATTACAATAGTTTTTGTTAATAAAGTCAATCTTCACCACTTTTACTTCTGTCTGTTTCTGACTTTCTTTGATTAAAAACCAATGAAAATTCATTGGGCATAGCTATCTGCACCTCCAAACTTCCTCTTCAAAACAAATGAGGAAATAAGAAGGGACAGGTAAATTCTATACAAAAGTTTGCCTTCAGCACAACTGAAAGAAAGAGAAAGCTGAAAGTACAAATTAATAGTGAGTGAAAGGAAAAAAATCTCTGATCCCAGCATGAAATTTCTAATGCTACTACTGCCTTAGCTGTACCCTGGCACAAGGCTAAGAAGAGAGAGAGCCACATGAGAAAAGCTGTGAGAAAGATGGAAGATGAAGTCTAGCAAAGGGTGACTTGGCACACTCCACAGAAATGTAAATTCATCCTCTACCCATTATGTTGGTGAAGCTTCCAGACTTATCAGAGCAGACTTCATGAAGAGGTTGCAAAGTGTGTGTGGTTTAAAGGATCTGGTGCCACTTGCAGAAGCATACACCATGTAGAAGTAGGAATGATTTAGAGAACAGGCATATGTAAAGGATCAGTTTTGAAATGTGTAACATCTGGTGGAGGGAATGAGCATAAAGTGAGGAAAAGTGTCCTCACTGGGTGGTGAAGATAAAATAAGAGGGTTCACAATCCTTCCTCACCATTAAAACAGAAGAGCAAATAGATTCACAACCCACTAAATTATTTGATATATATGTTGAAATGTTTTCCATTGATGAATTTTTATTGGGTAACCAGAAAAAAAGTCACTTTGGGTGAGATAGAGTGAATAGAGAGGGTGGGGCTTGGGGGTTATGCTGTTTGGTCAAAAACTGCTGAACAGTCAATGTGGTTTGGGCAGGTGCATGTATAAATCACCCATCATGAAATGGACAAATACAGGAAAAGAGCCTTCCAGGAATTCACTGAAGCTGAATGCAGCCTTCACAATAGCACCAGCTGTTTCACTGATACAGATGGTTTCCTAGAACATTCACCTAATGCAGGAAGCCTATCTACAAGGGGTCTGCCCTCCAGAAGATAATTCTGTTTTGTTTTTGTTTTTGTTTTTGGAGATATGTGTCTTAGTTTTGTCTGCTGAAGGGGACTAGAATTAGTGACATTCTAGTAGTATTTACCACACTTAGTCTCAAACCTCAAACATTGGTTTCTAAGTTTTATTCTTTGATAAAAGGGTTTAGAATTCCTTGAAAAAAATGGCTGATTCCCAGGGTTTGGTCAGAGAAGTATGAGGTAAGCTAGAAATATAACATGGTGCCAGAAAATACTAGTTTTGAAAAAAACAATGGAAGAAACGGCAAAGAGAAGTAAGAGCCAGCAAGGAGGGTCAGTGGCCAACACTGAAACAATTCAAGCAAAAAGATAAATAATTGCAATATTGGATTATGATAGAAAGAAAAAAAATAATAGCCGTGAGTCTGTTCTAACTATGTCATTGAATAAATAAATAAATGAATAAACAATAGATTTCCTCATAGAGCAAATCTTGCTACCACTGGGATCTTGCTACCATTGATCTGATAACCTAGAGGACTACTATGTTACTGACAGATGGGGAACATCCATAGTGTGGGTGCACTGGAAAAGGGGATGATTCACATCCTGGTGAATCCTGAGCAGGTCAGCAGGAGATCTCATCTCACTACCTCATATGGAAAGACACACAATTTAAGACTGAGTTGTCAGCCTTGGCTGGGTAGCTCAGTTGATTAAAGCATCATCCTAATACATCAAGATTGTGGGTTTGATCCCTGGTCAGGCTCATACAAGAATCAACCAATAAATGCATAAATAAGTGGAACAATGAATTATGTTTCTTTATGTTCTTTCCTTTCTAAAATCATGTAAAAAGAAACAAATTGTTTCTGAACTTTTCTTCTATATTTTCAGATGACCATGGGTAACTGAAACTAGAAAATGAAACTGTGGGTAAGGGGGGTTACTGTATACCTCATAAGATATTTTTAATAACAAGGGGGAAAGTAGTGAAACTGTAGTGGAAAAACTCAGCAGGTAATACCTTAACCATGTCAAGGACACATACAAGAATGCGCATAGCAAGTTTATTCTTACTGGCCAAACACCGGAAACAATCCCACTGACCAGCAATGTGAATAGGTATATAGACTGTATATATTTATAAAATTGAATAATACTTAGCAATGAAAAGGAACAATTGATTTATATATCCATATAGAGGAATATTAAGTGTTTTATTCACAGTGAAGGAGCTAAACACATGGTTATGTTTTAAACCTGAAAATTTTGTCCTGAACAAGACAAAATGATAATGATATATAGCAGATTTGTGGCTAAGAGAGTGGAGTAGGATGGCAGAGAAAAACAAACTAATTATAAATTGCTGTGGAGAATTTTGGAGTTTTACTAAATTTTATATCTTGATTAGGATAGTTGTCAAAACTAGATATTTTTCTCAAAATTTATCAAATTGTATTATTAAAATTGATGAATATTTTTGTAAGTAACTTTACCCTAGAAGGCAGAATTTTTAAATTGCTGTCCATATCCACCTACAGTGCCTTGTCAAATGATGCTAAGCAAAACGACTTTCTAAAAAAAATTGACATGAAGTGTGTTGAAATAGATTATTGCACATCTGGAGGTTTCTTGAAGTTTTAATTTTCTTTATTTACTGAAAAAAATTCCATCTACATTCCCACCAGGCACATCACTGTGTGGAATTTTTCTGAGAATATCCTATTCCACTCATTCACGACAATGTTAGTAAAGTCATATTAGTATTAGTCTTACTCTGCTAAAACAAAATAATAAATGATAGCTTTGAAAAGAAAGATGAAATATGGAATGGGAAAGAACACTGGGAGGTTATTTGGTGTAATGACAATTTTGTAAGCAGAAAACTGAGGTTTGGAGATGCCAAAGGGTAAGCCAGGTGGGCATCCATAGATACCAGTAGAAATGTCAATGAAACTCATCTTTCCTGAATTAATCAAATTAAACGTTTACTGTATTTTATACCCAACTATGCAATAAAATTTTATATAAAAGAAGACTCAGAACTTTGGATTCTACAAGTGACATTTTCAATTAGGAAGATATGGGAAAAGTGTAACAAGATATGTGCATCTCTTTAAATAAAATGTGACATTTAGCCATTGATATATGTTTTAAAGGGGTTTTTCTACTCAATGACAGGAAGGCCAGAATAGCCTAAGGCCAAAATTGCACTTTCAGAAGGATGGTTGGTAAATATTTCTTAGCACGCTAAATGTATGTACAATATTTCTTTACTAAATACTTATATATTTGATTTTTTTACTTTAAATATACTATTTCTATCTAAATTATATCGAGACTCTTGATGGATATAAAGGTTGATCTCTCATGAAATGCCTTCTAATATAATAATTTTGGTACAGTTTTCTTCTGGGTTAACTCTCGGTGGGGTAAACAGTTTAAACTGGAGTGGCAGAAAATTATTACACTCACTAACAAGTGGGCTTACTCACATAAAGCTCTTTTGGAAGCAAACAGCCTACTATTCAATAAAGGTTTCTCCCCCTGCAAGAATTCTTTTTGTGTCTATTAAGCCACTGCTAATCACCTTAAGCTGTACTACGTTTACAAAGGTTCTTCCACTCTGTGGTTTCTTCACTGGCTATGAAGACCTAAACTCTAGATAAAACCATTACTGTGCTTACCAGATTGATGGGTTTTCTCCACTTTGCAGACATTTTCATAATTAGTAAGGTGATGTTTTTGAGAGAAATATTTCTTTTCAGAAGTCAGTTATAGAGAATTATCCTTATCTGATTTGTTTGATGAATCATCAGTTGTCATTTTCATTAGGAAAAATCATTATAAGATGTAGGGTCACAATTTCGCTATTTCATAAATTCTCATAATTGTCTTGGCAAGTGAAGGATTTGATATAATGGATCAAATAGACATTGAACTAAGTTTTTTTTCTGTATGCCCTTCTTTGGGAGGTTTATTATTCTAAGTGTGTCTCTGTCATTGTTACCCCAGATTGTAAAATGACATTTGCTTTCAAGATAATTCTAATTCATTCATCAAGTCATCTGACTTAAGGTCCTCATAAGAAACTATTCCAAGGACTCTTAGGGTCCAGTCTTTGAGTTCTTTAAAGAATAGTTACATATTTTTTATTTTAAAAAATATTCTTGCCTGTGTTTTTGAAGTCTGATAAGTCTCCTTCAAAAATCACCATATACTATTGGATTTTCTCACATTTGTAATCCACTCTTATGAAGTTTTTAGAAATAAAAAATTCAATAGTGTCCATGTGTGACTGTGCTTTAAAACATTCTCATAAAAATACAAGTCTAATTCTGTGCAATGGGTTTTTTAAGAATTCAATATTCTTTTTTCTGAAATTTAATGAACAACACTGTTATGCTGGGTTAAATATTAAAGTAGAACATATTTTGTGTTCCAGGGGAAGACTTTGTCTTATTTTCCTGAGTATATGTCCTTAAATTTTCAAGTCAGAAAGAGGGGAGCTATAAGGATCAGAATATATTCAAAGGCTATACTTCAACATTATCCCTGTATAAACACCATTATAATTATTTCAACAACTTACTATTTAGAGCATTCTAAGAAGATAGCAAAGAAATCAAAAGATCCAAGTAGGAAAGAAAGCAGCTGCTATAGTTACAAGAGTAGTCAGCGAAGCCTCCCCTAACACATAGTCTCAAAGGGTAAACTGTTGCTGCTTTCTGAGAGGGAGTGTATATTTAGTGCTTGTATCTATGGAAAAAGTGAAGAATAACTTTTTTATAGCTTCTCTTCCTTGATCAGATATTGACAGGGAAATTAAGAGGTGCTTTTCAGTTTTTCTCAGCAGTGTTTTCTAATTGCCCTACATGACACTGTTTTACACAGATAGAACAATAAAGAAATCAGAAAAAAAGACAAAAAGGAAATTAAACCTGGGAATTCCTTGAGATCAGGGACCATGTATAGTTAGCCTTTTGCTATTACTCTTAAGCTCTATGTGTTCAGAGAGTATTGACCTCAGTCATATCTTTCAACATTTAATAACAGTAGAACAAAGTAAATGATCATGCTATCGCTCACTCTATGAGCAGGATAAAATGACCTTAAAACCATGTATATTATATAGCAGTTTAGGAAATAAAATTAAACATAGGGGTGCACATATGAGGAAGTTGTTCAGAATGTATCCAGCCATGTAAAATGAAAAATAGAGACATTTATGAAGAAGATGATACAAAGGACATTGTACATAGGACAATGAAAGCCTCAGTCCCCTTCAAAGTAGGCACCTTGGGACATCACACAGTTCTCCCAGTGGTTCTTCCACTGTTCAAAATGCTCTGCAAAATCTTTTGTTGGAATCAACATCAGCTGCCCCGTCATAGTTTCCTGAATCTCATTGATGGTCTGCAATCTTTTTCCTTTCAATGTACTTTTAGTTTTGGTGAAAGCCAGCAGTCACAGAGTGCCAAATTTGGGATGTAGGGGGGCTGAGTCACTTGGGTGACTGATAGTTTCACAAAAAATTCTGTGCGAGACATGATAACTATGAGCGGGCACATTGTTTGTAATGAAGCCACCAATCACTACTTGCCTGTAGTGCAGCCATTTTTGTCATATTACATCTCTCAACCAACAAAGAACATTGAGGTAGTACTCCTTCTTAATTGCTTGACTTGGAAGGGTGTACTCATGATGGACAACAGTTCCCCAATCCAAAACACTGTTAATATGGACTTGATATTGCTACGACTTTGCCACACCTTTTTGGGGGGTGGAGAAAAAGGTGACTTCCACTGAGATGACTGGGCCCTTTGTTTCATGGATCATAATCCTAGACCCACAGTTCATCTTTGGTCATGATCTTCTTGAAGAAATCTGGTCAATTGGTAGAGATTTGAATCAAGTCACTAGTAAAGGCAACACAATGTTATTTCTGCTCTTGCCAGAGCAGCTAGAATTTTGCTACCACATATTTCATGCCAAGATCCTGTGTCAAACATCTTGGACCATAGTAGTTTTCTGGAATCATCGGATCAGCTTCTAGTTTTCGCACTGTCAGTCACTTAATCTTTTGTTGATTGCAGCCCATACACCTTCAGCATTCCTAGGTGTCCTGCTTGGTGTGGGCCCTTCCAGAACATGATCACTTTCAACAGATTCTTGACCATCTTTGAATCATTTGTGCCACACTTTTATTTGCACTGCACTCGTTGCAATGTTCCTGAAAGCCTTCTGAATCATTCAAATAGTTTCTGCCTTGGAATGTTAAAGCTTAACACAAAACTTGATGCAGATTTGTTGCTCTACTCACTCAGTCATTTTGAATATAATGACCACACAGGCCACATGCTCACTTAATGGCATCTATGGCTCCCACTGACTAGTACAGTGAAGTCATCGTTATTAACACATGCACATTCCAGTCCACTCCCCTTGGCTGCCAGTTTACATTGATGTTGCGCAAACCATTCTTCTTATATTATCAATGGCTGGACTTTTTCTGGACAGACCTTGTATTCTTTCAAATTATGCTATGTGAAATAAGTCAGAGTAATAAAAATACCATTTGACTTGACTCAAATGTAGAATCTAATGAGTGGACTGAACTAACACATAACATAAAGGGAGACTCATAGATAGATAGCAAGCTGACAGCTTGGGGGATGAGGGTTGCAGGATGGAAGGATCAAGCAAACAGAAAAAAACTGGTGGAACACAGATAACAGTGTGGTGATTGCAGGTTGGTGGGAGGTGGAAGAGGATATAAGGGGGGGTAAGTGGTAAGCAAAATAATATACATAAAAATAAACTATAAAATTGGAAATAAAATAAATAAAATGAAAGAGAGAATTAGCACTCTTGGCTGAAGATTGATTATATACACATATGAATTTTAAGAGATACAATTGATAAAGTATTAGGGATTTTAAAAATGCATTTGAATTTAAATACAATATAAATACATAAAAATAAAGTTTTTTTATACACCAGAAAAGAAAAAAATATAATTTGTGAAAGGTGTAAAAACACATTCAAGGTAACAAAACTATTAAAAATATTTATCCATAAATCTAATAGAATGCATAAAATCTCTACTAAAAAACAAGTGTATAAATTTAATAAAGGATATATAAAGGTATAATGAAGATTTATGTTAACAAATAGACTGAATAAATGTTATAAGTTGTCAATTATCCCCTTCAAAATAATCTATAAATTTGATGCATCTCAATCAAAATCTCAACAAAATTCACCTTAAAATTTATAATCTTAATATCAAAAAATAAAAGAACAAGGATAATCAAAATATGCTGCAAAAGAAAAGAAAATTTGGACACCTGAACCATAAATGAAATTTAATGTAACTAATTAATCATTATAGAATCAAATGTTAATAACTAATTATAGAACCAAATAAATAGTTAAGAAAGGAAAACAAGCATATCTGAGGGTGAATCTCATGATCCAGGTGGCACTGAAAATCAGCTGAGAAGGAACAGACTGCTCAAGGAAGAGTTTTGAAGAATTTGACAATTTAGAAATTAAAGGAAGGAAGTAATCTCAAACCACTATTTCATACCAATTACACACAATAATAAATATATACTTGAACTAAAGACTTATCTATGTAAAACAAAGCTAAGAAATTATTTTTAAAAATAGAATTCTATGTTTATGACTTCAGTGGAAAGATTTCTTTAATGATCTCATACACACATATACCAGAACACAAAAATAAATATAAAAAATGAGAATATTTGATAACAGTTCTTAACATGTATTTAAAATTTATCTTTGACAAAATAAAATATAAACAAAGTTGAAAGACAAATAGGAGTAGAAAATATGTCAACTCATATAGCAGACCAAAATTTACTATTCTAAATATATAAAGGAGTTTCTTCATACCAAAGAAAATAAATTTTGAAAATAGAAAATGATTTAGGTTACAGAAACAGTACCAAGGAAAGGAAATAAAAATTGGAAATGAACTGCAAAAGGAACTTACTTAAATAACATTGGAGACAAAAATTAAAATATTTCTAGGACATATATCATTTGTCAGATGGATGAATAATTCCAAGGTGACTAACACCAAATATTGCCTTGGCTGGTGTAGCTCAATTGGTTGGAGTGCTGTCTTTTACACCAAAATGTGAGTTCAATTCTCAGTCAGGGCACATACCTAGATTGTGGTTCAATCCCACAAGAGCCAAGAGGCAACCAATCAATTTTCCTCTCTCACATGGATATTTCTCTCTCTCTCCTACCTCTCTACTTCTTCCTCCCTTTCTAAAGGCAATGAAAGATGTCCTCATGTGAGGGTAAAAATAAAGCCAAATGCTTTCAAGTGTGTGCATGTGTACTGATAAAGAGAATTCCAATTTCTATAGTTAGGATGTCCTATGGAAATTTGGTCGTGTCTGTTAAATTTAGAAATAGACATTCTCTGTATCTCAGGAATCTTTTAATATTTTTTAAATTATCTAAACCAGAACCACACTCATAGATCTGGATAATCTACAATATTAGGTTCTTAAGCTTTATAAATACCTTTACTGAATTATTATACTAGTGAAATATTTGAAGCAAACTAAATGCCTTGCTATTGAGTTGTGTCTAGTATAAGGTAAACATGATGGAGTAGTATGGAATTTTTGAAAGAATGATAAGATCTGTATATTAAGAGAAGTTCTTTATGAGACATTGTTAAATGAAACAGTTATTAGTATAAGCATACATAGAGTATAGTATCTTTTATATATTTAAAATATTAACATTTTTGTCCACATTTTAAAACATAATTCTGGACTCTAATGGAGGAACCTAAGAATAGTAGTTATGTTTGCCTTGGAAGTGCAAAGAAAGATAATTAGCTGTGGGGAAACCAAATGACATTTTGCCTTCTATGCAATTTTTTTTATTATAAGTACTTTGGGATTTGAAGAGAATTAGTTTAAATATAATTCTTAATATATTCCTTATACTCCCTCCAAAAATGTAAAATCAATAAGAACAAGTAACATCATAGGCAGTAGCTTTATCCATACCAGGAGACAGAGAACATTCAAATTACTTATAAAGAACAAAATAAATTTTAACATACCCTGCAGCCCTTGCCTGCCATATATTGTAAACCTATAAGTGCAGCAAGCAAGGGAGAGGAATCTTTAAAAACTCAGTGAAATACAGAGGAGAGGGAGGACATAGAGAAAGCATAAACAAACCACCAGGGCATGAAGTGTTCAGGACCGGAAGTGACTGCTTCCTAGAAGTATTGCTTCTGGGAAAGAATGAGATATTGAGAAATGAATATTAAAAATGAAAAATGCTGTGCATCTTAAAGATGAGGCAATAAATATAAGAAGCCTGTAAAAGACAAAAATTAAAGATCCATCCTGCTGAAATGACCAGAAATCATACACACCAACATTTCTCACCCCCAACCATTATGACAATATTCTCCATACAGAAAGCACACAGAAGAGCCCTGAGCTGGCCGAAATGAGCACACCCAAACCAGAAACCCTGACCTCAAGTGAACAGGACTAGAAATAAACAGACTGCATCCATTAGCAAACAATATTGACAAAAAGCAAAAAAAATATGAATAAAAACGTTTCTATTGATGAAAAATTTTGGCAAAATGCTATCAGTGAAACTGAAAATAATGATAATAGTATGCTCTGCAATGAAATAATTATCTCAAATAAGATTTTAAAAGTATAATATTAAACAATTTGTGAATATTAAAAAAACCTTAAATCACAGATATAAAAATGTAGAAAAAACAAGAATAATTGAAACCAGATTTGAATGAAGTTAGGAAACTAATATAAGAAAAAGACAAATCATATCAGAAATGAAGACTTAATTATAAGGTTCCTAAGTTGTTGGGTGTTGGGGTGGATTCAAATAGAAACTTAATAAAAGAGTTGGAATAAGAACAGAAAATCAGCTAAGAAAATAAAAAATGAGATAAAGAAAGAAACAAAAATAATCCAAAGTAAAAGTGTTTGTAAACATATATGGGTAGATGATCAGGTTGAACACATGAAATATAGTGACTATGATGAACAAAGTCAAAACAATGTAACAGAAATAATACTGAAAAGATAAAATTCAAGAAAATTTTCCAGAGAAAAAGACAATATGAATCTCCATTTTGAAAGACCCTACTGGTTTCCAGGGAAAACTGACTAAGAATACACCACTCTAGGATACATTTTCTGCCTGGAAAAAGTTCAACCATTGTTATTATAATGAGAACAGTTTATGTGACATGGATGTAACCTTGCAGCCAAAGAGAGTGGACTGAAATGCACTTGTGTGAACAATGGCAACCTCACTGTACTAGTCAATGGAGGTGGTAGACCATGTTGAGTGAGTGTGTGTCCTGTGTGACTGTCGCATTCAAAATGACTGAGCAAGTAGAGAAACAAACTTGCATCAAATTTTGTGTTAAGCTTGAACATTCCACCAAAGTAACTATTCAGATGATTGAGAAGGCTGAAGCCACGGGCAACTTCTGAATGGCAGCTTCATCAAAGACAACACACTCACTAATGCATCACAAGTAGTACATAATTTTTTTTGTGAAACATCAAATCTCCCAGGTGATTCAGCCCCACTACAGCCCAGACTGGATGCCTTGCAACTTCTGGCTTTTCCTAAGACTAAAATCATCTTTGAGAGGAGAGAGATTTCAGACCATCAATGAGATTCAGAAGAATACGTAAAGGAAGCTGATGGCGATTGGGAGAACTGTGTGATGTCCCAAGGTGCCTACTTTGAATGGGGACTGAGGAGTCACTGTTCTATGTAAAATGTTTCTTGTATCTTGTATCTTCTTTAATAAATGTTTCTATTTTCATATTACATGACTGTATACCTTCTGGACAAGACATCATATATTACAGTGAAATTAAAAGATTTTAAAGTTAAAAGATAATCACAAGGCCTCGGGCAAAGAGATAAAATAGATTGCAAAGACAAAAGAGGTAGAATGACATCCTATTCTTTGAAAAACATGCACTGGTATGCAATATGAAGTAGAATTTTCAAGAAACTTAAACAACAAAGTAAAAACTTAAAGAAAAAAAGAACAAACTTAAGGAAAATGCAGACCAAGCTGTCTTTCAAGTTTCAAGGGCATAAAACCAGTGATGAATGTGCCAGAACTCTGGAAAGACTTTACAAATGTTTCCAAGAAACTTACTAAAGGAAGAGCTTCAACCAACCAACAGGTGATTGACAAAACCATGTAAAAAACTAGTGGGTGATTATTTCATACATTTAATTGCAGAGCTAAAATTTTTTAAAAAGGTAGGTTCTTGGATTAAATAATAATGTGTCAATGTGAATAGCACTTTTTATTTTATTGGACAAAGAGGGAAAAACACAACAAACCAAATGGAAGGAGAAAAAAAAACAGGTGAAATACATGGACTTCAAAGGATACCATTGAAAGCTTTCAGAAGTAAAAGTTTAAACAAAAGGTAGTTTAAGCTTCTTCAAATAGTATTTTAAGAAACAAATGCTAGAATGGAAAGACAAGCCTTTCTAAAAACCAATAAAAATTAGAGAAAAAGAAAAACAAAGACAACCAAATAGATAAACACAGTAAATATAAAATGCAAATGGTACTTAGAACATAACATAATGTGACAAAATTGAATCCAAACATGAGACTCATATGAACAGATAGAATTGGGTTTTACTTGCTTACTTAAAGAAAATATTTTAAAATTGATTCCTAAAACAAAATGTAACTCTATGCTGTGTATAAGAGACACACTTAATGCTGTTTTTTAAATTAGGCTGAAAAAAGATTTACCAGATGGAAAGAAAACAGAGCTTGCACATCTGATATGTGGATGAGAAGGGGCCTCATACTAAACCTGACAAGTTCATGGAGGTCTGCATGGTGTCTTACAAATTCAAAGACCTAAAGTAGTCATGTAGGATGGTCTGAAATGAAAACTCTCTAACCAAGAGTGAGTAGTAGCCAGTAGTCATCTTCTAGGTCAGTATCTTTCCAGACAAAGGTTAATCTTTACCTTAACTGAGCCTGTCTATTGTCTTTTTGCATCTGTGATAACACACCTTTAGAAAGTCAGAGTAATTCTCTTTTTCCAGACCCTTCAGGGCACAATCTCCCACCAAAGCAGGAGACCACAGAATCCCTCATTGCTCTCTTATTCTCAAGAATACCATCTCTGTGTGCTGTAAGTGCTAATTGTTAACTATTCTGTACCCATCAATGTAAAAAAAAAGTATCTGTGTATCATTTTACCTTTTATTCAATCTCAGACATTTCCCTAGTTTTCTTTCTCCTACCTTCCTAATCTCCTACCAATGGATTTCATGTAACCCTACTTTATCTCCTCCTTTGACTCTAATATATAAAATAAGTGGTAAAATTGCCATTTTCTGGAGCATATTTTCAGTCCACTGAGATTTTCTTTCCTGACAATTGTCATCAGTTTGGCTCAAATAAACTCATAAAAATTATCTACAGGTTTGGACAGTTCTTAGGTTGAGAGATCCAAGGTAGATTTCAAATCATTAAATAAGACAAAGGGCATTAAGTAAGATGCAAAAAGATGCTTTATAGTGTCCCAGGTTCGATTCCCAGCCAGGGTACATTCCTGGGTTGCAGGCCATAACCCCCAGCAACCTCACATTGATGTGTGTCTCCCTCTCTCTCTCTCTCTCTCTCTCTCCCCCCCTCCCTTCCCTCTCTAAAAATAAATAAATAAAATATTTAAAAAAAAAGATGCTTTATAATGTTAAAACCAAATTCTAAAATGAAGACGGCAGCCAAACTTACTTATTCAATAAATAATACAGAAACTCTGAGGATTAATTTTATGTGTCACTTTGGGTCATGGATTGCCCAGATTAAATATTATTCTTGGGTGGTTGGTGAGGGTGTTTCTGAGATTAGCATTTGAATCAGTAGACTTAATGCAGTAGATTGTCCTTCCCACTGTGGTTGGCCTCATCTAATTTGTTAGGGGCTTGATTAGAACAAAACCAAGTTTGTCCCCTTTATTTCCTGCTTGGCTGCCTCAGGTGGGGCACTTCAGTCTTCTGCTATTCTTGGATTGGAATTTACACCTTCAGTTACCCTGAATTCCAGGCTTTTTGACTCATACTGGAATTACACTAGCAGCTTTCCTTGATCTCTTGTTCGCAGAGTGTGGGAATTCTTATTTTCTGTAGTCATATGAGCCAGTCCTCTTGGAGTTCTGGAGTCTGGGGAATCCAAGGTCAAGGTCCATATTCATTACCTGGTGAGAGCTGGCTTCCTCACTGACAGTCTCCTCACTGTATGCTCCCATGATGGTAGGGCTGCAGAGCTCCATGGGGCCCTTTTTATAAGTGCACTCATGCCATTCATGAGATCAGCCTAATCACCTCCCAAAGGCTTTATTTTACTTCCTAATCCCATCACCTAAGGGCGTTAGTATTTCCACACATGACTTTTTGTGGGACACAAACTTTTACACCATTGCACTTATTTTATTCATTATAAAACGAAAATTGTATCAAATAATGTTGGCACTAATCTACTGAGGCCCCCTCATGACTGTAGTAGTAAACCCACTTATTCCTTGCTTAATCACACCAGCTTCCTCCCATTTTCGCACTCCAAGAATTTCTGCTATTTATATCTCCCCTGCCCTTTAGAGTCACCATAAACCAAAAAGGATGTGTCAAAAATCATAAATGAGAAGAAAAGCCATACCATTGTCTCAAGATATTGGCAAAATTTAAATGACTGTGTACAGACACATACACCGAGCCCCAAGGGGAACTGAACAAAAAGCCATTTCATTTAATGCAATTCAACTTTCCCAGACGATATGCTAATGAACTGAGTGAGCATTTCTAAGTCATTGATATCACAATGTTCTGCACACAATTTCCAAAAACAAGTTAATGAACCAGTTTTTGAAAATCATTTGGAAGAAATGCAGTTTGACACATACCAATGAAGCCAGCTGATTTGCTGGCAAATATAGACTTTATCTTGGGTCCTCTCTAAACTAAAGCAATCTTGATATCTGCTGTCACCATGGTACAAAAATAAAAATGAATGTGTACCCTGGACTCTTGATAGAAATATTATTTTATTGAATATCATAGGTAAGTATATTCAAATAACCAAAACAATACCTTTAGAACAAAATGGCTTATGGAAAAGTTGAAATTGGCCAAATGTTCCTTATTTCATTAAATGTTCTTGAAGTAATTGCCCAAAGCACTTGGATAAGGAGAATACACCCTCCTCATTCTTAAATACTTGCATGTCATTTGATTCTGTCTGTGCTTGTGTGTTTTTCTGTTTCTCTGTTTGTGTAGGGACAGAATACACTTGGAGTCTTTGAGTCTATTATTTCAGATACACATTCTCTAAGACAAATATCCATATATATTTCATGACTCTTGGGAGTGATATAGTTCGGAGTTTATGCTTGAAATATTTTTAGATAAATCCAGCAAGAACTAGGTTTTGGTCTTTTTAACAGTATTTTTCTCTGGTCTATCTTTGTCTCTTTCGCATTTTCATGCTTCTTAACTGCTACAGTCTATAACCAATTTTGTTAATCCAAGTAATCCCTGTTAGTTCATTTGTGGTTCTTCATTCATCTACATCAACATCTGTGGAGTCTTCAGAGCTTTATCTGCAAAAACATTAAGGCTTTGATATCTAGTGCTTTGTTGAGGAAAACCTCTTCCTGGAAATTTGTCTTACCCACTGACTGCTTAGTCACCCAAGATCATACATAATGGCATGATGCTTTAATGTTTATTGACCTTTTTATACTATTACTTTTCTATTTCATAATAAAATGTCTACTTCTTTGATTACCTTCATTTTCAATACTGTGGATATTTATTTCTAGTACTGTGCATAAAGGAATAGTTTTCATTGCTGCCTATTCATCATCTCTGACTTGCTGTTCATTCACTGAGGAATTGTATGATGAACTTCAAGTTTTCTACCTTTCTCTAATCCTTGCCATTATCATAACAATATATATAAACACATAGGTATACCTATTTATCTGTATACCTTATCTAACAAAACAATCTCAAAATTATTTAGCATTTCAACTCCAAAAATTGTCAACTCCAGTGTATATCAATAACTCAAACCAGGATCATAATCTAGAATTAATCACAAAAAAATCCCATCTTTGAAATTATAAAAATTGCATGTTCTGACTCCAAGTTCCTTACTCTACCTCTCTCAATTAGTTTACTTACATTATACTTGTTTTTCTAATTCCAATCAGATAAAATTGTCCATTGATACCTGTTCATTGGCTATCACATAGCTTTCAGTCTAATGAAAGATATAATTATAGGAAATAATTATATTGTGTTAATGATTCAGTGCTCTGATAGGCCAGCACTTTAACAGACCCTGTGGATTCTATTTATTTAATATCTTCCAAATGCATTAAATTATTTTCCATCCTTACTACATGTTTTAAAAAACAGACCACAGTCATTTCTTACTTGGATTACTCTGACATTTCCTTAGTGCACTTCTTGACTCATGGACTGTTTGTGTTCAGTATATTTCTCATAGTGCAGCCTGAGTGATCTTTCTAAAATGAGTGTCTTATATTCCTTCTTGTTTAAAATATTTCAGGAGCCATGCTCTTGAGATTGGATTCAAGATCAAATGGCTTGTCATGAATTATAAGACCCCTGGGATATTTTCTCTGCTGTCCTGTCTCCCTGCTTTCACCCTATTTCTTTACATGCAATCCACAGTCCAGTCATGCCACATAGTTTCAGATGAATTATGCTTATTTAAGTGCAGTAACTTGGCACCTGCCATTTCTGTGATGGGAATGCACTGCTACACTCAGTTTCCCCAACTTCTTGTTTACTGATGTGTTCTTTGGAGAGAATGACTTTTGTTGTTGTTTTTACTGCATTTCTCAACCAGATAGAAGACCAGGACTATACACAACCTAAATGCTGCATAGATTTATACCTCAAAATAAAGCATGCTAATAATTAACCATGTCATCTCATCTGTGCCTCTAAATAGGAGGCTCTGTCACTAGTGAGAAGCATTAGGTTCATGTCTAAATGTATACTTTCCTTTCTGTTGATTTTACTTCATTTATTTCCAAGCAAGGGAACTAAACTGTATGGACTAAACTGGGATGCCTATAGTTGGCCCATGGCTAACTGTCTGCCATCTGCCACATGGATCTTACTTGGCTGTGTGTGTATTAATCATACAGGCTCTACTCCTGAGTTTAGATTTCAAAGGCCTAGACTGTGACTACCACATATAATGTAGAGTTTAAAAAGGAAAACCTGAAAAAAAGAACTGGGGTCCTAATTACAAATGGGATATGCCATCTTCTTGGATACAGTAATGAAAAAAAAATTTTTGAAGTCATTGTAAACCAAAGGCAATGAAAATAATTTGAAACATGTGTGCTTGGTAGACTCTCTTTCCATAAATCAGATTTTCATATGAGGTCAAAGAATAATTATATTTGTCTTAAAGACATGCTTCTTTAGTTTTACTTTCAAAACAGAAGAAATATGAAGCAGTGTGGGTACAGAAGAATTACAAAGAGAAATGAGCTTGTTAATCTGGAAAAAAGAAAGAGAATTTCTTAAGAGAACATTTAAGATCTTAGAGAGTAAAATAGGCAAACATGAAAGAGAAGAAGTAATTAACCTGAGTCTGGCCACATTAGACCGAATAAGACCACATTCCGAAGGACTGGGGGTTAAGACTTCGACATATATACTGGAATACAAAATTACAGTCCCCAAATTTTGACATAATTTATCCATCCCAATCTATCTGGTAGATAAAAAGTTACTCTTGTTGTTTTAATTTGTATGGCTCAAATATAGCAATATGGAGCCAAGCTTGTTTGTGTTAGGTTTTTTTTTTTTTCTGATAAAAAACCCAAACTGACCCACTGTGTTCCCTCTCAACTCATTTATGCATGTTTCTGTTTTTAACTTTTGCTTATTTCTATTTCCCTCCCCACAAGAGAGCACGGATTTTCACTGTCTTTTGTTCATCAGTGTTTCTCGGTGTTTTCACAGTCCCTGACATACCATGCATAACTAATCAACATTTGGTAAATGAGTAAGTAAAGGTATCTTTTGACGAATTTGTGTATTATTTGTAGTTCTTCCTCATACATACTTAATTGTTAGTCTTGTTCTTATTTACTTGTAGATTTCTCTTCGTATTTTTAAAAAACTAATAATATATTTGATATAAATATTTCCTCCAGTCTTTCTTTTGTCCTATAACTGTTTTGACAGTTTGGAGTTTTTTGTTCATATAAAATACTTGTGAAGTTGATATAACAAAATTTTACTGAAGTTTTCATTTATATGTTTGACTTTTTGAATTTTTATCTAAAAATTATATATTTCCTTCATTTTATTTTTTATATCTTTATAAATTGTGCAGTCCATCTTAGTATTGCAAAGTGCCCAGTGCAGAGTAGGCCTTCAAGGATAACTGATGAATGAGTAACTCAGTTAGAGTACAGGCCAGGTAGTGGCAAAGCTGAAACACCTACTATCTGCCACAATCAGGGTGTTCTCTGGCCTGGGTGACAGAAAACTAAATAAAGTAACTGGGAAAGAAGTGGGAGATTCCATTTAATAAAAAGCTGGCAAATATCTGCAGACAAGAAAAAAAATCACAATTCCTAGGCACCAAAAAATACTTTAACTCAGATGGACAGCAGAGTGGTGACCTTGGATGTTCTATTCATCTTAGAGTAACATTCTACTCATGGCTTGCCCTACAAGTTAGTACCCATCCCTGGGAATTCTAATGTGATGCTATCAATAAAATTCTGAGAGAACCAGAGTGCAAGGAAACAAATAGTGAGATACCTGGTTATAATACTCAGCAAACATAGCAATAGGTTGCAGAAAAAAACATTAATTAGTGTGCAAGTATGTGCACGGGGCTCAGCAAAGCTGTGCGTGTGAGATGTAGGGCAGAGCACTCAGACAGGCCCCTCGTGGAAAAAGGAGGTGTCAGAGACCACAGAATCTTCTGTGAGAAACTGGAAAGTGCCCTCACCCTCACAATTCTTAAAAATAAAAATTAATATGAAGTAAAGAGTAAACAAAGTGCCACAGTATTAAAAAAGATTGAATATTAGGCAAACACGTTACCTGGTAGTGAATTAGTCTTTAGCAAACTCATTTTTAGGTCACCTATCTTGTTCATAATTATATAATCAGCAATTCTCTTTCCGGTCTTACATTCTACAGTTTAGAAACAGGAGAAATAGCTAAAAATCCAAGGACATTAACACCTAGGAAAATACATAGCAAATAAAACACAAATCAAAGTTATCTTCGTTGCTAATAATGAATCCTGAAAGTATTTAGCCTTCATTCAAACCCGCTTTGTACTGTGTTCCTCCAGAGTATAGGATTTAATTTCTGAGCAACCAATATGCTGCAGGCCGAAACATTTGTTTTAATGTGAGGAAGGAGAGAAATAATTTTAAGACATTGCATCCTTTCAGTCATGTTTGTGATTAAATTGAGCAATTTCAGTCCACTGTTTTTTAAGACTACATAATGCAAAAAAATTATGCATAGAACAAATAATAAAGGATGTGACAGGAAAGATTAAAAGAGTAAACAAACCTGCAGAAAATTACAGCATGACAAACAAATTCCAGATGGCTGCAAAATCCCCAGGGTTCTTGAGAAGTTCTGAAATGGCAGGTTGCGTGTCATTGAACAGATTTCCATCCCTGTAAGCCTATCAAGGAAGAAAGACATATTCCTACACATACACAACTGCAAAGAACAATTGTTTTGAGCTAGGTGTGGGGCTTGACCTAGTTTAAGACCTAATGACCAAGGAAAGCCCATGGCAAGGGGTCAGGTGGTTCTAATAGAACCTCCCCTTTGCTATCAAGGAGGAGGATGCTATCAAGACCTCCCCTTAATACTATCATTTTGTGAGTGTTTCCAGAGACAATTCTGAACCAGATCTGCACTTTCTTACTTTTGTAGTAGAGGCCACAAGAAAAGTGACATGAGATAAGTGCTCCTGATGCATGGAGAGCCTGGGCTTGGGTGGAGAGTTTGCTTCTAGAAGCACTTAACATTTGTCTTTATAGAACGTAATAATTTTGCAGCATGAAATAGTTGAAAAGCATAGAGTCTTTTGGAAAAAGACAGATTTGGATCTTGGATGTGCCATTTACTGTTCTATGATCCTAAACTGCAGTTTTTTTATGCTTTAAAAAGAGGGAATAACAGGCCCGGGGCAGGTAGATCAGTTGGTAGAGCATTGTCTCCATACATTAAAGTTGTGAGTTCAACCCCAGTCAGGGCATTTACAAAAATCAACCAATGAATGCACAAATAAATGGAACAACAAATTAATATTTGTTACTCTCTCTCTCTTTCTCTCTGTCTCTCTCTCCCTCCTTCCCTTCCTCTCTAAAATCAATTAAAACAGGGAATAACAACTCCTATTTCAGGGGTTTTGTGAGAACTAAATGAAAAATGCCACTCATAAAGCACCTGGCACATTATAAGCACTCACTAAGTGTATCAGTGTCAATCTGTCTCCTTCTCCTTATATCTACATACCTGTGTGTGTATGGGCTCCTCCAGGCTGCCTCTCTAACATTTCACTCTGGTGCAAAGTAGTCTGGCATATGCAATTGAGAATCAAATGCAACACACATACTACATATAAAATGCCTAAAATCTTCCCTTCCCCACAACATATAACCTGTGTTATTCACATTTCAAGTGCTCAGCAGCTACATGTAGTTACCACCTACTTTATCACATTATTGGAAAGGTTGTTTAGATTGAGTGTTAGAGATACAAATTTAATCTTGGTGGGGAAACAAATGTTTTGTCATGTCATTTCAGAAAAATATTCCTGATACATTTAGAGTTAATTTTATTCTGTGTTGTTAGCAAATTCATTCTACTTTACTCCAAAGTATGTATTTCATATTTTATTGCTTTTAAAGCTAGCACTAGCTTCACACCTCATTCAGCTAATGACCTTGCTTAATAATTTATAGAAATACAATATCAGTGTGTTCCCTTCTCCGTCTTCCCACTATCAATAATTGCATGTGTTACCAAACAAAACAAGGGATTTGTCTGCCTGCTGCTACAAAAGCCAAACCCATGAGGCAGTTGCTGGTGAAAAAGAAGACATTTTATTCAGATGCTGTGAGATCTGGTAGAATGGTAGACTCTTGTCTCAATACTGATTTCCTCAGCAAGAACAAAACAAAAGGCAGTGTCCAGAGTTTCTGCTCCAATTTAAAGTATAGTCTTTTGGTCCTGACTAGTATGGCTCAGTGGATTGAGTGCCAGCCTGCAAACCAGAGGGTCATCAATTCTATTCCCTGTTCAGGGCACATGTCTGGGTTCTGGGCTGGTCTCCAGTTGGGGACCAGCAAGAGGCAACCAGTGTTTCTCTGTCACATCAATGTTTTTCTTCTTTCCCTTCTCTGAAAGAAAAAAGAAAGAAAGGAGGGAAGGCAGGGAGGAAGGGAAGGGAAAGGAGGGAGGGAGGGAGGAAGGAAGGAAGGAAGGAAGGGAAGGAAGGAAGGAAGGAAGGAAGGAAGGAAGGAAGGAAGGAAGGAGCAGTGTTTTGGAGCTGTCAGGAGGCTGCTAACAGGTCTCCATATTTCCCATCCAGGTGGCTTAGCTTGTTCCCTGCTGCTGTCTGTTTCAGACTCCCTCCTGGAGTCCATGGGCAATGTGGCTGCCAGAGCCACAAGGTCATGTACTCCCAGATGAGAGAGGGTTTGAACATACCAGACTGTGAATCACCAGGTGGATGCAAAAGCAAGAGAGATTCCTTCCTAGAGGCCACAGGCCACATGGCTGCTACATGGCCCATGGAGAGAATTGGCTAATGCACTGTGCCAATGCAGGTCATGAGCTGGAGAGCCATGAGCAAGAGAACTTTGTTTGTTCCCCTGGATTTATATTAGTTTAGGTGTGGGATGGACCAGATGCTTTCCCAAGATGACCAATCAATGTCCCAAACTTTTGCACATTTCAGGAGGGTCTACCTCCCATTTATCCCTTCTTTTTCCAGGCTAGACTGAAAGGCTTCTTTGGTCCAACACCTCTCCCTGCACCATTTTGACTTTTATGGTACATGTGCCCCTGGTCCCACCCCCCAATCTGGTATGGGAAGGCAGGGGATGGGAAAGGGCTTTTTGCATGCTAAGTGTAAGAATCTCCCCTGCAACCATCTTGGCCAAGGGCAAACTCCCTGGCTCTGACCTACCATCCACCAGTAACACATGTATATGACTTGTTGGCAATTAAAACAGATGAACTGCTTGTGCTATCATTTAAGATAAATTTCACCAATTTTTAAATGCATTCTATCTCCTCCTATCTACTGAACAATTCATCTGCTAAAAATTATCTCCCCTTTCTCCTCTTTAATTTAAAAAATTAATTTTTTCTCCTCTGTGCAGAATCATTCTCATCAGCTGAAGAACATGCTTAATAGCTTTCCTCTTAAAGAAAGTAAAACACCCTCAGTCACATACCCCTTACAATCATTGCCGTATTTTTCTGCTCCTCTTCACAGCAAAACTCTTTTGATACATACTACATTTTTTCCTCATGCCCTCCATTTGATGTGTAATAAAATTTTGTCATGTTAAATTGAAAATATATAGCATGAATCCAACCAAGCTCAATAAACTTACTAGGCTTCCTCTTTAAAAAGGCAAATAACCCTATACAAATCTGTGCTTTTAATTTTTAGCACTGGGTGCTATTTCAACTTTTAGAATTCTGTGCATGAAACATCTCATTAAATAAGGATGCCATACCAAGGAAACTGCATGTTCTCTCTCTTGAAGGAGAGGTAAGAATCTTCAGGTAATTTTTCATCTTTGATCAGGTCAGTTAATTATCCTTCTCAAACACCAAAAATTACAATATAAATTTTATGAAAACCCTGGGGAAAGATTTCTTTTTTACTTAACTGTAATTTATTCTTACACATCATCCTAGTTAGGAGATAGTTCTGTGATTTGATGAAAGAGGGATTTTTATTCTTTTCCTCATTCTTACATTTATTCTTTAGTGTCTGAAAAATATATAGCAAAATACCCAAGTTGCGTCTCTCCCTGCTATTGGCAATTGCCAAGCTCTGAGAGATGACTGACACTGCTAGCAGGCTCTACATCACACATAATACTCATTTAAGCCTAATTTTGTGTCTCAAAGTGCTTTTTATTTGTATCTGACATGACATCTGATGGCCATTTTTTTTCCTCTATGGAAAAACATATCCTTAAAGAAATAAACTGGGAGCTTAACAGTGACTTGTGGCACAGCAACAATAAATGTCATCTTAATTTTAAAGTTTTAACAAAAATAGGTTAAATATATGATTTTATAAAGTATATATTATACTTTTTTGTAAAGTATATATTATACTACATTCATAGAAGGGAGCTACATGTTATTATAAAAGAAAATTCTATAGACTGTATGCTGCATTCATTTTTAATTGATATGCTCAGTCTTGAGCTGTAGTTCAACTCTCTTAATTTATCATTTAGAGCATGTAATATAACATCTCCTTTAGGCAAATGAAACATTTTTGTCATTTAATGTACTAAATATGCTCATGTACAAGGTCTGTCCAAAACATATCCAGCCATGTAATGTGAAAAATAGAGACATTTATTGAAAAGATACAAGGAATATTGTACATAGGACAATGATGCCTCAGTCCCCTTCAAAGTAGGTAACTTGGGACCTCATACAGTTCTCTTAATCACCATCAGCTGCCCTGTCATATTTTCCTGAATCTCATAAACAGTCTGAAATCCATTCCCTTTCAAAAGTGATTTTAGGAAAAGCCAGAAATTGCAGGGTGCCAAATCTGGGCTGTCAGGGGCCTGAGTCACCTGGGTGATTGGATGTTTCACCATAAAAATCTGCACATGACATGATGCATGAGGGGGCATGCTGTGGTGATGAAACTGCCAAGCACCAGTTGCCCATAGTTGTGGCCTTCTGAATTGTCTGAATAGTTTCTGCAGGGGAATGTTGACACTTAATGCAAAATTTGATGCAGATTTGTTGCTCTACTCACTCAGTCATTTTGAATACAATAGCCACACAGTACACACGCTCACTCAACAATGTCTGCTGCCCCCACTGACTAGTACAGTGAAGTCACATTGTTCACACATGCACATTCCAGTCCACTCTCCTTGGTTGTCAGGTTACATTGATGTCGTGCAAACCATTCCTCTTATACTAACAATGGTTGAACATTTTCCCAACAGACTTTGTATATTGGAGCTTAATAGGTGCTCCTATTAATGAAAATCTATGAAAATCTATGAAAATCTATGAAAATATATGAAAATATATGAAAATCTATTTCTATCAATAAAGATCTTTTTGACAGTGTAAAACTAACCCTGACATTGTCTAGGTTTGAAACTACTGATTGCATCCTTGTTTCTGTGACAAGAAAAATGCAAAACAAAATAATTTCTATATTCCACATTTGTACATCATATAATTTAGTGATCCATGAGACTTGTTTAAACAACTTTATCAAATCAAAGTATTTAATTATTCACCTTTAATAATTTAATTGGATGAGAAAGCAAAAGCTTCCTATAGGCTTTAGTTATTCTACAATTTGTGTTTAAAACCAAGAGAAATATTTTAACATAGAGTCAAAAATGTTAGTTCTGTATAATTATTCACTCCTATACAACTATTTTAGAAAAAATGCAAATTATTATGTAAAGGAATATCTTGGAAATGAAATATTATAGCTTTAAAATAATCACAAAGACTTTCAGATAAACTTGCCTTGAAATACATTTTTTTAAACACTGTAAAAATTTCAACAACAAAAGTAGATGAATAATAGGAACACATTACCTACCACATAAAAAACAGAAAGGAAAAGAAAACATGGAGTATATTAATGATTATTTTACAAGGATAAAAAGCGCATGGATGAACGCTACTTGACTTTCAGAACAGAGAATGCTGATATCTAGATGCCAGGTGAGGGGAAAGCTAATAAAACTCAATTCAATGCATAGAAAATATTCAAGAAGAGGTTAAAAATAGAAGGCACCAGGTTCCATGCCTCTAGTAGAATTTCCAAGTAAAATAGACAAACTCAGTTAAATTTGAAAATTAAATAAATATTTTTGTCAGAAGTATGTCACATATATTACATGGGATGCACTTATTCTAAAAACTTTTGCTGTTTCTGTGAAATTCAAATGTAACTAAGTACCTTCTAATGTTATGTACTATATTTCCAATCTATTCTGAGAGTGTGGTGAGAAGTGGTATTAGATCTCTATATATGGATTACCTGAATATGAGTAGAAGAAGCAGTATAATCTCTAAATTTATTCTCCCACTTCACCCACAAAGGATCAACCTCTTTGCAACCCAGAAGACAATTGGAATCTACTCTCTGGAAAAACTGACCCAAATGGACTGGATTTAGGGACAAGTACTCTACATGGAAAATCAAGGTGGGTTACCATTCTGAAAAATATGGGATTAATTGAAAGTCTAAATAATGAAGAGTGAGACCTTCAAACATGCCTTCCCAACACAGGTTAGGATTCTAGAAGGCAGAATTACATATCTTCGTTCCCATCAAGCCAAGTATTAAATTAACCTTTAAGGAACTGGACCAAGAGAATAGGTTTGAAAATATTGATGTTTAAGGGTAATTAAAAAAAATGGTCCAGCTCTTGCCCTGTGACCACTTCATAGTAAAAATGAGATGTTGATGAATCGAATCCATACTTGTAGAAATTCTTAGAAGATTTTTAGTATCTCTTTTTAAAGAGATAGACTGCCAAGGACTTCCAGTCAAGAAGCTGAAGTAGGTAAATGCTATGTACACCTCTTCCCTTAATCATGTCAAAATTAAAACTGAATTATACAACAGAACAACTACCCATGAAAACCACCTGAAGACTAGCTGCTGGAAAACCTCCCTAACATGGTGAAAGAAACAGACATTTAAACTCAGGAAATTCAGAGAATCCCAAACAAGATGAATCCAAAGAGGTTCTCTGCAAGATACATCATAATAAAAATGCCAAAAGTTAAAGAAAAGGAGAGAACCATAAAAACAGCAAGAGAAAAATCAGCTCATTACCTATGAGGAAGCTTCCATAAGACTGATAGCTGATTTTTCAACAGAAACTTTTTGGACCAGAAGGGATGGGCATGAAAATTTCAAAGTGATGAAAAGCAAGGCCCTACAACCAAGATTACTCTACCCATCAAAGCTATCAATTAGAATTAGAGATAAAGAGCTTCATAGCAAGAAAAAGCTAAAAGATTTCACCACCACCAAATATGTATTGAAAGAAATGTTAAAAGAACTTTTTTTTTAGAATAAGAAGAGGAAGAAGAAGAAGGAGAAGGCAAAAAAGATAAAAATGTGAATAAGAAAATGTCACAGGGGGAAAAACTTGCTGACAAAGATAAATGAATATTAAAAGCAGTGGGTCAATCAGAACTAAAGTTAGTACACTGGTTAAAAGGCAAAAGTAAGAAGATAATGTGTAATTATGACTATATACACATTTACATACACACACACACAAAATGACATGAACCTAAACATTGAGGAGTCAATACAAAATGGTAGTTATTTTAGAATGTGTACAAACTTAAGAAATCATTGACCTAAAGCAGAATGCTGTAAGCATAGCTTGGTATATATGAAGCACCTGGTAGCCACAAACCAAAAATCTGTAAGAGATATAGAAGAAGTAAAGAGAAATAAACCCAAAAACAATGTTACAGAAAATCATCAACATATAAGAGAAGAAAGCAAAAGAGTAAAATGGGGACATAGAAGAACCAACACAAAGGCAGAAAACAATAATAAGGTGACAATAAGTACATGTTTATCAATAATTGTGGCAAATGTAATAGATTACATGCTGTAATCAAAAGACATAGGGGGATTGAATGAGTAAGATAACAAAACTCATATATATGATGCCAAAAAGAGGCCTACTTCAAACTGAAAAATACAGAGTCTAAAATGAA
This sequence comes from Phyllostomus discolor, assembly GCF_004126475.2. NCBI lineage: Eukaryota > Metazoa > Chordata > Mammalia > Chiroptera > Phyllostomidae > Phyllostomus > Phyllostomus discolor. The sequence goes on along the minus strand of NC_040904.2, from coordinate 55,972,826 downwards.
AAGGATGGAAAAACACATTTAATGCAAGTGTAAATAAAAAATACTAGGATAGCAATAACCTAGGATAAATTTATATCAGAAAAAAAATAGACTTTAAAGCAAAGGCTATGACAAGAGACAATGAAAATAATATAATGATCATGGGATCAGTTCAGCAAGAGGCTGTAACCCCTGTGAATATTTATGCACCCAACAAAGGAGCAACTGATTATGTAAAACAAATATTGTCAGACACAAAGGAGACAACAACAATAAAGTAATCATAAGGAGACTGTAACACCTCATTAACAAGGATGGATAGATAGATTATCCAGATAGAAAATCAATAGGGAACATGGGCCTTAAATGACACATTAGATCAGATATATTTCATTGATATTTTCTGAACATTTCACTACAAAGCAACCAGCATAATATACATTCTTTTTATGTGCACATAGGACATGTTCCAGGAGAGACCATATGGTAGGCCATGAAACAAGTCTCATTAAATTTTAGAAGATTGAAATCATATTAAGTATTTCTCTTATCACAATAACATAAAACTAGAAATCAATTACAAGAAGGAAAATAAAAAACACACACAGAAGTTAAATAACACACGACTGAACAATGAATGGGTAAACAATAAGATCAAGGAAGAAATCAAAAGATACCTTGAGACAAATTATCATGAAAGTGCAGCAACCCCAAATCCATGGAACACAGCAAAAGTAGTTCCAAGAGGAAATTCACAGCAATACAGACCTACCTCAAGAAACAAGAAAAATCTCAAGTAAACAATCTAGATTTACATTAAAAGAAATTAGAAAAAGAATAAAAAGGCCTAATGTGAGTAGGAAAAGGAAATAATAAAGATCAGAGCAGAAATAAATATGATAGAGTCTAATAAAAGCACAATGAAACCAAGAGCTAGTTGTTAAAAAGATAAATATGATTGATAAACCTATAAACAACTCTCCAGGGAAAAAAGAGAGAAGGTTCAATTAAAATCACAAATGAAAACAAAGTGATGACTGACATCACAGATACAAAAGAGTTTAAGTATATCCTTCAAACAGTTATATGCCAACAAGTTGGAAAACCTGGAAGAAATTAATAAGTTTCTGGTAATATACAATATTCCAAGGCTGATACAAGAAGAAAAAGAATATCTGAACAAACCAATTAGTAATAACAAAATAAAAGCAGTAATAAAAACTCCCAACAAACAAGTCCTGGACCAGATAGTGGTTTCACAGGTAAATTTTATCAAACATCCAAAGAAAAATTTATACCTATCTTTCTCTCAAATTATTCTAAAAAATTGAAAAGGAGGGAAAATCCCCCAGTTCATTTTACGAAAAAATATTCTCCTGACTCCAAATCCAGACAAAGATAAAAAAGGAAAGGAAATCCAGTCACAAAAAAAGGAAAGAAAATTCAGGTAGATGTTTCCGATATACACAGATGTGAAACTTTACAAAACATTAGCAAACAGAATTCAGCAATACATTGAAAAATCATACATGAAAGTTTTGTTCAATAGCCACAAATCAATTAATGTGATGGACCATGTAAATGAAATGAAAGATAAAAACCACATGACCATATAAATGGATGCAGAAAAAGCATTTGACAAAAGCCAGCACTGATTTATGGTAAAAAACTCTCAGCAAAGTTGGAATAGAGGAAACATACCTCATAATAAAGGCCATATATAACAAACTCACAGCTAACATCATACTCAACAGTGAAAAGTTAAAAGCATTTTTCTTAAGAGCAGATATAAGACACAGATGTTTACTTTCACCACTTTTATTCAATGTAGTATTGGAATTCCTAGCTACAGCAATCAGATAAGAGACAGACATAAAAAATATCTAAATTAGAAAGGAAGAGGAAAACCTATAATTATTTGCACATGACATGATGCTATATAGAGACAGCTCTAAAGATTCTCCCAAAAAAACTATTAGAACTTATAAATTAATTCATTAAAGTAAGACAGGGTACAAATTAATGTTCAGCAATTAGTTGCATTTTTATATACCAATAAAAATGATCACAAATGGAAATTAAGAAAACAATCCCAATGTATAATTACATAAAAACTATAAAAGTATTTTAAAATACCTAGTAAAAAATTTAACCAAGAAAATAAAAGACCTGTAATTAGAAAAGAAGTCATGGAAGAAATTGAAAAACATACAAATAGATAGAAGGCTGTACTGTACTAGAATCTACATCATTAGAATGTTCATGCTACCCAAAGCAATCTATAAATCCAATGCAATTCCTATCAAAGTATTAATGCCATTTTTTTCCAGAGCTAAAACAATTCTAAAACTTATAAGAGCCACAAAAGAACTTGAATACTCATAGCAATCTTGGGAAACAAGAACAAAGTCGGAGGTATTGCATTACTTGATATCAAACTATGTACAAAGGTATAGTAACTGAAACAGCATGGTTCTGGTATAAAAACAGACCTATAGATCATTGGAACAGAACAGAGAGCCCAGTAATAAATCCGTGTCCATATGGTCAGTTAATTTATGACAAAGAAGGCAAGAATATACAATGGGTTAAGACAAACTATTTAATAAATAATTTTAGGAAAGCTGAAAAGATGCATGCAAAAAATTAAACTAGACTATTTTCTTATACCATATAAAAGAATAAACACAAAATGGATTAAAAACTTCAATTTAAGCCCTCAAACTATGAAATTCCTAGATTCAAACCCAGGCAGTAAACTATTTGACATCCCCCTGGCCAGTTGTATGCGGTTCCTTGGAGCTTCCTCCTGTACACCAAGAGGTTGCAGGTTTGATTCTCTCTCAGGGCACATACTTAGGTTGCAGGTTCAGTCCCCTGTTGAGGTGTGTATGGGGGTCAACTGATGAATGTTTCTCCCTGACATTGATGTTTCTTTTTCTCTCTCACTGCCTTCATCTCTCTTTAAAAATCAATAATAAAAAATATACATGAGTAAGGATTAAAAAAACTATTTGACATCACTCTTAGTAATATTTTTGAATGTATTTCTTGAGGCAAGGGAAACAAAAGAAAAAGTAAACAAATGGGACTACATCAAACTAAAACATTTTTGCACAGTGAACAAATCCACAACAAAATGAAAATAAAACCTACTGAATGGAAGAAGAATTTTGCCAATGAAACACCCAATAAGGGGTTAATACACAAAACATACAAAGAACTAATACAACTCAACACCAGAAAAACAAACATTCTGATTAAAAAATGTTGGAGGGTTTTGACAGGTATTTCTTCAAAAAAGATATAAAGATGGCCAACATCGATTCTCAATGTCACCGATCATCAGAGAAATAAATGCCAATTAAAACCAGAATGTGCTCTCAATATTACCATGCATTTTTATAAGTGCTATGCATGAAGGGACAATATTCTGTACTTCAGTAAAACTAACATTCTAATGGGGGGCAAGAGACAGTAAAAACCTAATAAATAAGTGGCATATATTATACAAGATGAAGATAAATACAAAAAAAAAAAGGACTAGGAAAAACAGAAGGATGTTTCAATAATCCAACCAAAGCATCTTGAAGACTTGCCTAGGATAGAGTTGGGACTTGGAAGACAGTAACAAGGTTGCTCTAGGGCTGTACAAAATTTTAAGAAAAGCAGTTTTCTAAATTAGACCATTGTGAATGGCCTGCATTGAGGGAAAGTGCTTGTGATGAGTCCATGCTGATTTCAGAGTTCACTTTTAGGATGAATTGATGTTGATATTAGAAATTTTTCTTGCAGGTCAACATTTCTAAATTTATTAGGTTCAAACAACACATCCATAATCAGAGAATTTACTTAAGCTATTCACAAATAAATTGTTTAGCCTGGTTCTACTAACAGTTACTAACCTTTGTATAAAGAAGTATTTGAAGTCTTTTGCTTGCTTTTCGTGATCACCTGGATTGCTCATTAGTACTGTAGCTTTCCAGGGTTTACTGCAGACTCACTGAATGAAAATATTTATATTAGGCAAAACAGTAGTTTTAATAAACAGCCCAGGTAACTTACACAAACCTAAAATCAGATAACTACTCATTTGTTAATGAGGTAAGATAGGATGAACAAATTCTTATCACTCAGCTTTTACCCTTAGATATTTAGAAATCTCAGTACAGCACAAGATCAGTCAGATTCTGTCTTTCTAGCCTTACCATTTATTTACAATCAGGGAATTACAAGAATGATAAGTGCAGGACCCCTTATTATGAAAATGGGGTCTTTCCAAGGTCTTGCACTTCACTCTGTGATAAACCTATGGTGTCACCAAACATAAGTTTGATATATATACTTATATATAACTTAATATAATATATATAACTTACATATAATTTAATATATATTAATATTTCAAACCAGATCTTAGGTGCACAATAACAGAGCCAAAATTACAACCCTGTTTCTTTGATACCCAATGCAAATCACACATTTGCAATCAATTTAAACAATTATCATTTCTTAATATGAAATTATTATTAGCATCTTATATTGGGTTGTGTTAACATTTTTAGAGAAAAAGAAAATTTGAGCATTTAAAAAGAGAAATTCAATCATCTGAATAAACATTTAGGCTTAAGTTTCTTTACTTTTTGCTATCAATTTACCAGTACTCACACATATACACACAGAAGCACACACAAAAATTTTATGTTTTAGAGTACCAAGAGGTCATTTTATATGTTATGAAAACATGAAAGGATGTTTGCTTGATTAGACATAGATGCCTTGGTGAGTTTTAAATATTTAATTGGTTTAGTAACATTAAAATATTTAATATAGTCATTCCATATATGTCTTCAGATATATAAAGTGGCTGGTGATTTATCTTGCACAATGAAAATATTGCACAATCATTTTTGAAAATAAGTGAAGTCCTACATTAATTTATATAAGTAAAACAGAGCATGACAAAAATCAATTATTAATCTAATCTTAGATATCTCCAGACATACAGACAGGTCCTCATCAGAAAGCATATGCATGTGCTCACATAATTGCTGACAGGTTCCTGAAAGTATAGTTTTTCTAGTATGGAAGATATAAGACACATTCATGGCAAACAGAGTTCCCTACAGGCAATAACACATGTTTCTGGAACTCACATGGACAGCACAGTGACTGCAGACTTAGCATCGAATGCATGTTTGATGATGAATGAACAAATGAATAAATTCAGATGATGCTGTTTACTGAAAAACAAGTTGACTTCTGCACCATGTGCTTGGATAAAGAAATATTTAATTATAAATTTGATTACAGTTGTTGCTTCAATAGTTTTTAGACTCTAAAGTACAATAATCAGATCAATTTATCACCAGACCACGAGTCCTGCTCCAACATGGTTTGCTCACAATTGTGATCTGATGGCTCCTTCCAGAATAGACCTTCAGAGTCAAACATAATTGTTATTTACAGGAATCAGGCTGACATCCAATTTTAGTTTCTATGGAAACACATTAGAGAAAATGGGTAGTCTTTTAAAAGTTGTTTTCCCTGGCATGTGTTGCCATGTGATATTCACACTTCTGTCTCTGCTCATTATGGACAGCATTGATGATACAGCAGGAGTGTCAGCATAACCAAGTGGTTTATTCTTCCCTGGGACTGCACTTCATTTTACCCCAGGTATTCTTATTGCCTCAGAAACACTTTCACACACACACCGAAATATTCAATCACCTTTCCTGTTCCTGATTTAACATTCATTCCCCAAAAGAGTGAAAGTTACCATATGGAATTTTATTAATTAATTATGGATATTAAAAATTAAGGGAACAATATGTTGTTGTCAAACAATTGACTAGCAGAAGGTAAATTTTATTTGGGCAAAGTTATGCAATTCAAAGTTATATCAGTGCATTCAGACTCTAAATCCTCTGTGCAGCATTTAAATATTTGCTTAACAAGTAAGAATAGCACAATAAAACTTTTGTAATTCTGTGTTAAAACACTTTTATGATTGTTGGTAGGATTGAATTCTTAAGGAAAAACAATAAACACTGATCCTAATGAAGTAATCTGCTATGTTTCACAGTATTATAACATCAAAAATATCATTCAATGATAGAAAATATGTCATAGAATGGGAGAAGATATTAGCAGCATGTACAATGAAGATTTTATGTTTTGCTTGTATAAGAAAAGAATAGCCAAGTAGCCATTAAGTGTAAGGCTATACAATGTATATTAAAACAACAATGTACTATCATTAATAGCACCCCCTCAAAGCTAAAAAGAATAAAGGCTGACAAGATGAGGTAGGGCAAGGGTGTAGAGCAAGGAAAGGTTTTATATTTTATTGCTATTTTTAAAGATTTTATTTATTGTTATAGACAGAGGGAAGGAAGGGAGAAAGAGAGGGAGTGAAACATTAATGGGTGGTTGCCTCTTGTGAGCCTGCCACTAGGAATCTGGCCTGCAACCCAGGTGTGTGTCCTGACTGGGAATTGAAACAGCGACCTTTTGGTTTGCAGGCCCATGCTCAAACCATTGAGCTACACCAGCCAGGGCAGGAAAAGCCTTGTATAGTGCTGGTAGCAAAGAAAACTGACATGCTCACTTTGTAAAAAAGTTTGACATCATCTACTAAAAACGAACATGTACAACTACTACTACTCAGCAACCCCACACTCAGGTGTATATGTAACAAAAATATCTGTGCACCTAGCAGCATTTACAAAAACAATACTAGTTTCTACATTGGTAAAAATAAAAATTCTGAACTGGTAAAATATCCATCAACAGTAGAAATAGAGAAAAATAATGTCTACCTATAGTAAAGTTATACATAAAAATAAAAATACAGTATTGCATGACATGGATGACTCCCACAAACAATGAGTGTGAAAGAAGCTCAAGTACAAAATGTTACACATTGTAGTCCCAGTGTGTTGATTTCCATCTAAAACATAACAAATTTAACCTTAGGTTTTGTGATATATGTCCCAGGATAAAATATTAAAAGTATAAAGGAAAGTAGAAAAAAGTTAATCACCTTAACAATCAGATTATTTGATATTCTCAGGCTGAAAGGAGGAAGTGGTGATGGACAACTTTTGGAGGGCTGGTTCTTATTCTCAGACTGACTGGTGGTTATGTGTGCCTTCACTAGTAACTTATTAAACTTTACCAAATTTGTGGATTTCTCTTTATTTCACAAAAATTAAAATATAAAAATGTCTAATATATGTCTTTTAAAACTTCAGCCTTATTGTCATCAAAAAATATTAAGTTAATAAAATGTCTATTTTGTGTATTTAACTTAGAAATAATTAAATTGTACATGACACTGGAGATAGTTTGATGGTATGAGTTTTATCAAATACTGTTAGTGAATATGCTGTCCCCTAAACTTTTGCATATTAGTTTCAATCTCTTTCTAGAAATCATAAGGAATTAATCCAAAATGAGAAAAATGTATATAAAATAGGTTATGGAAGCTGCATTGGAAACCAAATGAATGGCTGATAATATTTAAATTTACTAAATGGACAATTGCATTTTTATATACTTTTGACTATTACATATGAAAAATTCATATACAGCATATAATATTGCAGCCCTGACTTATGCCTACTACGGTCTGAACATTTTTGTTCCACAAAAGTTGCATGTTGAAATCTTAAAGCCCAATATGATGGTACAAGGATATGAGCCCTTTGGGAAGTAAGGATGTAAAGCGGTCTGTGACTCAGAAGAGGGTGCTCATCCAACCAGGGGACACACAGATCTAGGAGTTTCAGCTTCCAGAACTGTGAGAAACAAATTTCTGTTGTTGTTAAGCCATCTAATTTGCGGTATGTTGGTATAGCAGCTGCAACTGACTAACACATATCACAATGTTAACTTCGGCATATTCTGAGCAGTATAAATATAGATTGTTTTTCTTCCTTATTCTTTTTTTCTTATAGGACATTCAGTCATGTCTAAAACATCTGAGGACACAATTTGGTCTACAAGAAGGTTCTTGAAATTTGGTCCTATCAAAAACAATCATGCTTATAAAATGTCCCTGGGTGAAAATAACCCATAATATATATTTATACTCTGAGTTTACAAAATGAACACATAAAAATATTATCATGTTTGATTATACCATTAATCGGTCCAATGATTGTGTTGTTGCTGTATTGCCTGTATCAGAGATCTTTTGGCAGAGACCAAAAGTCTTCATGGATGTTTGAGACAGGACCAAATGTCCATTACTCTTCTTTTTTGTCCTTCCCCATTTTATGCACTAAGTATAATTTATTCCTATAATCCAAGTGCATATTGGATTTTATCAAATGCTTTATTCTCTATATTTAGATGATTATGTAACATTTATTCTTTTTGACTGGTTTAGTATATTTAATTAATTAAATATTAAATGTTAAGCAAATTTAATTCCTGGGATAAATCCCACTAGGTCATGATGTATAATCTTAGTTAGATGTTGCTAGATTTAGTGTGGTAATTACATGTTATTATAATTCCTTCTATATTCATGAGGAATTTTAGTCTGTTGTTTGCTTTTCTTGTGCTATCTTTACCTGGCTTTAGTGTCCAGGTAATATTGGCTTATAGAATGAATTGTGCAGTGTCCCTTCTGCCATTTGAATAAAGTGATTTTATATTGTTACTATAAATAATCTCCTAAAATACATAACACATCTGCTGCTTTTTATTTTTGTGAAGTAAGAAACTGTGCAGTGAGAATGTAGCTTATTTTTTCTTTATTCGTAAAGTTAGTTATCTCATGCCCTAAGCTACAGATTTAATTATCTAAATTTTTATAATGCTTACTTTGCAAACTAGAGCTATTTTCAGCAATCATTTAATCTTTCCTTAAATCCAGTTACAGCATTTTGATTTCCTCTTAGAACTACAAAGCCTCATCATAAAATGTACCTGGAAGAAGGAGCAGATGTACTTTAAAATTACTTTATGTTTTTTCTATATTAATTAGTTCTGTCAGATAAAACTTATTTCATGTAATAGCTGAGCCTACCCATTTTTCTCCAATAAAGGTAAAAACAGGCAAAAGGGGTTGAAGCTTTTTAATAAATACTAAAAAATGGCATTCATTTTGGGTTTATTTTTTTGCATTTTTTTTATCATTGTTCAAGTACAGTTGTCTCCATTTTCCCATCACCACTTTCCCCTGTTGCACCCACAAGAAGGGGATTCTTTATTAGGATAAAAGAGGCATAAATGTAGATTTTGAATAAACATTAACTTTTCCATTTCCCCCAATTATATATTTCAAAATTTATCATGAATTTGTATCAGAAATGTAGTGTTTCTTTACTTATGGAAAATACTTTTTCATAGTATGTCTGACTTTGGTGATAGTCAATTTCATTTCAAAGTACATGGTATGAATCTGATTTAGCAAATTTGAACAAAGTACAGTACCTACTATGTATGAGGAGCCTCCAAGCTAGAAACTTACTTGTAAAAATTTAAAAAAACACATAATTCTTGTTCACAAAAAGTCAATTTTAGATGAAACCAGGTGAGAAGTAAACATTGTATGCTATTTAAAAATTAATGAAAACAAAATAATTTTTCCTTCTTCTATTCAGTGTCTTATTGTAAAACTATATTAAAATTGAGGAAGTTAGTCATGTGATACTTTTAAATGAACATTATGTCTAGATTAAACTATGCCACAGATTTCACATGAATATAGTGACCATGGAAACATGTATAAACTGCTAACCATGTCCAAGGCACTGTTTTAAGCTCTTTATAGGTTTACATTTAATCCTTTAAAAGAGTTGTTTTAATTATCCAGTTTACTCTTGAAGCAACTGAGCCATTAAGATACTAAAGTAAACTTTTAATGGTTATAGAATCTTCAGAAATTTACTTTAACTTTTTTTAGTTAAAATTTGGACAGCCTGATTCTACAACTCAGAGTCTAAAGTCCATTAAGTGTATTTTACCTTCTTCTAGTATAAAAATCCTCAATTTTATTAGCTTTCTGTTTAGCATTGATATTCCTATCTTGTTATGTCTGTAAATGTTTTAAGAAGTCAAGAAAATTCTCCTGAAAAATAAAAATTGTATTATCTTGAAAATTTAAACTTCTTTTTTTCTGTCTGACTTATCTTGCTTAGCATGATATTCTCAAGGTCCATCCATGTAGTCACAAATGGCAGTATTTCATTTTTTCTTATGGATGAGTAGCACTATGTCATGTATATATACATGACATCTCCTTTATCCAATCATCTACTAGATAAAAAACAACATTTTAGTTGGTTTCATGTCTTGGCCATTGTGAATAATGCTATAAGGAACCATATGATCTCACTCATTGCAGGATATAAAAGTGAAAGCAACAAATGAATGAACAAGAAAAACAAACAAACCTCATAAACACAGACAACAGTATGGTGGTTACCAGAGGAAAGGGGTGGAGGATATAGAAAGGGGTAAAGGGGGGTCACATGTATGGTGACAAAAGATGGGTGGTGGGCACACAAAGCAATATATAGATCATATCATAGAAATATACACTTGAAACTTATATAACCTTAACCAATGCCACCCCAATAAATTTAACAAGAAACAGTAGGTGAAATAGAGACAGACTCAGGAATAGAGAACAGATGACAGCTAATGGTGGTGGGCAAGTTAGAGGGTAGGGGGATTGAGCAAAAAGGAAAAAGGGACATGGGACATGGACAACAGTGTGGTGATTGCTGGGGGGAGGTGGGTATAAGGGGACTAAATGGTAATGGAAAAATATAATAAAGATAAAAATAGTACGTTAAGAATTGTTTTATATAGCTTTATCCCATTTCGTAGTTACAAATAGTCACAGGATAATAGTCAAAGAATAGTGCCAATAAACCACATATACCCTTTATTTAGATTCACCAATTTGCCATATTTTGTTTCTCTAATTTTTTCCTGAATCATTGGAAAGTAATTTTCAGACATAACGAAACTTTAACTTTATACTTTAGTATGTTTCCAAAGAACAATGGAATTGACATTTTGGAAGAGTACAGGGCAGTTTTTTTTTTTTAGAATGTCTTTCAATATGGGTACTTTTGATTGTCCTGATTAAGTAGAAGTCATGAGTCTTTACTGGGATAATACTTAAATAATATGTATTTCTCAGTATATCACATCATAAGGCATCAATACCCCCATTTTAAATTATTTTATTATTGTTCAATTACAGTTGTCTGTATTTTCTCCCCACTCCTCCTCCCCACCCGCTCCAAACCCACCTCCCTCCCCTGCTTCCACCCTCCTCCTTGGTTTTGTCTATGTGTCCTTTATGGTAGTTCCTGAAAACACTTCCCCCCACTCTCCCCTCCTCCCTCTCATCTGGCTATTGTTAGATTGTTCTTAATTTCAAAGACTCTGGTTATATTTTGCTGGCTTGTTTGTTTTGTTGATTAGGTTCCTGTTAAAGGTGAGATCATATGGTATTTGTCCCTCACCACCTGGCTTACTTCACTTAGCATAATGCACAACAGTTCTATCCATGCTATTGCAAAGGGTAGGAGTTCCTTCTTTCTCTCTGCTTCATAGAATTCCATTGTGTAAATGTACCATAGTTTTTTGATACATTCATTTGCTAATGGATTGGAAAAATTAACATAATCAAAATGGGCATACTACCCAAAGTGATTTATAGATTCAATGTAATCCCTATTAAAGTACCCATGACACTTCACAGATATAGAACAATATCCGCCCCCCCCCCATTTTAAAGAAATCCAAAAAGTAACTGGGGGTAAGACCAACTTTGGCCTACCAATGAGTAGCCACACTAGCTGTTTTAGATTCATTATCATCATGTTGCCCCACTTCCATAATTTCTATTGTTAGCTATAAATATCAGGGAAATATGTCTAACCTCTAGCCAATTGAAGGGGACTTTTCAAGGAAATCACTCTCAGAGCCTAGAGTTACCTGCAAGTAGAATAAATGGGCATTTATTCTTGCTTGTACTCTGTCATGCAGTAAACTGGCTGTTCTTTCTGAACCAGCAGGGAAAGAGTAGTGCAGTTGGTAGTCTATGGAGAGAGTAGGGGTGCAGGGGACAAGCTGACATACCCAGGTTTGGGGATGACCAGGGTTTCCTGTGAGTGAAGTAAATGTCAAGGAAGATAGCCAACTTAGGGTAACTTGTTGGCACCAAAAATGCGATCAGTAGATAAGGAAGCTCCTGAAGCAAAAGTCATTGTGGTGTGTCAGGCTGAGACAGATGTTTTAACTGAAGCAGCCTCCCACTTGATTTCATTCTATACACACACACTTCGCTATAGGGCCAACACTTGGTTTCCTGCACACTGAAGTTGTTGATGTTCAGCCAGCATAGCCAGAGAAGCATTACCAATAAAGAACTAATATTATACACCTAGGTAATTGAAAAAAATACTGTGCCTAATTTCTCCAAATCCCTTTCCTGGCTCAATATCAACACTTCCCCTCGCAAAACAAACAAACAAAAACAGAATACTGGCACAAGAAAAAGAAGCAAGGTAATAATATACTTCTTAACTTTAAGTAGCTTGTTCTGAAACCTGGTCTGTGGTGGGGGATAAGGAAGTCTTGAGCATAAACTGGATGTGAGATGGAAGTTTCAGATAAGGCAGGGTTAGTAATAATGGGATGTGTAACCAAAAAATTAGATCTTTTTAAAATGTTAAGGAACATGTGGGGAAGTTTAACAAAGGGACCTTCATGGCTGTGATTGAAGAACATGTTTGTTTCACATTTTCTACCCTACTAAGTTTAGATTACTCATTGGGATGGTTTCTTTTGTAACTGACCTTGCCTTCCAGCTTTCTAGAGCTGTTCTTCCAACCTACTTTCAGATATGTCTGATGAGAAGGTCATAAGGAATGTTAAGGGTAAAGTATAAATTAGGACCCCATCTTTGATATTTGAGGGTCCCTATTAGTTATTCCTGATTAAGACTCACTCAGGTTCTACCATGTCTCTGACTCTCTGGCAGAGGGTTATTTTTCTCTTTCTGTGACAAGAACCTCTACTTCCCATAGTAAAATCTAGCAAAAAAATAATAAAAGATCAGAATGAGAAGAATGGGAGTACCCGTGAAGTTGAAGGGTGTGTGGGTGGAATGGGTTGTCGCTCAGAGATGGGCTGGTTACTATTCCACCACCGATCACCATTGCTCTAGAACATCCACCAGCAATCTGCATCATTTGTCTTCATTTCAAGCTTTGTGGACTGCTTTTAGAATTTCAAATAAGCATTTCCTGCTGTAGTTTGGATTGAGGTTTTTTTTTTTTGATACTGCAACTCCACATTTTAAAGAGCTCTAAAATTTGGTTTTCTACTCTTAGTATTATTCTCTCTCTCTCTGTCTGTCTTGCACCATTAGGTTATAAACATTTCTAAGTACATGTATGTAAAAAATCCTAAATATCTGTAAATTTTAAGAGTGAATTTGAAAGTGAATTATGTCACTGGTCTGTCTGAAAATAACAGTCCGTACTCTACTTGAGAAATATTCAGTTACCTTTCAGACCCACAAAGGCAAGGGCGACTCACCATGGCCAGCTGCTCCCATCTCCCCTCACACTGCAAGCTCCTATCCTCTGAAGAACCCGGATTAATAACGTTAAAACTGAGAAAGTACTGAAATTGTCTTGCTTGAGAAGATGAAGAACTAGGCCCATGGAGCTGGCCCACCCATCCTCCTATGGGATTTTTTGAACCCCATATAAATATGTTGTGAAAAAATAAGAGGAAAATGGCAGATAATGAATATTTAAACCAGGTATGTGTGAAAGTATAAACATCAGAAAAAGATGACCAAAAAGCAATGGAAATCCATAAAAAAGAACTGAAAGATATAGAAGTTGTTAAATTAACTAAGTAGGCAGGCAATGAAAATATGTAGAATGAGATCTATGAGTCTTGGAAAATATGTAGAAATAATATTTTTGATAATTCAGATATGAAGGTTATACTAGAAATAAAATAAGAGCAAATGGACACCAGGAAAATCTGTGATATTATTTCCTCTTAATAATGTTTGGAGTGAGAATATTTATTGTGGATAAACATCGATCAAAGCAATTAAATATACAAACAAATTACCATACCAAAGGAAGCAAATAGTCTCTAGTTAATGGACCGTATTTGCTGATAATTAGAGCTCTGTAATTAAGGAGCCACTTAATGACCAATAATTTGTTGAGCTCATTTTAGAAGGACAGTAAAATGAATGTTTTGGGGTTAATTGTCAGCACAGGGCCTGACAGAAGAAGAAACATTACAGTCAAGTAATGAAAGACTCAGGGTTATCCTTTTTGTGAGTCATTGTTTACTTCTTTTGAGCAGGACAATAGCCTAGACCACACTGGACTGGGGTTTAACCATGTGATGGTGAGACCCCATGCTCCTATTGTACAAAGTGTCTGCTAAGACATTAACTTCAAGCATTTCAGAAATTCAGCAGGGCCAGAATAAAGCAAACTGTGTGTCTTCAGAACTCCAAGCCCCAGAAAGAGTAAAACTCCAATGTATTTTTTATTTACCAATTACCGATGTATTAATTATCTCCCAATTACCAGGTATTTTACCAGTCATTTTATCTGATGCAATTTCTAATTAGGTGAGGGGATAATTATTTTTGTTATTGTGCAGATTAAAATATTGACAGTAAAGTTAAGCAATTTTTAGTAAAACAGGATTACTTTTATTTGGCCAATTCCTAAATCAAGGGTCTTACCCATGAAACCACACTGCTGTCAGGAACTTTCAAAACTGCCTTCCACATTGCTCTGTTTCAGGTTGGAGTTTTCATAGGAAGCTCTAAATTTCAGCATCAAGGATGAGATAGTGGTAGGGATCCCTTGTTTTCAGGTGCCACAGCAAACCTTACCTGGCAACTCTTTTTCACTGCAATATAAAAATCATGTAACATTTGAAAGAGTATTGTAAAAAATGTTAAAATACTAGAGAGTACTTTTGAGCCAATACAATGAAAGTAGATTAGATAAAAACTGCAAACAACTAAGTACTTACAGTCACTACATTGTGACTGTACAATGTAGAGTCCCTACATTATTTAATGTAACATATTAAAATAATTGGAAGTGATGTGAAGCAAAAATAAAGTCCAATTTTAAGGCCTTTATTTTTTTTATAATTTTATTTTGAAGTTATATCTGCTGTTTCATTTAGATTTATAATTGTAAAGCAAATGGAGACCTTGTAATATGACTTAATAGTCTGTCTTAAATGTATTTTATAATGTATATTGGAATGTGAGAGTCTATAAAGAATAACAGTTTATTGTTGAGAGAAAAATACAAGACCATGCTTTATTCACCTTTCTTGGAAATACATACTTTAGTGATGTTAATTATTCCTTATAATTATTAAAATTTTATGTTTATAATTCTGTTTAGGTGGTAGGTAATCGCACTTCATGTAGAAATCTGTCTGAATAAAATATCAAACTTCCATAGGTTCTGACTTAGTATTAATGGAATCCTAGCTGACTTTAATGACTGCATATAACCAATTATGGTAAATTCCAACCTAAAAGATATTTGGTTTGGCTGCACAGAAAGAAAAGAAAGCCATACATTCCTAAGAAAATCAATATTACTAAACAATTCATTCCCTTATTGGACCAATTTTAACCAACTCATTATTCAGCACATTAAATGGTAACATAACTTCCTAAGGTTTTCCTGATAGACAAATCCTAGGCAAGTTTGAAAGGACACTGAAATTTATTTATTTATTTTAAATTTGGATTTTCCAAATAAAGGATCTTGTAGGCAGCTGACAAAGTCATAAGGTAAGAAAGTGAACACAGATGTGTGGAAGTCAGAGAGGGAAATAAAATTTAGAGGTGAAAAGATTATATCATATGTAGTATATTCCATAACTTTCTGTACTGCCAGGTGGACATGAGGAGCAAAGGAAGATCAGACCATCCTAGCATCACACAAAGAAAGAATTATAATCAGCAGTATGGCTCAATGATTCCGTGTTATAAATGCAAGACATTTGCTCTAGAAAAGAAATTGCAAAATACCATATTTTGCCATATATAATGTGCACTTTTTTGTTTAAATTTCTGAGGGAAAAATAAGGATGCATGTTGTACATGGGTAGTACCTGAAATACTTTGTATCTATTCTTGTGTTTTGCAATTATTTGTTACATAAAATTTCTTGTACCACATATGTTCAAAAATAAATGCTAAAATTCCTTTACAATACAAAAAAACAAGCTCTAAATACAAATAAATAAAAATTGAATTAAAAAATTAAAACAAAATATTTTTTCCTGAAAGTTTGGGCCAAAAACATGATTGTGCATTACACATGGTGAAATATGGTAATTGAGTGAAACTAGTAGTATTGGTTATGACAAATTGGAGTAAAAGACAAAATAATAGAAGAAAATCTGTCTCCTTATCAGAAAATACATTTGTGTCTAAAGGAGTCCCAAAATTATGGTACAGTTTTGATTCTCAATGACTTTACAGTTACAACAGCACAAATATAAAAAAGGACCACTTAAGAGTTTAATTACTTAAATATTTTTTGACATTTCCTTTTGAGTATTTTGAATTTTATACATAACTTTAATTACTTTAAGCATGAAAGTGAAGAAAAATAGTAAAATATGAGAAAATATTTTTTAAAATGATGACCACATTTTGTCGCATCACCAAAGACTGTACAACTGAATCAGAGATGCAATAAGCCTAGAGGAAAGTCTGACTGAAATATAGTCCTCTTATGTCACTTTTATGCTATTGACTCCTTAACTTCATTAAGGAAAACTAAATAATTTTAGGAAATAGGTATAAACTTATGGAATTAGAATAAAATATTACCTAACTCATTTCAAATATTCATATTTATTCAAACTATTATTGCTTCAATTATTGTAAATGAAGAGGCAACTGTTAAAAATTCAACAGTTGAGACTTCAAATTTAATGCTATATTATTTAATGCAATTATATTTTATAAAAATAATCATAAAATCATTTTAGTTAATCACTGAAAAAAATAATTATAAATGGATCTATTATCAAGCACTACCTTCTCTTTGGAAACAATCAACAAATTCTGAAGAATTTGATAAAATCAGTGTTCACATGGCCAAAAACAAAACAAAACAAACTCTTGAATGCCTTATTTTATGGAAAATTTTAAAAAGCAATGTAACAGTGCTGATTTATTTATTCATTTATTTATTTATAAAAATTGTATTTATTTATTAGTAGAAAGAAAGGGAGGGAGAAAGCGAGAGAAACATCAAAATGTGGTTGCCTCTCACATGTCCTTTACTGGGGACCTGGCCTCAACCCTGGCATATGTCCTGACAGGGAATGGAACCAGGGACCCTTTGCTTCACAGACCAGCACTCAATCCACTGAGCCACACCAGTCAAGGCTCCCTCTTTCCCCCTCCCTCCCTCTTTCTTTCTTCTCTTCCTTCCTTCCTTCCTTCCTTCCTTCCTTCCTTCCTTCCTTCCTTCCTTCCTTCTTTCCATATTTTTACTTAATTTATTGGGGTGACATTGGTTAATAAAATTACATAAGTTTCAAGGGTACAAATGTGAATATAAAATATATCATCTATATATTGTATTGTGTGTTCATTGCCCAAAGTCAAGTCTCGTCATTAATTCAGTTATTTAAGCTCATCATGTGAAATGCGTGGATACTATGAACAATTATATGCCAATAAATTCAACAATATACAAGAAATAGATAAATTTCTGGAAGCATATAACCTTCCAAGACTGAACCAGGAATGATCTAAAAACTGAATCAGATGGATTACTAGCAATGAAATTGAAGCAGTTAATCAAAACCTCACAATGCATAAAAATTCCATACTAGATGGCTTTACAGGTGAATTCTATAAAATATTTAAAGAAAGTTAATACCTATCCTATTAAAACTTTTTGAAAAAAATTGAAGAGAAAGGACGTTCAAACTTGTACATCAGCATTACCCTGTATCAAAATCAAACAAAAACATTATAAAGAGAGATTACAGGCCAGTATCTTTGATGAACATAAATGCCAAATCCTCAATAAAATGTTAGCAAAGTGGATTCAATAACATGTTAAAAGGAGTATACATCATTTCCAAGTGGGATCAATTTTGGGGATGCAGGCATAAATGATTCAACATTTATAAATCAATCAAAATGATGCCTGGTGTTAAAATAAAGGATAAAATTATATGATCATCTAAATAAATACAGAATAAACATTTGACAAAATTCAACACCCCTTTATAATAAAAACTCTCAAAAAAGTGGGTAGGGAAGGAACGTACTTCAACATAATGAAGGTTATATATGAAAAACCCAGAGCTAACATCATACTCAAAGGTGAAAAGGTGAAAGATTTTCCTCTCAGATCAGGAAAAAGACAAAGATGATCACTAACACTACTTCCTTTCAACATAGTATTAGAAGTCCTAACCACAACAATCAGACATGGAAAACAAATGAAATCTAAATTGGAAAGTAAGAAGTAAAAACTCATTATTTGGAGATGGCATGAGACTACACATAAAAAATAACCTTAAAACTATTAGAAATGATAAATAAATTTAATAAAGTTGCAGGATATAAAATCAATATATAGAAGTCTGTTCTGTTTCTATACACTAATAATGAATAATCAGGAGAAATTAAGAAAATAATCCCATTTGTGATTGCATCAAAATCATAAAATACCTAAGAAAACTTAACTGAATGTGTGAAAGACCTGTACTCTGAAAACTAGAAGACATTAAAGAAAAAAGTTGAAGAGGTACAAATAAATCGAAGAATATCTAATGCTTGTGGATTAGAAGAATTAATATTTTTAAAATGTCCTTAATACCAAAAGCAAGTTACAAATTTGATCAATCCTTATTTAAATAACAGTGGCATTATTCTCAGCTATAGGAAAACTAATTCTAAAATTTTATGGCACCACAGAAAACTCCCAGATAGCCAAAGAAACCTTGAGAAAGAACAAGTCAACAAACAATAAATGCTGGCAAAGGATGCAGGGGAAAGGGAACCCTTATATACTGTTGGTGTGATTATAATTAGTGCAGCCACTATTGAAAATGGTATGGCGATTCCTCAACAACTTAAAATAGAGCTGCCATACAACCCAGTAATCCCATTTCTTTTTTTTTCTTTTTTAATTTTTTTTTTATTTTAATCATTGTTCAAGTACAGTTTTCTCCCCCCTACTCCCATTCCAGCCCACCCACCCAACCCTCCCCCTTCCCCCCATTACCCCCCACCCCTAGTTTTTGTCCATGTGTCTTCCAAATTTGTTCCTGTAAACCCTACCCATTCCCCCCTGAAATTCCCTCTTCTCTCCCCATTTCTGTGACACATGCTCACCTACCTGAAGTGAGTGCAGAATGCTGCGGATGGCTCGTCAAAACATGAGAAGGACATATACAGAGACAAGCAGTTTCTGTGGGGAAGTAAAAACAGAATGGCCACTCTCTCTCTAGTGGGGAGAGCACCTTGTATCCATTCCCAAGCAGATTTTTATTGAGAAAACAGACTTAGTTTTTGGATCCACAGTCTGGCAGAAAAGATCAAAAGAAGTAGGTGACTTACAAAGGTGCAGACAGAACTGCTGTGATTCTGGGCAGAGATTGGAGTTTTAACATATGAAAGGACTACAGGTTCCAAAGGTTTCCTGTCTGTGCCTTTAAATTCCAAGTTAATAACATCCTTCAGCAAACAGATCTCACAGGATCTTGCATATTCTATGTCCCAGGCTTGATTACCCCCAGGGGTCTGCCGTTTCTGGTCTGGGCTGCACCTCCCCTGCTATTTCCGCAGGTCTGAGTTAACAGAGAAGACAAAAGCAGCCAGGAGACTTGGATTTCTCACAAGGACTCAGGCTTTGACAAAGCCAAGGGGGCAGAGGTTGATGTCCATCACCCCTTCATATCCACAGACCCGAGTCTCTTCCCTTAGGGCATTCCCACATGATCGCATCAGTCTTAGATTCATTCTCTTTCTTAGAGAATTGTTATCTGTCTTTGACTGCCAATCATGCCAGGGAGTCAGGTATTAGAACAGTCAGCATTCATGCCAGGGAAATAAGTTTTGTCTCCTTAGTGGCTTCTGGTCTGTAGGTCTTTCACTCAGCCTAAGTCATGGGGGCGGGGGTGGTTACAGCTTCCTGAGACCAGGCAGGGTGGTCCCCAACATTTCTGGATATTTATCTGATGAAAACAAAAACACTAATTCAAAAAGCTATATGCTCTCAGATTTCCAAATATATTGCAAAGCTACAATAATCAAAATAATATGTTACTTGCACAAAAACTGATTATATATCTATACATAAACATTTATATATAAATATATAAAATATGCATATATAATTTATATATAAATATAAATATATATAAAGTACTTGTTTAGATATATTTAAATATAGTCACATGAAATATATATTATACTATATGTAGGATATATAGATACTATTTATATAGATGATAGATCAATAGATAAATAGATACATGCAAAAAATAAAATTAGACCACTTTCTTATACCATATACAAAAATAAACCCAAAATGTGTGAAAGACTTAAATGTAAGACATTTTAATTCTGTTTACAATAGATGAAAAAAGTTTTAAGTACTTTTTACATACATTAAACATTTCTTTCCATAGTCAACTAGCAGAAATTATTGTAACAAAGGTCAAGATGATATAAAACTAAGGATAAATATTTGTAATTAGAAAGCCTCATTTAATGTGAATGATAGTGTGAGATATTATATATTTTTTTCATAATAGGGTAAGATACAGCTTATCTTGAATATAAAACAAATAGTTCAGGTCAAGGGGACATGATGAAAATTTAATAAGAGAAAGGTTTGCCTTATTCAGAGCACTTAACATGAGTCAAGGCAATGCCATAGAACTCCTAGAAGAAAATAAAGACAGTAAATTCTTTGTCTTAATGCAATTTTAAATTTGTGTAGCCACTATGAAAAACAGTATGGAGATCTCTCAAAAACTTAAAAGTAAAGCTTTCATGCAACCCAGTTATTCTACCCTGGGTATTTATCTGAGGAAAACAAAAACACTAATTCAGAAAGATCTATGCACCCTATGTTTGTTGCAGAATTACTTAGAATAGCCAAGACATGAAAGCATCACAGGTGCTCATCAATAGATGAATAGTTAAAGAACATGTGGGACATATATACATTTGAGTATTATTTATCAATAAAAAAAGAATAAAATCTTGCTATTGTGGAACAGGGTAGACCTATTTGGCATTATGCTAAGTGAAATAAATACGACAGAAAAAGGCAAATACCATATGATTTCACTTAGATGAGAAATGTAAACAAAAAAAACCAGAAACAAGCTCATCCATATAGAGATCAAGCCAATAATTGCCAAAGGGGAGAGGAATGGGGGAAAGAGAAAACATTTTAAAAGTTTTTAAAAGGTACAGTTAATTTAAAGTCAGCTACTCTCAATTTGAATATAAATTGTTGTTACTTTCGGTCTAAATAATCTTATCAACTTATTTAAACACTCTGATATTCATAAAAATTATCTTCATCCCCTTAATGTCAAGTATGAAGACAAAAGTCATATAAAAACAAAACTAATTTTATACAAAATCCAACATGGTCAAAAATACCTCCTTTGCATAACTACATTTTAGAAGATTATGGAGAATCATTAATATTGTTTTTGAACTATATCATTTAAACTTAATTACTTGTAGTCCGTGGTTCATAATTATTTATATTTAATTCATCTTTCATTTGTGTAACAGAAAATCTATTTCAGATATAGTGATAAATTTATGATTTAAGTAAATGAAAAATTATTTGAAGGTATACATTAGTAAACTGAGAGATGAGTCAACACTAAGAATTCAATAAAGGCAGTCTACAAACCAAAGTGTCACTAGTTCGATTCCCAGGTAGGACACATGCCTGGGCTGCAGGCCAGGTCCCCAGTAAGGGACAAACAACATTGATGTTTCTCTCACTCTCTATCTCCCTCCCTTTCTCCTCTCTAAAAATAAATAAATAAAATATTTAAAATAAAAAAAATAATTCAATAAGGATATTCATGGTATCAGATGATTTTTACATTGTCCAGTAAAACTATAGCTATTCACAACAAGTAACTGATTAAAGAGTCCTGAGAGAAATATTCATTTAACGAAATTATGCTTGATGGAGTTTGACACACAGTGAACTTATAAGAGAGACTGATGCTCTAATTGACTAATGGTAACAAATGTAAACTGTTCTATTATAATTTGATATATTTTATTAGAGGAATAACTATGTATTAAGACTGACAAACTGTCCTGTCCCAAAGGATGGATTTCATCATTAAATTTAGAGTTCTGAGATGATTCAATTTTTTGAAGGAAGTAAATAACAAACAAAACAATTGAGTGTGTTTAGGAAAAAATGTCCAAAAGATAACATGTTAAAATATTCATGTGTTGTTGTTTTCTTAAAGATAGACTAATGATACTTTTTATTCTTTTTATTTTATTTTCCTAAAGTCTCTTTAATGAAAATTAGTCCTTAACTACTTGAATATAAACAAGATTTATAATACATAACACAATTATAAAGAATTTATCATTTGAAATAGTATTTAATTGCAGGCATAAATACTAAAGTGACTCTTCAACATATTATTTATTTTGTCATAATTGATTGCACACATATATAATCACATTTATTTCAGTTTAAAATAATATAAGCTGTAATGTATTTTCAATCAAAACAATATCTCAGCCCCTCTCCTACACATTAGTCATATCCACAGACAGTTCACTTGTATATTTACTCTTGATCCACACAACTTAAATTAAAAGAAAATAATGTTTCTGATTCAATTCAATACATTGTTCATAAAAAAACATTTGTTAACAGTGCTGTTGAACTTAATGATTAAGTATATTTGTCACATATACAAAAATAAGTTAGGTCAATAGCTATGAAGGAAGCATAGTTTACACTTCGTAATATAAGCTAAATAGCTGAATGGTTGCACTTTACTGTGGTTTGGTAAGGAAGAATTTATTATTTATTTTTCCTTGTTTTCCTTATCACTGAAAGGTAAAGAGCCAGGAGATTTATGCTTATATACAATTTCATTATAAAAAAACACAACTCCAAGGAAATGAAGATACTAAATAAATTTAAACTAAAATATTTATTTCATTCTAGTTTTTTATATGGATTACATTTTAGTTGTGAAAGAAAGCTGGGAATTAGAGAGCATAAAATCTAGCCAGTTAGCTCACCTATGTGTTTCCACTGAGAAATTTAGTTTCTCTTTAAATAATATAAGCAAAGGAGGAGGGTGGGGGTGGCTGGGGTGGAGGGAGTGGTGGGGGATAAATGCAGATAACTGTAATTGAAGACCAATTAAATAATTTAAAAAATTAAAAATAAATAAATAATATGATCGTGTAATATACTATAAATTATTACCCATCATTGGCAAATTTACTCATCCCCACTTCAAAACTGTTGTGCAGACCTTGGGATCACAGGGCCTACTCCACAGGAATATGCACCTTTTATCTTGCTAGTAATCCTTTCTACTTAAAATGTATGTTAAATTAACAGTGCAAGGCACTGAAAGGAAAACCACGAGGAATTTGTAAACTTTAGAATTCAGAAACACTAGGACTGATAGGAGAAAAAAATAATAGTGAATCACAGATGAGAATATGCAAAGGAGAATTGTTCTAAAAGTGGGAGGGAGCAAGCTGTGTTCTCAGTTTGCAAATGAACAGGTGACAACAGGCAGAGGGAACCTGCAGCAGTCGTTCTTCGTTCTTCCATCGGCTGGCCCTTGCATTCTGGAATCTGGGTCATGCAGCTCGTAGCAGACTTTGTTATGTGGCAGGCAGCAGTGGCAGTTACCTATGGGCTTGTTAACCTAAAAATGAAAAGTCAAATTGGGATGCGGCAAGCATTTATTTGAGATCAAAAAGAATTGCAATTCTGGGAAGCACAGATTCAGGCAGAAACCCAAATTGTGTTCCAATTATGGATGAAGGCAAAGCATTTTTTTATGAGAAAGGGAAGGGGAATAATTACATGACTAGATGAGAGGAATTCCTATTGGTGCTCATAAGCTAAGAAAGGAATTTCTGTAGCTACTAATAAACTAAGTTATGCTTTAGCAATTATTGATGTTGCTAATTCTAAAGAATGTCCTTAATTTTCAGTCCTGCTAGTCAGGATGTTAGCTTTACAAACCGGTGTTTGGAATACACTGTTGCATTGGCCCGGGCAAAGGTGATTTTGCTCATTTCAAACATCCCAAAGGTTTAAAGAGTGAGTTGTGTTCAGGTGATTTCTTTGGGATGGTTGGCTCTGATTCCATTTGGGAAGTCTCAGTTTATATAACTTTTCACAGGCAAAAGCAGTGGGTATGGGCACTGAGGCCTGAAATGATGGGCTCTACTAGGAAATAGGTAGAAAAACCCAGATGACTCGAAATAAGTCTACCGAAAAATTGATGTAGTGGGACCCTCACTAGCTCTGCAGCTCTCTCCTCACACTGTCACTGGTAGCAAACTCCAAGTCCCTATCATCAAAACCACACCCATGACAGTGGAAACAGAGCATGAAGAATGAACAACCATGTAGTAGAATGACTAAAATATGGGGTATGCTAGTAAATGTTTAAGTAATAAATGAACCTTAAGAAACAAAAAGAACAAAACAAGCCCTGATTTGTGGCACTGCTGTTTCTATGTTGTAAATATTTCACTAAGACCTATTTTGAGCCAGAAATATGAAGTTAGTGAATGGAGATTAGGGAAAGTTACACACACACGTCTTTCCAAGTGAGTTTGAGCCAGCTCCACCCAGCACACAGATGACTGTTATACAGTGGGACATTAATTTCCATCCACTTAGAAAACGTTTTGTGAGCTCCTCCTATCACAGGTATCACTTAAGATGTTAAACACATATGGGGAACATAGCAGAAATGCTCCCTATGTTTATCAAGCTAATATTCTAGTTAGAACATGCAGAAAACAAAGAGTTAAAAAACAGGTAAGATAATATCAGAGCTATAATTCAATAAAATGGAGTGACTGGGGATATAATGTGATTAATTCAGAGCAATTAGTGACCATCTTACATTTATTCCGATGCCTGAATAATAGGAAGGTAATGCAGTAAAAGTTCTGGGCTCAGTGTTTCAGGCAGAGAGAACTACAGTGGCAGGGACTAGTTTGGTGCGCCAGGTGCAGGAAGGAGACGTGGTGGGTAGAGGCAGAGAGTAGGGAAGAATGTCAGGGGAGACAAAACCAGAAACGTGGAAGAATTCAGATTACATAAAGCCTTGTAGAGAATGGTGAGGAGGTTTAATTTTATTCCAAGTCCAAAGTGAAAACTTTTGAGGCTTTTAAGCAGGGGAGGGACCTGAAATTATTGATATTTTCAGATATGTCCAAGGTAAACCAGGAAGACCACTTAAAAGTCTACTGCACCACAGACTGCTAGCCAATAACTGCTACACATTTCAGATAAGACTGTCAAGAGTTCAAGACATCTCTCAGTTCAACACACAACTCCATAAAAAATGGGCAAAAGAGTTGAACAAACATAGCAAAATGAGACCTATGAATGATGAATAAGCATAGGAAAAAAACTGCACAGCTATTATCATGGAATTCACTTATTTTATCAAATGTTGACAAGGATATGGAAGAAGTGAAACTCATACTTCTGTTCCTCTTCTAGCTAGGCATTTAGCAAAGAGAAAAGAACACACTCATCCAGTAAACACTTGTACATGAATGTTTACCTCCTTCATTATCCTTTGAATCTACTGGAAGAAAGGTATTTTCAACTTTAGTTACAAAATACTTTCATTTCTCTTCACTGTATGTGTCTCTGCTAATTTAAATATGGTCCCTAAAACATGCTGAACAGTTTTTTCAGATTTTTTCTGACTTTTGTCACACTTTATTACCCTTGCATTATAGATGGGGAAGTGGAAGGTTGACATTTCTGAAACGTTGGTTGCATGTCTGGCTTTAAGTGAATGTGCCACATATTTTCACTTACCAGAAATATTAGGCAGGGGTAAGAAAGAGAGGGAAAACTCATTATATATTCAAAATATGTAAATTAATGCAGACATACAGCCAAACATTTACCTAGATGTTATCTAATGCTTGTTAAATAAGTGAACCACTAACTCTTTATAATATTTATTAGCATTAAAAGTTAGTAAATTTATAGTATTTAAATTATAAAATTTAACCATTTTATAAATTAGTATTAAAAGCTAACAAATATTATACAGTGGTTAAATTTTTGAAATTAAATAATCTCTGTAGGCAGTCACGCAGCTAGCATCTGATGATGTTATTGAACTTGACTAATCTAATTCTTTCTATCTCAACCATCATGTTTCTCCAATACATTTACTGTAACCTTAGAATATAATTTTAAACATTTACCTTGGAACACATTAATTTCAGGTTAATTTCTTTTTCTCTAGCTACAACAGTAACTTTAATTTTCTCGGCATTAAAAACTCAGAGAGTGAGCTGTCAGCCTTGAGCTAGATTACTTTTTTTAACCCAATGAACAGAAAACAGCAGAAGCAGTAGCCTCCTTGCCCCTGTCTCACTGGGAGGACAATAACTAATGAACAGTATAATACTTTTTTTCCCTGTACCAAAATGTGTGCAGCCAGGGACAAAGTAGTGGAAATTGGAATGCCACCTGTTTGGTTCACTCAAAAATTATATGTTCTATCTTATGCTCTTGAATTCTCCTATATTTGAAGTCTTAGTACCAGTAAAAGTAAGGGTAAGACATTTATGTTATGGTTAAAAAAATAATTACATCTCTTCAACATGACAAAAATAATTTATGTCACACACATTCCCCCTAATCTGATGCAAATCAGGGAACATACCCCATCCGGTAACCACAACTAGACCATGTGGCCTCCAACTCCAGTGCAGAAGGAGACAGGGCAGTAGGTTCTCAAGGGACCCTTTTAACATATCTGCAAACAGCTAATGGCACTTCTGGCCAAGTTACATTAACCAAATGTTTGTCACATAGCCTCAGTCAAACTGAAAAGGAAAACAGGAAAAGTTTTCCTCTGGGTTTTGAAAAAGGAAACAATGTGATAAACACACAGCAAGGTTTCTATCACAAAAGTGGTGAAAAGACATGGATTCCATTGAATTGGAAAGCAGACTTGCCGCAATAGACTTCTTAGGGTAGAGGAGAATAGACTAAAAAATGAGTTGCAGTGTTGACTGGACAGACTGATCCTGATTATTGTATGGCATAATGTTATTGTTTTCCAAAATTCGCTCAGAAATGTGTATTTCAAATTTAGGATATTCTTTGGGATCTGTGTAAATGTTCAGAACAAACCAGAGCAAACTTTCGAGGGCAAGACCATAGAGACATCTGTTGGATATGGAGTTAATGATCGGCTATGGAGCCAGGTAAAATTTTGGAAAGGCTGAAGTTCTCGCTCAAGGCAAAAGGAGCATAGAATAGACAGTGGAGGAGGAGGGTCATATAAAGACTGTAGTTCTGTGTTAAGAGGCAAAAATGACTCCCACATCTAAACAAACATTTATTTTGACATCATACTCTCCTCTCTATATGTATTTTTAAATTTTAACTGATTTTTCTTATCCTTCTAACATTTTCTATACTATTTTAAGTAAGGTAAAATCTGGAGCTGTCCCTTGCATATTGTGCATGCCAGGTTATAGAGCAGACGTCTGAGAAGGTAGTGCAAGCATGGACGTCACAGTGATAACTTAGATGATGCAGTACACATTGACTACTGGAACTTAGGAATATCAATTTTTTCAGGAGGTGGCTATACTCTTGTTGTTTTTTCCTTTTTTGTTTTAAAATTCAAGAATGAAAAAGGGAGTGTATATTGACATAGAGGAGACAATACTGCATATTTATAAAATTTTGTGGTGAGTCAGAATTTTTGAACACTCCTCTACCCCATATTTAAGATATTTATGTTATTAGTTCTTACATGTGCAAGGCAGAAGCTAGAAACTTATTTTCTCAGTTTTCTTGAACACAGGGCACAGGCACTTACCATAGACTTTACCAATGAAATGCAACTACTATGACTTTGACTTGCGAAAGTCACGTGAGAACGCAGGGGTTGTGAAGGAACTGGTATTATTGAAAGGAAGCTGATGAGTGATGCTTCGAGGTGCCTCCATGGTTAAGAGTTTGACACCTGATGCACAATGTCACTGGTGAGAGCTGTGTCGTCTGTGTCCTGGAGAAGCAGCAGCGTGGGCTCTCCTGCCATAGTCAGTGCAGTGTGACATGGCTATTTATCCTTGCTGAAATTTGCCCAGACCTTTTTCTCCTGCCCTCCTGAATCTCTCTTCACTGTGTTATATCCTTTAGTGAATTTTCTTCCTCTTCAATGAGCAAAGTGATTTCATTGCTTGAATTTAAGAATCCTGGCTGGCACAGCATATCTGAAATTTAGAGAAGCAAACTCACTCACCTCTGGTCACCCCGCAGTGGGTGGAAGAACGAACATATCCCCTAACTCCAACTTATGTTCTGCTTCTCTGGCTTCACCTATTGCTCTTCTATGATTTCAGAATACAATTTTACATTTTACTTTGGGTGGGTCTTATTGTATGTCCCCCTGCCTCTTCCCACTCACTTCTAAATAAAATCTAATTTCCTAAGTACTAAAAGCTGCCTGGCTTTTATTTACTTGGGAGTTACTTGCATTGGTATTTACTCTAAACTTGCTTTCCCACCTGTAGAAATGAAAAAGAAAAAAGAATGTAATAAGCAAGATGGGACAAACACAATATGGAGATAGATGAGAAAATTACCAATTAACTAATTGCCAACAGTTACAATTTATCTTCATTGGAATACTGAGACAGGTATGATTGGTAAATTGAATGTAAATGCATCCCATTTAATGACTTAAAATAGGCAGGTCCAGACTTACAATGGGACAGACTATACATTTAAATGATTTTATTTTCCGTCAGTGTTCTCCAGAAATATTTGGAGAAGAGTAAGTGTTCTATTTTTCCAAACATAGAAGTAGGCATTGTTTCTCTAGATTTTGGAAGGTTAACCTTGCTGAGCAAAGCTCTACTCTTTTGCTAGTGGAACTTGAAGAGTGTCTTTTAGAAAATTACCAAATAGCCCTGGCTGGTGTGTCTCCATGGGCTGAGCACTGGCCTGTGAACTGAAAGGTTGGTACAGAATTGGTCCCCAGTGAGAGCACATGTGGGGGTGTCAGGCCATGTTCCTGGTTGAGGGCATGTGAGAGGCAATTGATTGATGTTTCTCTCCCTCCCTTCACTTCTCTCTAAAAAAACAAATAAAATCCTTTTTTAAAAAAAATTACTAAATAGGAAAAAATGATTCAAAATAAAGACTGTTTTTACAAAGCCTATTTATCTCTGTCAAACTGGTTGTGATCTATTTTCCAAGTCACTACCAAAGATAGTTTTTTATTTTAACTTATTGGGGTGAAATTGGTTAATAAAATTGTACAGGTTTCAGGTATACAGTTCTGTAATACATCATTGGTATATTGCATTGTGTTTATTTCCCCAAATCAAGTCTCCTTCCATTCCCATTTATGCCCCTTTTCCCTTCTACTTCCCCTCACCTCCTTTCCTCTGGCAATTACCATACTGTTGTTAGTATTCATGGGTCTTTTTGTTTTTCTTTGCTCAATCCCTTCCCTATTCTCACCCAGCCCTAAAATCCCTCCCATGTGACAGCTATCAGTCTTTTCTCTGTATCTATGAGTCTGTCTCTAATTTGTTAGTTTATTTTGTTCATTAGATTCCACATATAAGTGAAATAGTATGGCATTAGTTTTTCTCTGATTGGCTTATTTCACTTAGCATAATTCTCTGCAGGTCCATCCATGCCACTGTAAAAGGTAAGATTTTTTTCTTTTTCACAGCTAAGTAACATTCTATTGTGTACATATACCACAGCATCTTTATCCAATCATGTACTGATGGGTACTTAAGCTGTTTCTAAACCTTGGCTATTGTAAAGAATGGTGCAATGAATGTGTGTCTATAGAGAGATAAAGGAAAGAAAGAGGCAAAATAAATGGTCTAACCTGTTCATGTAGAAAGAATCTAATCAAATCTACAATGACTGTATAGTGAAGGAATGGGAAATATTCTGATGTTCTGATATAGGCTTATGTTAGCCCCAGTCCAAAGAAAGTTATTATTTTTAGCAGATCATTGTGTAAAATAACAAATTACAAAAATATTCTTGTTAAAATATGTGAACAATAGGCCTGGCTGGTCTAGCTCAGTGGATTGAATACAGGCTGTGAAACAAAGGGTCACCAGTTCGATTCCCAGTCAGGGCACATGCCTGGGTTGTGGGCCAGGTCCCCAGTAGGGGGCGTGTGAGAGGCAACCACACATTGATGTTTCGCTCCCTCTCTTTCTTCCTCCCTTCTTCTCTCTCTGAAAGGAAATCAATAAAACCTTTAAAAAATAAACATAAAATAAATATGTGAACACTAAACTCAAAATTGATAAAATGGAAAATAGCAAGTATGGGGCCACATTCCATATTGTTTTTTAATAACATAATATGGTAAATGTAATTATATGCCAAGATTTGTGCTTGTACCCAAAAATAAAATAAAAAATCTAAATAATCCAATTAGCAATGATGATTACAAATGTGTCACAATTAATTTGCTTAAACTACTAATGGAGAACACTTCACAGGGTAATGACAGCCATAAAGATACAATAAAGATTTGACACTATAATTCCTCACCCTGCCCTTTTATTCACCCTGGAACGCTTTATGTAACAATATTTTCCAGTCTGTCAACTGAAAACATTGAGACAATAATGGCCCAGGATCGCATTTACAATTTAAAGGATTCCCAACTCTTTTTTTTTTTTTTTTGGTACTTAATACGAACAGGACCTCGAGATGGTGCTGCACATCTTCCTCCTGTGCAGTACCTCACAATTACTCTCTGTCCTGGAGCGGAAAGTCACTAAGTCCGTCTTGGATGAATGGACTATGGATTTTCATGAATTCAAGAGTTGAAAACACATCTACTTCCAAATAAAACTTACTTTATCTCAGAAAACTCATGTCATGTTGGAGATAGGGGTTGATATAGCATTATCTGAAATCTTACTGAGTGTTTAATAAATACCTCAGGGTTTTTTAGTGGTTTTAATTTAAATCGGTTAAAAACACATTAGATAGAAAATATTTTTCAGTTTTTCAGATTAGCCTTTCCCTAATGTAGTTGTTTAAAACACAGATGACTTAAATATGTTTAAACAAAAACAACAAAATTCAGCTAAGCAAATAAGGCAGGTAGTTGTATTTACTCACTAACAAGTTTTAAGTTTTAAGTTATTCCAAGTAATGTGGGAGGAACTCCATTCAGCAGCATGCTCCTCCTCTCCAACATGAATGAGAAATAAGTTGTCCTGGACATAATCTTGCTGTTCTGGCGGGAAAGCGGGTAGCAATTCCCTTTAGTGTAGAATGCCCCACCCCTTCTCCCAAATGACTTTTATTGGGAATGGTATGTGTAGGTGTATACATCATACTTGGATAGCTCATCAGTCAATGTCAAAGAGGCTATAGTCATACAAAAATAGGTGTTATCCATAGATAACAGTTGAAGGAACATGGAGGTCTGTTAGTCATACTGATGCCAGAGGGTCTTTAAGATGTGTTTCACAAGATAAGGAGTTTACTCCTTATGTCTTGAACTTAAACATCTGGTTTAAATGATCAGGGCTATACAAAATAAAGTAGAGCAAGCTTCAAAGGATACAGTGTACATTTTAGGCCTGGTTCCCATGGGAACCCTTGGTATTAGAGTTGGGTCATGTCTGTCACCTGCGTTTTTACCTGGTTTTCCAGGGAGACTTACTAGCCCCTTTCAGGGCTTGCTCTCACAGGGCTACAGTCTCAGAAACCACACTGAGTGGTCCCCAACAAAGTAATAAGAATCTATACAGCACACTATATTGTTCTGAAGTACTTATTTTAATTAGATGAGGTATGGTATTCTTTTTTTAGTTGTATGCTTTTAAATGACAGTTATTTTATAATCCTAAGAAATCACATAAATTCACACATAATAAACTATAGTTGCAGAAAATTCACCATTTCAAAATAACATGCCTTTTCAGAACTTCATAGGCTAACAATATTACAGATTGTTTTTGAAATATTTGGGAATGTTGGCCACAAGCAAAATGCTTACAAATTTTTTTATTTGTAGTCTTGACATTAGCAACATTAACCTATTCATTCTGCTACTTAGTTTATTATAATCAACAATTGAACAAAAATACCATACACCTTCTGTACTATTATATGGTGTTAGTATTTTTTGTTTAAATCATCAAATATGACATGTAAAATGCATGTGGAAAAGTAGCCTATTGCATACACCCATATTTCTACTTTTTATCTCTTCCTTCTTTCTTGCTGATGTTTCACGATTTTTCTTTTAGCATTTTCTTCCTCTTAGAAGAATTAGCCATTTTCTAGGAGTAGGTCTGATAGTGCCAAATTCTTTCAGTTTCCTTAGTCTGAGAACATCTGTTTTTCCTCTGTTTCTGGGATTTAATTTTATTAGATATAAAATTCACAACTTGACAGTTCTAGCACATAAGAAATGTTGTGTCACTTCTTCTACCCTTTTTGGTTTCAGATGAGAACCCCATCATTCAAATTGATATTTCTCTATAGATAAAACTCCATTTCTCTCTGCCTGCTTTCAAGGTTTTTCTGCTTTTACTCTCCAAAGTTTAGTTAAGATGTACCTCACTGAGCATATCTTTGAACTTACCCTTTCCTGGTGTTCTCTCAGCTTCTTGAATCTGTAGGTTTGTGTTTTTGAGCAAATTGGGAAAGTTCTCAGACATTATTTCTTCAAATACTGTTTCTGTCCCACTCTTTTTCCAGTTCTTCTGGGGCTCTGATGATATACCATATTTTGTTGTATATAATGCTCACTTTTCTGCCCAAATTTTTGAGGGTAAAATAAGGGTGTGCATTATACATGAGTATAATGATAACATACCATGGGTATAACGATCCTATGTATAATGCACACAAAACATGAGAACACATTATAAATGACAAATGTGGTAAATTTTAAATCTTTTGTCATTGCCTCATAGGTCATTGCAGATGTATTTAAGAGGGAGCCATACTGGAGTAGAGTGGTGGGTTTCTTGATAAGAAGGGAAAATTTTGACACCAACAAATACACACAAATAGAATGCCATATGTTGTGAAAATAGAGGTTACAGTGATGTGTGTACATGCCACAGAGTACAAAATATTACTACTAAGTATGCAGAATCTAGGAGATAGCCATGGAACAGATTTCCTCTTACAGCCAACAAGAGGACCTTGAGTTCAGGCCTCCAGACTTCAGAGATGTGAGACAGCAAACTTCTATTTTTTGAGTTATGCTGTTTGTGATACATTGTTATGGCAGCCCTAGAAAACCAATGTGAAGAGAAAGGACATCTTAACAGTATTGTCTTCTTGTTCATAAATCTGTTACAGTCACCCTTTTTACCCTGATTTCCTTATTATCCTCTGAAATAGTTTGTAGTTTTAGTTATACAGGGGATTTGCATATTTTTGTTAATTTTTTGTCTGTTTTCTGATGCATTGTAAAAGATAGTATTAATGTTTTTATTTTCTAATGATCTGCTGTTAGAATATAAAAAATTCATTTAATTTTATATTGAACATATGCCCTGACTTACTAAATTCACTTTTTAATTTGAGTAGCTTCCTTTCTAGGATCCTTGTTTTTATTTTATATTCTTGCATTACTGCCCTGGCTAGGACTTCCAGTATAATATTAACTCAAAGAGGAGAGAATGATTATCCATTTCTTGTTTCTGATCTTGGCGACACATTCAGTACATAACTGTTGAATATTATGTTTGATATAGGATTTAATTACATATCTTTTATCAGATTGAGAAATTTCTGTTCCATTCCTTGTTTGCACAGAGTTTCTTATTATGAGTGGGTGTTTAATTTAATCAAATTTTTGTGGTGTTTTTTTTGTTATTTAATCAAATGATCATCTGATATTCTCCTTAGCCCACTTACTAACTTAATTTATATAGGTACATATGGCATGAATTTTCTTGCATAATTAATACTTTTCCTCTACAATTTATCTAATTAACTCTTTTACTTTCAGCCTATCAAAAATATACATTTAAAAATGGAAACATTTCTAATAAACTGTCCCCGTATTAAAAAATCTAGGGCATACATTATTCATGTGACAAAGATGACCAGATTATGTTTATTCACACATCATTACACTTTATACATAAGCTTCAGTGAGTTTAATTATTGTGATCATTGTAGTGTAAAATCTGTAATGTACAACAATCTACTGTGCCATGATATAAAAAATTAAGAGATGATACAAGATGTGTAGAAATATTAACTTTTGATAATGTCACTTTATTAATAAATCCATCATAGGCTTATTTATAATTTTAGAACTGTTACCATACTGTGTTAAATATAATATGCATATAAGAAAAGGAACATTTAGCATTTCACATTTCTCAGGAGAGTCTAACTCAATTATCATAAGATTTTACCATATGTCAGTATAAAATTAGGGTGACTTAGTCCAATGTAAGTCATCTATATCATTTTCTCTACCTCTATAATATTAAACCTAAATCTACCGATTCAGAGGGTTTAAAAATCCTCTAGCCACTTGTCATAAACTTTAAAACTTGTTAGCCAGTGTAAAGATTGTATAACATATCTTTTTTTCATTTGCTCCTTTTCAAGAAAATTGTAGGCATTATTTATTCCTATATGTCTCAGGAAAGTTAGCATAAACTCTTTTGAAGATGATTAATTTTCTAGTACTTAATACTCCCTTCTACTAAAGTATACAGTTACGTTGTATGCTACATGTTCTCTGGTCAGTGCAAGTAGGGAACAGCTATTGTTTATTGTCAAAGTTGATGACTAAAGAATGCATGAATTTAACAGTAAGTGTGGTACATGTTGTGCTGTGCCACCCAGATTTCTTTCCGAAGCCTGGAACTAATTCTCCCAACTGCCTTTGGTCATTGTCTTTTAGAAGAGAGTCCTGCTCTTACTTATGTCTTCTTATCAGAGGCAGCCCACATATAATGGCAGGTCAGTACAGAAATGCAAAGGCCCAGCCTACTTGCCTTGATTGGGAACAGTTCTGAGGTATGGTCCAGCTGCAGAGTTTTAGAAGCTCTCCTGAGGCTTCTTTTCCAATGACATCATGGTTCAACTGTCCCCTCTGTCCAGTCCTGCTTTCCTCTTTAGTGATGCTGTTTCTGAGAACTTTCCCCAGTAAACCTTGTGTAGCAATCTCCAACTTAGAAGTTGTTTCTCATGAAAATTGACCTACAAGTTACAATGACTTAATTCGCAAAGCCTCTACATCTAGAAAGTTTTTTTTAATTTATAGAATATTTTCTTACCCTCTATGTACGAGTTATACCTCCTATATTCTACTAACTCTATATTCTACTATATTCTATAACTCCCATATTCTACTATATTATACCTACTATATTCTACTATATTCTGCTTCTGTTACCATAGCAGTCTGTTCATGGCTGTTTTCCAGCACATATCGTATGATAATGTAATGATTCATTATCATTTGAGAAAAATATATGTGTCAGAATTTCAGAGGGGTTTAAACATAAAGAACTACCTGGGTCACTAGAGAAGGGGAGCAAGTTAGCAGGATAAATTTTATGAGAAAAAGGTAGAGAACAAAGTCACACTGTTCAGGGTGCTTCCTGTGACTGGTGGCTCATCAGAAGGCAGGGGAGAAATAGGGTTGATGGTATGGTTGTGGGTGAGGTTGTACAGGGCATCAGTGATTCTGTACTTTCCATGAGAGTTGAGAATAAGGTTACTATGTCCAAACACTGCTAGGTATGATTGTATTGCTTATGAAAAATAGTAAAGGAGGCCAAATTTCATTCAAGTTTGATGTGAACATTGCTAGTACATAAAAAAGTGAATAAGGCACAAGATGTAGCTA
Source organism: Phyllostomus discolor (assembly GCF_004126475.2). Taxonomy (NCBI): domain Eukaryota; kingdom Metazoa; phylum Chordata; class Mammalia; order Chiroptera; family Phyllostomidae; genus Phyllostomus; species Phyllostomus discolor. The sequence goes on along the minus strand of NC_040904.2, from coordinate 55,936,649 downwards.
TGGCATGCTTGGTGTCCATAAGATTACTCTTAGAAGTCTGGGTTTCTCCTGTGGAAGCATTTGTAGCTTAATGGTGGATTGTAAGTATCTTCCTCATTCTCCACATTCTCAATTGTTAGAGCTAGAGTAGTATAATGATACCTCTATAAACAGAGCTCAAGTGTTTTAAGTGTTTGCTCCCACTTTAGTGTTTTATAGCATACTAGTTTTTTCACTGATCTTTCCTCTTTTGCCAAAGGCCATTACATCAGAAGCAAGAGGTCATCTCTTTGAGTTACATCTTCCTAATACTAAACAGAGCAGTGCAAACAATTATTATACTTATTCAAATGCTATGCCTTCTTAAGAATACAAAATTAATCCCTAATACCTGTAAAGTGTATAAAAATGTATTTTTAACTGGCATATGAGTATTTTGTATATAAAACATAATTTTCATCTATTACAATAAATCCAAAGTTTACAGACTGTACATTTTGTCCTTGCATTAAGAGTAAAGATCCTGACTCATGTAGTTGACTCTACTAGTTAAAAATGTCTATGTCTAATGATGACTAGAATTCCTATTGGAAGTAAAGATAAATTCCCACAGTGAAAATGAACTCAAGTCATTTGGAAATATAAAATAAAACAAACAAAAGGTAGCCACAATAACTCTCTACCTGTAAAGCATGCTATAAAATGACAATTGTGGGTTGAACAAATACTGTGAATATAAAATGTAATATAAAGGACTGATAAAATGAAGTGACTGGAATTATTGCTCTCCTATGTTTTACTGCTATGTTTTACAAATGTCTTGGAGCCAAACATTTTATGAAAGACAATAAGAATTGTAAAGAACAAAGTAGCAGAAACACTTGGTTTCAAAAAACAAGGTTATACAAATGATAGAGGCTGACTTAGCAATATCTAAACAATTCTGTACATAATAGAGTTTAATGGTGTTCTATAAAGCCCATCCTTTGTTTTGGGTATTTTGATATAAACCTCAGAACTGAAAATATAGCAATTCATGGCCTCTTAGCTAGACACTAGCTGCTTATCACAACTTAACAGAATCTTGTCAAGAGGAAAATATAGAACATTTTAGTGGAAAATCCACTAAGACTAGGCTGCATAAAATTATATGATAAATATAAAATAGACCAGATTGTCAGAATTATTTCCCAGTAAAGCACTTCTGAATGACACAGAACTGATGTGTTTCAGAAATAGCTGATAAGGGACTAGACTTCAGCCAATACTAATCAAAATCCACACTCTAATAGCCCAACAGAGTCAAACTCCTCAAGCCAAGGCTACAAACTATAGCTTATTCCATCAGAGTCATTTTGCTTATATGAGTAAGCATATCTGCCCTCACTTATCACAAACATAATTGAAAAGTTCTGTCCTTCTCTCCTTCAACAACCTTCTTTAAACACTTGCAAGTGTTTAATATCTAGGCCAAGAGCAACCTGTTTCAAAATGCCAGGGCACTGGAGTCTTGCACTTGACATTTGGGGGCTTCAGTAATTTGACTTGTCTTTCTATTTATGTCTAGAGTAAACTGGGAGACAAATGGAAGGCTCTGGACTGCTCTTACAAGGCAATCTAAGATGAGATTCTCCAGAAGCACATCCCAAAACAAGCATTTGGGTACATGATATTAAAGAAGTTCTCCCAGGAATAACTGGCAGGGGCATGGAGAAAGAACAAATGAAGCAGAAGACACCCCAGGCAAAGCCCTGCCCTGGAGTCAAAACTCTAGTATAAGGCCCATAAAAGTTGTCCCATGTGGGGACTGGACTTCCCCACTGTAGTGTCAGTGTGGTCATCGGTTAAATTTTTCTCTGGGGGGATTGAACTCCTAGGGACTTACAGTTTTGACAGCTCTACATCAAGACAAGCAGGCTTCAGTAGCCTGAGGGCCTCCTCTGGTCCACGGTGGGAAGCTCTGGCTCTTGGAAAGGAAAGCACACCACAGTGGGAGTAGAAGAGAAAGGGTGGGTACAGAATCAGTAAAAGAGGTTGCAGGAAATCTGAGCAGAAGGCCAACATTTCTCAGTACAGGGGTCATCCCTTAAGGATCGTTGTCCGAAAACATTGTGATTGCACTTCTTTGTTAATAATCTTGGGAATGTACTAACTCAAGCTTTCAGAAGCATGAAGTGAAGGCCAAATAAAGTAGCACCAATATCTAATTTAGGCACAATCCAGGCAGGAAAAATCACATTACAGAAGAGACATTTGAAAAGGGCTTTGAAGGAAAAGTGTGCTTTTGCAAAAATATATCATATAGCATTCTAAGAGTAAGTGTAGAATGAATAAAACTGTGAAGCTAAAGATATATACACTAGTTCTGAGATATACTGAATAAAGCATTCTGGGTTATCTATTAAAGCTAGGGACTGATATAATTTGAAAGGTAAATAATAATATATTAGGAAACTTTTGAATCAAGTCATTCCTCATTAACCTGTCATCAACAAGGAATTATTAGTTCTAAAAATTAAAATATTATAAATACATTTGTGAATTAAGGAGGATAATCTAGCAACAATATGTCTGTTTATTTGAAAACTGCTCCAGTCAGAACATTAAGGTTTTGAATTGGGCTTTCAGAAAAGAGGATGGAAAAGAGGAAACATTGCAGAAGTAGAATCTATAAGATTTGACAACTTCCCAAAGAGAGAATTAAATGTGGGTATGGCTTTTCAATCTGAGTAAATAATTTGGGTATATATAATTGCAGGTGAAAATCAGTAGCTAGTAGTATGGGAAGGATAATAATTCAGTCATTTTGTTTATTTGTTACATACCCTGATTATTTGCAAAACTGAATTCACTGAAATTACAGTGTTTAAAATAAAACATATTCTAAAAATAGGTCTAAGAGTACCTTAATAAGAGGAGTAAAAGACTTTTACCAAAACACAGAAACAAAGAACAAAGATGGCTTTTGAACATGTGGTGTTAACTCCAGCTGGTGCCTATTATAATTATTAGTAAATGTCTGGGGCGGGGTTTGCATATTTTAATCACTCAACATTGTATGGATAACAGATGCCTAGAAGAAAACAAACTAGCTCTTGGATCATCACCAAGGAAAGACCACATAGATGTCAAAAGGGTAGACCAGACAGGCAATTAATGCACAAATCATCATTATTTGGTGACACAAGGAGGTGGATGTACATTTCTGATTTGAAAGGAGAATTAGCCTGCATTATTGGACTCCTCCAAGATTGCACCTTGTAAGAATGCAAACAGGAAAATTTTGTTTAAATATGTAAATATAAAATATATATGTGACACTTGAAACTAATATAAAATAATATTAATGTCAACTGTAATTGAAAAACAAAATTAATAATTTGTATTTAGTATATATTATACATAATGTGTGTATATACATATGTGTATATGTGTGTGTGTATATGTATGTATATAATGTACACATGTGTATGTGTGTGTATATAGTGTGTATGTTTATATATATATAAAGTATATATACACACACACACAAGAGTATGTTTAAGAACCTGTGTGATAGTTTGATATTAGCACACTTTTTGCCTATCCACCATGGTCAGTCAATGTAATAAATAAATCCTGTGGGCCGATACAGTCATATTTGTGGTTCTTTTTTTTAAGATTTTATCTATTTATCTTTAGAGAGGGAAGGGAGGGAGAAAGAGAGAGAGAGAGAGAAACATCAATGTGCAGTTGCTGGGGGTCATGGCCTGCAACCCAGGCATGTACCCTGACTGGGAATCGAAACTGCGACACTTTAGTTCGAAACTGCGACACTTTAGTTTGCAGCCCGTGCTCAATCCACTGAGCTATGCCAGCCAGGGCTTATTTGTGGTTCTTTACGTGTTCTATTAACTAGTTGGCATCTCTGCCTAAAACAAACCACATCCAGGAAAAGGTAGAGATTCCCTCTCCTGTTGTCTCATGTAAATTGACCTGGATTGCATTAAATCAGTCTGCTTACTCCTGAAAATCTCCCTGTCACTGTTGTCATGCCAGAGATGTGAGAATCTAGAGGGATAAGTAGAACAAAGAGACAATATAAGACAAACAGATGACTTCAGGAATCTAATAATCATCAATGTTGTGTAAAGGACAAATGAAGTAAGCCATAGGAGAGGAAAAAGGATACAAGCATATGCCCCTGATGAGGAAGGCAAAGGAAAAAAAATCCTTAATGTAGCAGCCTGAGCAAGTGGAGTATATAGCTTTCTCTCTATTAGAGGGAAGTGCAGAAATACATGAAAGAAAAGTTTTGAAAGGAAGCTACATAAGAAAGTACTTTATATAATGAGTTTAAAAACCAACATATCTATATATGAAAAGGTGATGGTATCATTATTTAGCAATCACTTTTATTCACTCATTTAAAAAATGCTAAAAAAATTAAAAAATAAAAAATGCTTATTAATTACATGCTTATTAAAACTCAGTAAAGAATATTGTTACTAAAAAGCCACAAAAGTACTTTTCATAAAGAAAAATAGTAGGACATTAAAAATAGTAAAAGTTATTAATAAAAACTCCCTGAAAGTATGCAAAGTAAAGCCACAGTATGTAATAAGATATTTGTAACATATAATTAACAAAAAGCTAGTATACAGAATACATAAAGAACTTCTACAAATAATAAACCCAAGACTGTTAATCAAATAGAAAAATGAGCAAAATACTTAGGTAAACACCTCATAAAAGAAAATATCCAAAAATCAGTAAACATTATGAAAATGTGAAGTGTTCAACTTCATTAGTAATCAGTAAATTCCAATTTAAAATGTAACATTAGTTTGTGAAATACTAGTATACAAACACCAGAATGCCTAAAGCAAAAAGTCTACTAATTAAACTATTGGAAAGGAAGTAAAGCAATCAACCAGAGCTTTTACTTCACTGCTAATAAGAGAAAAAATAATTTAATCACTTGGGAAATTAGCATAGTGATGTAACCCAAAATTGAATACACACATGTCCAATGATTATGCTAGTTCAGTCCTTGGTATGTATCTAATGGAAATGCGTACGTGTTTACCCAAAAGACATATGATGACAGAGACATAAGTAATCAATTATTCAAAAAAGTGTTATTTAGAATATTCTCAAACTGGAAACAACTAAATTTCCAACAACTATAGAATAAATAAATTGTGGTATATTCATTCCATCAATGCAATACTAAACAGTGATAACAGTTAGCAACAGTTCATAAAATAAAATGTACTAAATTAAAAGTAGAATATTAAGCAAAACAAGCTACAGACAGAGTCTTGTGTAAGGTTCAAAATAAGTGAAACTGAAAAAACAGGGTTATGAGGAGAGTGCTTCTTTCAGAATGAAAGGCGGGAGAAGAGATTCTGATATGGCATGAGATAGCCTAAACTTATTGAATACAAGCAATACTCTGTTTTCATTGAGGTAACATTGATTAATAACATTATATAATATTATTACTCAATATCAGTTTACACTATAAAGTTCCCACCACCAAAAAGTCTAATTTTCATCTATTACCATATATTTGACACTCTAGCAATTTCTCCTGCCTAACAGTCTCCTTTCCCTCTGGTAACTACCGTCTGTTTTCTGTATCTCTAAGTTTGTTTTTGTTTTGTTTTGTTTGTTTTATGTTTCATATGTGAATGAAACCACATGATTTTTGTCCTTTCCCATCTGTCTTATTTCACTTAGCATAAGTCACTCAAGATTCATCCATTTTGTAGAAATGGAATATTTCATATTTTTAATAGATGGATATTATTTGACTATATATATGAGGTCTGTCCAGATAAAGTCCAGTGATTGTTAATATAATGATAATGGTTTGTACAACTTGGATGTAACCTGGGAGCCAAGAAGGTGGACTGGAATATGCACATGTGAACAATGACAACTTCACTGTACTAGTCAGTGGGGATGGTAGACACTGCTGAGTGAGCATGTGTACTGTGTGGCTGTTTCATTCAAAATGACTCAGTGAGTAGAGCAATGACTCTGTATTAACTTTTGCATGAAGCTTGAACATTCCTCTGGGGAAGCTATTCAGATGATTCAGAAGGCTGCATCTATGTGTAACTGGTGATTGGCAGCTTCATCATGACAACATGCCTGCTCATGCATCACGTCTCATGTATCTTTCACCACGTTTCTTGGTGAAACATCAAATTACCCAGGTGTCTCAGATCCCCTATAGCCCAGATTTGGTGCCCTCCAACTTTTGGCTTTTCCCAAAACTAAAAACCCTTTAAAAGGGAAGATATTTCAGACCATTGATGAGAGTCAGGAAAATATGATGGGATGGCTGATGGTGGTTAGGAGAACTGTGTGAGGTCCCAATGTGTCTACTTTGCAGGGGACAGAGGCTTCATTGTCCTATTACAATGTTTCTTGTATCTTCTTCAATAAATGTCTCTTTTTTCATATAACATGCCTGGATATGTTCTGGATAGACTATATATGTGTGTGCATGTGTGCATGAGTAATCTCACATTTTCTTTAACAGTTCATCCATTAAGGAACATCCTCGTTGGAACATTTATGTTGTTTCTGTGGCTTAGCTATTGTAAATAATGTTGTAATGCACATAGTACTTATATCTTTTGAAATTAGTGTTTTCATATTCTTAGGATATAATATCCAGAAAAAGAATTGCTGGATCATATGGTAGTTCTATTCTTCATTTTTTGAAGACTCTCCACACTGTTTTCCATAGTGGCTGTGCCAATTTACAGTTCTACCAACAGTATATGAAGAATAACTTTTCTCCACATTGTCTCCAACAGTTACTATTTCTTGTCTTTTGGTCATAGCAGTTCTCACAGATGTGAGGAGATATCTCATTATGGTTTTGTTTGATCAATGTTAAACATCTTTCATGTGCTTGTTATCCACCCTTATGCCTTCCTTGGACAATGTCTGTTTAGATTCTCTACCCTTTCTTGAAACAAGTGTTTGGGTTTTTTGCTGTACAGTTGTATGAGGTTTTTAATGTCTTTTGGATATTAACCCCTTATTAGAAATATGTACAAACATCCTCTCCTGTTAGGTTGATTGCCTTTCTGTTTTGTTGATGGTTTCCTTTACTGTGCAAAAAATATTTTAGTTTGATGTAGTCCCATTTGTTTATTTTTGTTTTTATTTTCCTTGTCTTTGAAGTAGAATTCACAAAAATACTAATAAGACAAATGTTCAGAAGCTTATTGCCTGTGTTTTCTGGTATTTTATTGTTTCAGGTCTTACATTCAATCTGCAATCCATTTTGAATTAATTTTTGTGTATGGTATAAGATAGTGGTCTAGTCTAAGTATTTCTCATATAGATTTTTTCCCAATGAACTATGAGAATCAGAAATGAAGAAAACAATCTCTTTTATAATCACAACAAAAAATAAAATACTTAGGAATAAACTTAACAAACGAGGTGAAACCTGTGCACTGTAAAGTGTAAGACATTGTTGAAGGAAATGGAAGACACAAAGAAATGATATTTTATGTTCATGGACTGGAATAATTAACTTTGTTAAAATGTTCATAATACAAAAAACAATCTACAGATTCAGAGCAATCCCTATCAGAATTCTAAAGATGATTTTAGTCTAAAGACTGAAATTAAATTAAAAAATCTTAAAATTTTCAAGGAACCCCCCCCCCAAAACCCCATATAGTCAAAGCAATTCTGAGAAAAAAATAACAAAGCCAGAAATATCATATTCTCCGAATCAAAAATATACTACAAAGCTATAGTAATTTCAAATGTGTGGTATTGGCAGATAAACAAACACACAAGAGAATGGAGCAGAATTGAGAACCCAGAAATAAACCAACATATGTAAAGTCAACTAATTCATGACAAAAGAGCTAAGATTATACACTGAAAAAAGAAAAGTCTCTTCAATAAATGGTGTGGCAATATTCTATTTTTTTTCTGTCATACTTTATTTTTTCACTTTGCAATATTTTATTGAACTTTATATATTTGACTTTTATACTTTCTAAATAACTGTTGTCTATTTCTATAAATCAATATTTTTATAAGCAGACTCTGGATATGAAATTTTAGAAATCATAATTAATTTAGTTCACACATTTTTCCTTTTATATGTATGTAGCAGGCAGAATGATGGCACTCAAAAATGTCCACACTCTATTTCCCTAAACTTGTGAATATGTTACTTTACATGATAAAAAAGGACTTTACAGATGAGACTAGGTTAAGAATTTTGAGATGGGAAAATTATCGTGGATTACCAGTGTGGGCCCAGTATGATTACAAGGGTCATTGCAAGAGAAAGGTGTGGGAATCAGAATCAGAAAAGTTGATGACAGAAGCAGATCTGAGAGTTGGGGAAGAGCTATTTGGCAAAATAGAGGAGAAGGAAGAAAGAACGGAGAGAAATCTGAAAATGCTTTTCTGTTGGCTTTGAAGATGGAGGAATGTGTTTAGACATACCTTTAGATGGTGGAAAAAGGCAAGGAGGCATTTTTTTCCTAGAGCTCCAGAAGAAACATAACTCTGTTAACACAGTTTGGACTTCTGGCTTTCAAATCTATAAAATAATAGATCTATATTGTTTGAAACTGTTAAGTTTGTGGTGAATTGTTATAGCAGCAATAAGTTAATATAATATGCAAAATGGTTGTGATTTGTGAAGAAGTTCCAATCACACCACCCCAAAATATGCCACAGTGTCATTTTGTCCATTTGGAATTAAAGGCACCTGAAAAATAACAGATGAAAGAAGGACACGCTGATCTTCCTTTGTTCCCTCCTAGAAGCAGGAAATAAAACTCTCCTGGAAAAGATGTTTTCCCTATACCAGGAAAAAAGAGAAATTCTTATTACCAAGGATGGGGATCAAAGGTTGAGAAAAATCTGTATAAATAAATTTGGTTAAACTAATTTTGGTCTTCCTAGTCACTTTTTCATGATTATCTACTGTAATCAAATACCATTTGCCTTTTCACATTTTATGATTTACTCCTCTTTATCTAACTTTGTACACAAGCATTTAACTTGAACTCATTCTTTGGGTCTTCATTTTTCTTTTAAAGGCCCCCGTTACATATAAAAAATAAAATATTTACACTTTTCTCTTGTTAATCTGTCATGCTGGTTGAATTCTTAGGCAAAGCTCAGACAGATTCTATGAGAGTAAATAAGAAAAAATTTCCTTTTCTTTAAAAAAATCTATGACTAAATGAGCTAAAAAGATCTTTTCCCAAAAGCATAAAACTAAAATTTTAGGTAAGAAATTATTATATTACTAACTGCCATTTTTTTCTTATTAATAGATAAAAGACAGCATATTCTCTTATGCCTGGTGAAATATGGAGTCTGTTTCTATAATGGCTGAATTTTGCATAAGGAATATATAGTAATGAGGAAATAAGATGTATGTATATAAAAACAAAGAAGTGATTAAGTGTACTTAGTTTCTTTCATTAGAATCCATTCCTTAGTTCAAAAGCTTAATATTCAGAGTGTTAATTCTAGGATATGTTTATGAAAATGATGGGAGGTGAATTCATCTGGGCTTGTGGGCCTCAATGGCATTATCTGAGACAATCATGAACCACTGTGAAATAAATAGACCCTTGACACTACTTATTCAAGAAACTACTTACAGCTTTGCATGTGATGCCAAAATAAACTTCTTTGAGGAATGATTATCTTTTTGAGGTATAATATGAACCTCCAAAGTAAATTTTTAATGTGTCACATAGCTCATATTCCAAACTATATTCTCCCAAACTTCACCTACAATATTTGGCAAAACTTATTCAACAATTTTTACATGCTTTTATTAAAAGTAAATACACATTTTCAGTCCCCAGGAACTTGTTGTCATTCAAGATTTCTATAACACTCATCCACTTGGGGTTAAAGTCTCTGGCAGTCTCTTCAAAGTTCCCCCTGTGAGCTTTGAAGAGAGCAGCAGCTGGGAGAGCATGAGGTTCCCCACCAGGAGGAAGTCCACCTTATCTTCATGTAGAGAGTCATGATGCTGTTGTAGTGGTTGCACTGGATGCAAAGCTCCTCCTCTCTTTGTGTGTCAGAAGGATAGCGCTACCACCACTGATGAGGAACAGAAACATTTTCAGGAGGTGGTCTCTCCCACCTTAGTGAATTTTTCAGTGTCTACTGTTGGCTCTCTGGTTGTGTGGAACCTGGGAGAGACTTCCACCCTGCCACAGGGTTCAGTGCTCTTCCACACAGTCAATGGTATGGTGACTGCATAGTCAGAGATAGGATAGATGCAGAATCAACTCAAAGTCATCAAAAGTGTAGGCAAGATTGAGCGCTTCTTCTGGAGACCCTTTCATGCCGAGCAAAAGACAGATCTGCCACCATCTTCATCAATGTATACTTGATTGAGAGTTTCTTGGATATCAGCTGGTCCAAGATGTAGGAGGTTGTGGCAAATGTACAGTGTGATAATGGCAGCTGAATGAAGCTACAGGCCACCATAAATGACTGTTTAAGGTTGTGGATGATATGGGCCTATTAGCTAAGGGCAGAGATCTCCTTTCCCAGGCCCTTACCAGAAGGCTTTGGCCTCCTGTCTCCCTGACCCCATCCCGCACCAGTCACTGTCTCCTTGGCCATGGAAAATCTTTCCTAAGCCAGCTACCCTAGAAGCCACAGTCACCTGTGTGGATATGGAAACTACTTAGAACTAAAACCAGTTCACTGGAGACCTGGGAGTGGACTTATGGTGAGATAATTTTCTCTCTGGATTTTTACCAGTGTCACGTGATTCCAACCATCTCCTTGGGTCGCAGAGTCCTCCCTGATTGGTGTTGCCAATTGTCTTCTTTCCAGGGAGGGATTTTGCAGCTCTTTTACTGAAAGGAAGTTCTGTGAGTATGTGTATGTGGTGTATGTGGTGTATCTCTCACACGTATCACACCCAAGCATTGTCCTCTGCTATCCTTTTATTTAGGTTGAACTTGTGGGGAGCTTGTGGGTAGAAAGGAACAAGGGAAGGAAGAGTTCATTGTCTCTGAAGTGAAAGCTTCCTTTTACTTCCCTCTGTTGTCACTGAGAGCTTTGGGTCTGCAGGACAGAATACCAGGCCATGGGCTGCCTGATTATACACCCTGGAGATGGTGGATGATTCCCAGACCACAGCCTTTTTGTCTGGAGGGAACTGCTTCCTTCAGAGAGAAGGAGGGTGTGGACATGAAGTGGTGGTGAGTTTCTGAATTTTACCAAATAAAGTAAAATCTAAGAAGAAGAAGAAAAAAGAGAGACAATAGAAAAAAAGTATTTTTACTTACACAGATTAGTTTCCTATTGACTGTAACTGGTGTACTTGGATAGGTTTTTCAATGCTGTCATTGATCTCTACCCAATATCACTGCTTTGTAGGCTGTATACCAGGATAAGGAATAACTCTGGCTGTTTGGACTTGAGACGCAATCTGAGATAGTTGCTAAAAACAATGGCAGAAGCACGAGACATAAAAATCCACCTCACTGATTTCACATAAGAAAACCTGGATACTGTTCTAAGTGCAATTGCTATTTCACTCATGACTGAAATAAATGTAGAGCAGGGTGAATTGCTAAAATGCTGTGAATAACAGAAAGAGATAGGAAAGTAACTACTATATTTGATTAAATAATTTACAAAGAAGTAAATTTCCATTTAAAGAGAACAGTTTAATAAATATCTAAAGGACCTCTTACAATGCAAACTATAATTGTGTCTCTTCCCTTTGAAAGACAGCAAATGCTCAACCTATTGCTGTATCGTGTTAACAATGTCTATTCTTTACTCCCAAAAAGTTAACTTTATCCTATTCTATTTACCTTCTGTTAACATTCACCACCATTTTTAAGGTTATAGCTAAACATGAAATAACTCATTTTATTATTTCAGAGTATCAATATTTAGGATTCATTTTTCTAGTTATAAACACAAAAGATAGTTATCTAACATTTCCTATTATGAATGGTTTATAAAAATTTTACTATAACTACATTTTCATGCTAAAAGTAGTCCCCATCCTTGTTAAGTTACTTAACTGAACTATTGATCATATAACACTTAGAAAACTATCACATTTTGAAAACATAGATATTGTTATTTGGGAAATCTGTTGATTTATCTGACCTTACTATATTATAAATTGCTTATTTAATAATATACTCATTCCCAGCAAAACTTTTTAATATACATTTATAAAGAAAATTACCCAGCTGTGAAATTGGAAGCAAAACTTGTGCAGCTCAAGTAAATTTTATTTTTCACTATTTTGCCAACAGTAATCTGCACTTGATTTTATAGTGCCTCCAACTAAAAAGGATTATCTAGTCAGAATATATCAGTACATAATAAATGTGCTTCATTTCTTCCAAGTTCTATTAGCTGACAGCCAAAATGAATGTTTGTCTCAGTGCTGGCAACAGGGGTACTTCTGCAGAGACTATTTCATGGTCCATTGAACCCTAAAGGACATTGTTTTTCAAAGCATATTATCAGAAATGGAGAAGCAAGCAATCGGAGAGGCTATTACAGGTAGTACTGAAACTGAATCGTGCCCTAGCTTACTTGGTATTTTGAAGATACTACTGTTCCAAAGATATCAGCTCTAAATGGTATATTTCTCAAACCCTTAATAATGTTATTCATCTGAGAAATAAAATATCTATATGCATGTATTTTGAAGCTCTGACAAGGTAAGTATGCAGGTTGTAAAGTCCTGAATAATGCACACTTACATACGTAGGACCTTTACTTCTCATCATTTGAAACTTTCATCAGATATCCCCACTTCCTTAAATCTTCCCCTGGCCTTGTAATCACTGGGACGAATTATACACTCTGTAACCTTGTGTTTCTCCTCAGTTCTGTTGCTGTCATATATTTAAGACATGTATTGATGTCCTTATTATCAAGCATTTTGTTATTTGTTTATCTGCACCTTCCCTAGAAAATTGAATTAGAGCCCAGAGGTTTTCATCCTGACATGGAATGTCAAACACAATGATATTAAAAGAGTTTAATTTTTAAATATAGTGAAGCTATCAAAAAATACTAGTTACATCACAAATGTTGTAGAAGGCCATGCAACCTTTAAGTTTTATGTTTTTATAATTGTCATAATTTCCTAATGTATTTTAATTAAGCTTTGCTCTCATACCTTATTGAACATCTTCACAGACATACACAAGTATATACCTTCTTGTATTTACAACAAAAATAGTTCAGTTCAATCAAATACAAACCACTTGGTGGGCAGAGATCATCTTATTGTTCTGTTTATACGTAATTTTATTTTATCTGAAGCTTTTTGCTAATGTATATACTTAACTTGGTCACTTATAAAACCATTGTATTTTCTAATTAGAAAAAAACTATGAAGATTGTCAAATTCTTATATTTGGAGATCAAATAAGTTGGTAATATTGATACTCCCTTGTAAAAACTGAGGTGTCTAGAAAAGATTTTTCAACATAACTAATGGTCAGTTCTATTAACAAAGATACTTATTTCTAGCTGAAACAGCAAACCTCTAAAACTCAGAGATTTCTGACAATAACTGGTTGTTTCTTACTTTAAAAAGAAAGTTCAAAGGAAAACCTGCGTATGGATTTTTACATCAGCTTCATTCATAATCACCAAACTTGAAATCAACCAAGATGTCAAAATGTCCTTCACTAGGCTGATTGATAAATAAACTGTAGTGCATCAAGAAACAGGGACATTACTCAGTACTAGCAAACACAAAGGAAAGCAAAACAAAACTATCAAGCCATGAGAAGACATGAAGGACCCTTAAATGTACTTTACTAGGTAAAATCAGCCAATTTGAAAAGGCTACATATACCATATGATTTCAACTATATAACATTCTGGAAAAGACAAAACTGTTAAGACAGTTAAAACTGTTAAGACAGTACCTGCTAGGGCTTAGGGGGAAGGAGAGATTAATAGGCAGAGCACAGAGGATTTTTAGGATAGAGAAACTATTCTTACGATACTACAATGGTAGATACACGTTATTGGGCACTTGTCTAAATACAAAACTGTGCAACACCAAGAGTGAGCTCTCATGTGAACTCTCAGCTCTGCATACTAATATTGTATCCATGTGGCTTCATCAGTTTTAATAAATCGACCACTCTGGTGGGGGATGTTTACAGTAGCGGACGGTAGTGCATGTGTGGGGGCAATGCTACATAGGGATTTTCTGTATTTTCTGCTATTTTTCTTTGAACCAAAAACTGCTCTAAAAATAAAGTATATTTAAAAGGGGGAAAAGAAAGTTGAATGTGGCTTAGACATCTCTGTTCTATCTTGAAGCTAGCATGTGGAGCAATGCAGAACATACCCTGTGCTCCTGTCCACTGAGCCACTTCAACTCTGTACATGTTCCCCATTCTCTCTGGCCTCTTTGCCTTTATCCAGGCTGCTCTCACTCCATGGATACACTTTCCTACACTGCTCTTCACTGACTATCTGAAAGTGGTCTGAGAGTCAGAGTTCAAGCAGAATCAGAGTCTTCTTAGACCCCCATTTTTTCTGAAACAAACAAAATTTAAGCTATGACAATGTCGGTGGAGTATAACCTGAAAATGAACTTTTCTTTATTTAGAAAATCTGGGAATCTTCATATGGTTACCTGCTCCTTATCCAGAGGTGTGTCTTTCCAAGATTTCTCTACATGTTAAAATGAGTCACCCTCATTCAAAGAAAATAAATCAGTCCAATTGCAGAGGAAGTCCACCCCAGCTACAAAAACTGTAGTCTTAAGGGTCACAAATAAACCGGACCATCATTATGTTACTAGACAGGGGACCTATCCCTGAGCGGTTCTGCCTCAGGCCAGCCAATAGTGTGTGGGTTCTTGACTTCAAGCAGGAAAGATTTCACATGAATCAAGGTGAGATTGAGGGTACCTACTTAAAGTTGGGGACAGTAGAACAAGGAAGGGCTTGGCATAGAAGAAGCAACAAACGAGTGGAGGCAGGGCCGCCTTAGCTCACTGGGACTTAGAGACAGGGTCAGGGGATTAGCCTGGGATCAACTGCTGCTGACTGTTTCTCCCCTGGTTGCAAGACTTGTGAGGTCATTACAATTTAGGAGATGCAGACCTCTGGGGGAAGAAGTGAGGGAATAAGAGGGGATAGGGAATGAGGCAGACTGCTCCCCAGAGGGAGAGAATGGGATGGGTTCTTTGTTTCAAGGATTTTTATCTTTCTCTTGCAGGGATCTTAAGGAATCTAGCAGGAATCTTAAGAGAGGTCTCAAGTAAGGTTTTCAGCAGAATAAGCATTAGCTTCTTTCCAGGTGTGACCTTTCAGACTTATGGTCTCCTGATTGGTCGTTGCCAGGGCAGGGGGTTGTTAGTCATTGCAGCTGGTGCTGGCATGACCCAGCTGGTTTTGCTGCTTTTCTGGGCCTGGAGCTGTAACACTCCTAAGGCCTGTATATTACCTCTAGGAAGGTGACCTTCCATATCTGGCTGTAAACTGCTTCGCCAGTTTGTTCAGCTCTCTCATTTTCCCCATTCTACCTGTCAAGGAATTTTCCTAGCTTCTTACCATCCTTCCTCACTAACACCTGGCACTTCAAGAAATTAAACAACATAGAAGAGGCGGGCAAATGTGAATTAGCAAGGCAAGTGAAATTGATTCTTTTTAGTTTTAATATATCTATTTATAGCAAGAGATGGAAAGTATAAGAAAACGTAAAAAGACATATGAAGATAGACCCAAGAGCTATATATAGCCTGTGTATAACAGAGTTTCAAAAGGAGGTAAAATTAGTGGAGGAGAGGAACTAAAAAAGAAGAAAATATAATCACCAGAATAAAAGAGATCACCAATGGTCAAACAAGATTTTAAAATAAGACTAATATTTAGAAATCTCTTGCTAAATTTTTATAATTATGCGTTTAAAATGCTGACAGATAGATAAGAAAGAAGAAATAAAAACCAATTCTCATCATATTTTTGATATGCAGCATATTTTTCAGACGACAAAAATGTGTTTAAGTATTAAGAATTCATTCTATTCCTGGAAAAACTGTCAATCAAATTTTAAGGCAAAATAAAATCAGCTTTTCCGCAAACTCAAAATATCCTGCTCTAAAATGAAGAAAAACAAGATCTCAGAATAAATAAAAATAAAAGTTGGGATTTTTTAAAGTCAGCTAAGTATAGTTCAGAACACAAAATATTAGAAAAAATTTTGGGATATTTTATGTGGAAGATCATCTGCTAACTGGTGGATATTAAGTAGCGTAGGATAACACTTTTATCTTTCTGTGGTTAATAACATTGCATTAACATGAAAGATTTTTTAGAAACTTAATGTTTTAAATGTCTTTATATTTTCCAATTTTTGGAATTATCAATATAACATAGAAGGCCACTGAATTTAAAAAATAGTGTTTGCCTTATACACCTAACTGCACAGACACAACTATGACAAATATAAGTTAGTGGGCAGAGATTGGCACAAGAGGTTGAGAAAGAAAGGAAAATAACTAATAGTCTCATAGTCATCCTGAAACCAGTAAATGCTACATCTAATCAACAAATAACCAATGTTGCTTGAATTATATAGATTAATATCAGGTTATATAACTGTATAAAATATAAATATATTGTGTAAATATATTTCATAAATATGCAACATAAATTACTAAACATCTAGAACATACTATAAGTTAAAGAGACAGTAAAAAAAACTATAAAAATTCATGCTAGAACTGAGAAGATACTAGGAAAAAAGATAGAAGAGAATGAAACTAATTATAGCAAAGAGCCAAGAGGTTCTGTTTAGAACAAATATATCCATAAACAAAAATATGAGTGCATAAATATAAATTAATAATGTAATCATTTGAAGAACTAAATAAAAAGTGTTTCATAATGTTGCCTCAAGGTAGTGGAGCCTTGGAAAGGGTACAGTGAGAAAATGAAGCTTCACTTGCACTAACTACAATTTGTACCCTCACATCCTCATTTTTAAGTAGTATTCACAGATTATACTGATAATAACTAAAACTGATAACTAAAACTAATAATAGTAGTAAAAACGTGTTAGCTCATTTAGTTTTCAAAAATTGTATGTGAAAAATCTGTTTTTTTATAAAGTTTGTCCGAACCTAAATAATAAAAAAAAATTTTAAGATTTTATTTATTTATTTTTAGAGAGGGAAGGGAGGGAGAAAGAGAGAAAGAAACATCAATGTGCGGCTGCTGGGGGCTGTGGCCTGCAACCCAGGCATGTGCCCTGACTGGGAATTGAACCTGCGATGCTGTGGTTCGCAGCCCGTGCTCAATCCACTGAGCTATGCCAGCCAGGGCATAATAAAAAATTTTTAAATTGTTACTAAAGTAACACAAATCTATTAGAGGCTTAAATTTTATTTTACTTCTATACACATAGAAGAGGGATATGCTTAAGCATGTACATTAATCTAATCAAAATACAATACAAGACTTTATAGCTTTCAGAAAAACAGTGATGTTCATTTACAATTTTTTATCATAATTTTTTGTTATGAAATGTTAAAGATAACTTTCACAGGGAATGAAATAGTTTCTGAGTCTAGGTGTTCTACAGGACAGAATGTCTCATTGAAAACAATATTTTCAACAACAGTTTTGAGGTAGAAGAATATTTGCTTTAATGCAGCTATATGAAAAAAATGAATCATTTTCTAATTTTTATTTTGTTGACCATCACTGAGAAGGCTCACAAAAAATGTCATTGTAAAATGATAAAACTTATAATATGAAAGAAAAAATGACTGATGAGATTATTAACAAATGGATATAAAGTTTGTGGTGATTTGCCTCTACATGTGGAATCAACTATTTTTCATGGACAGAAACTCTATAAGTTGTCTGTAAATTATAAGTTGTGTAATTGTCATAAGCATCATCCAAGGGAAAACATAGAGCTAAACTTCTTTTATTAAGTAAAAGAGTTCCAAGCCTTGAGAAAAATTAATAAGTCAACCATTTAAAAAGAACTAGGATTTAACAGTTCCCTCACTATTGTTCTAGTTTACAATTACAAACAATAACCCGTATTTAAAAATGCATTTTAAAATTGAGTTCTCAACAAGATTTAGAAAACCAAAATACTTTTGCCCTTTCTTGCATAATTTGAGAAAAGAGAGCCAGATATATTTAGCCATTATGTTCTTTTTAAAACCATACTTGGCAATTAAAAAAGTATATATTTTTACAATATTTCCTAGTGAAAGTTAATAAATCCCCAAGCTTTATTTTTCTATTATTTTTAGTCATACAGCTATTCTATAGTATACTCATTCTAGAAAAGTGCTAGATTTCCAATGTAAAATTTGAAATGTGCATTTTTTTTTTAAAGTAACCACTAGCAAGCTTAACACTAGTGAAGCATAAAGAAAAGCAAATAACCAATGAACTGAGAAAATAAAGCCAGGAAATCAAAGAGAGAGAAAAAAATGGCAATAAATCTATAGCAAGCACACTTTATTCTTGCATCTATCCTCTTCAGTTATTTTTGTTAATATATCCCCCACAGGTAAATGCCTTACACATGCTCTGAGTAGGGTCCTGAGGAGGCATCACTCTGTTTTTACTGAAGTTCATTGAGAGGAGTGGAGTCAGGCCAGTGCGACCAATTTTTTTCAGTATGGTTACTGTGACCATTCTTCTGGGTTTCCTGGGCAATGTCACAATTTACATCTGTTGATCCTGTGTGACTATTAATAGTTCCCTCTCAGTCCAAACAGCATCATGATTTGGATATTGTATAATCACCCTATGTATAGAGATTAACTAAGAAAAGCTTAATATTCACATCAAATGGAATTGTGACTATACCCTTTAAATTGTAATGGGGAAAGATTAAAAAACTGGCTTAAGAAATTTAAAAGCAATTGGCTGACAAAACTGAACATTTTGTAGATATTTTGTCTTTAAGTGTGACTACAATGAGAGCCTTAATAAATGCCTTCAGGTCTTTATCTCTGTCACTCTCTGTCTCTCTGTCTCTCTGTCTCTCGTAGCTCTGCTTTCTTGAGGAGTTGGCTTTATTCTCAAGCAGTTCCTTGAACTGAGGTGATAAGGTGTTTGTCAAGAACTACACAAGTATATCTTTATTGCTTCCAAGTTTAGCATAAAAGAAATATGTATACAGGGACTGGCAGAAGTAATGCCTGTGTGAGTGTCGTTGGTAGGGTAATAACATGGGTGTAATACTTTGTAGTTTTAATTTGAACATTTCACCTAATATGTCATATGGCATGTTTAAGTGTGATATTTTTATGTTACAGAACTACATGCTTATGATTTTATAATAAAACATGTAATAAAAAAGGGGAATTATTTGTGCTAGATGGTGTATACTTAAAAAAACAAACTGTTTCCTCTCCTTGGACTTACCACTCCTTGACTTAAATCTGGCCCCATATCCATCCTTGAATAAATCACTGTGGTTGGGACAGTTGAGTATTGACATGAGCCCCAGTGGAGTGCCTGTCACTAGAGTTGGTAGTAAGCTCAGCCACATACAAACAACACGGACAGAGAATGAAAGAGCAGTGTTATACCTAAGGAAAAGAAAGATTTCAGCACCAGAGCAGGGAATGGATGTCAGGCCTTCAAACAACAAATGTTTATTTAAACCAGATACACACATCTGGATGAAACTTAAAACTTCGAAGTTCATTCAGAACCCAAGGTAAACTTAAGGACAATTTATTCCAAACTTCTTACAATATATTTACCATTGAAATGACTCAGTTACCATAATGCTGTCTTCCTTGTGACATTCTCCCCAAACCTCCTGCTACCAACTAATATACTCAGTGACTCCATAATTCCCAAATATAGTCCCAGTTCCATAAGTACTATTTAACAAGTTATTAGACAGGAACCTTAGTCAGGAAACTACCTTGGCAACATCCTTAACCAAGGATTATAAGAGGGCTCATTTCTTTAGAAAGAGGAGTAGAGTAGGTAGAGAGATAACTATATCAATATAGATATTAATAATGTACACATAGATACCTATTGGTTCTTTATTATTTATATATTTATACATTTACAAATTGTGTCACAATGTTTGGAAAAATATATACTAAACATTGGAGAGGACTCTGCAAGTGAAGACAGTAGACATTTTTTAATTGCAAAATAAAAAATTAATTAAATGAATTATTCCTATATTTTTGTGTTAATAATGAAAGCAGGAAAATTTGTGTATATGCTATATGAGGCATGTCCAGAAGGTATCCAACCATGTAATATGAAAAATAGAGAGATTTATTGAAGAAGATACAAGATACAAATCATTGTACATAGTACAATGACAACTCAGCCTCCTTTAAATTAGGAACCTTGGAACCTCACACAGTTCACCTAATCACCATCGGCTACCCCCATCATATTTTCCTGAATCTCATCAACAATCTGAAATCTCCTTTCTTTCAAAGGTGATTGTAGTTTTGAGAAAAGCCAGAAGTCACAAGGCACCAAATCTGGATTGTAGGGGGGCTGAGTCACCTGGATGATTTGATGTTTCACTAAGAAACTGCACAAGATTCGATGCATGAGTGGGTGCGTTGTTGTGATGAAATTGCCAATTATCAGTCATCCGTATCTGTGGCCTTCTGAATCATCAGAATAGTTTCCACAGAGGAATGTTCAAATATCATGCAAAATTTGATGTAGATTCATTGCTGTACTCAGTTATTTTGAATGTGACAACACAGTGCACATGCTTACTCAATGGCATCTACCACCCCCACTGACTAGTTCAGTGAAGTCAGCATTGTTCACCCATGTGCATTCCAATCCACTCTCATTGGTTGCCAGGTTATATCGAGGCCATGCAAATTGTTCTCATTATATCAGCAATGGCTGGACTTTTTCTGGACAGACCTCACTCATATCAATTTCAAAAGATTCTATTGTCCTTATAGTAAAAACATAATTTGAGATTTGTATATGGACATAAAACCGAAAAAGCTGGAATACTTAATGTGTTCCTTTTCTTTTCTTGGAAAAATGGCTTAACTACTTTGCCTAGGAACAAACAAGAATTCTGAATAAACTCTCTTGGCAAGTCCACTAAATGCTGAACAGTATTTTTCTTTCCAGTAGGGCTTTATTACTCATGTGTGTTACTTTAAGAGAGATTTTTTTTTTTACTGTTGATATCAGGAACTCCAGGTTCTAAAGTTTTCTTATCAGAAAAAGAGAGCATATCACTCAATTTTAACATATGTTGTGAAGTGCAAAGACAGTGGTGATACTCATTCCTTTAGGCCAAAATGAATAAATCTCTAAAATTAAGAAAGCAATGTTTAATTTTACCTTGAATTGTTTTTTAGCCATGTAATTTATGTGGCATGGAGGAACGTCCTCCAGGATGTAATATATATTCAAAATTAGACTCAATATAACATGTTGTAAATGCATGACAATGATTTATCCAGAATGGGGGTTCATCGTCCAGGTATCAGATGTAAAAATGAGGATGGCTCCACTCCGTCCTGTCCACAAGTGATCCTCTTGGTACGGTGATCCACTAGCACAGATTTTTGCTTCCTGTCTTATTCACCCTAAATTCTGCTGGCTAGGCTTTAATAAGATTGGGGGCATAATAGAAGATATGCACAAATTTTTTTCTGTGTATGTGTGTGCATGGTGTGTATGTGAACTATATATGAAGAACATTTTCTTCTAGAAAAGTGAAGTAGATTGAAGTATGTAGCCAAGAGGCAGAAATTACAACCTTCATTTTCATTCATTGAACTCATCCAGGTTTTAGACCTTTTCTTGGGTCCGTGTCTTCCACTTCCATCATAAATCTCTACTATACTTTTGGACTGTATATTTTATTTAAAATGACAGCAGCCTAAAGAAAATTAGGGCCCTGGCTGGCATAGCTCAGTGGATTGATCGCAGGCTGTGACCCAGGCATCGCAGGTTCGATTCCCAGTCAGGGCACATGCCTAGGTAGCAGGCCATGACCCCCAGCAACCACACATTTCTCTCTCTCTCTCTCTCTCTCTCTCTCTCTCTCTCTCTCTTTCCCTTCCCTTTCTAAAAATAAATAAATAAATAAAAATCTTTAAAAAAAGGACAGATAAGTGAACGAAGCCTGAGAAAGATGTAACAAAAAAAAAACTTGGAATAACAACAAAAAAAAGAAAATTAGGTAAGAATCATAAATAATTAACCAAAATGTCACCCCAAGTGAATGAATACAAAGGGTGCCCCTATGCCTGAGGGTGACAAGAGCTTTGGTATTTTTCTGGATGAAACATAACAATACCCTCACCTGAAGTTCTGGCTGTACCTATTAAAGATATAATACTTCATATATAGGCTTCAGCTCCACAGTATTTCAATTTCACAGTGACAGAGGTTTGCTTATTCAGATAATAAAAATACTTACTGATATATTTAATAGCAGTCCTAGAAGTTTATGATTTTTCTATGCAAACTCTTCATTCTACCTTTCTGACAACCAGCTTTTGTTCAGTTCAATCTGAATAAAAGGCTCTTAGTATATTACTACACTTATTTGTAGCTTATAATTCCAATTACATTGAAAACACATTTGTTTGAATGAAAGGTTTCTCAGCTGAAAATCTGCATTTAAAATTAATTATCATAATTCATTATAATTTGCATAACATTTGATGGGAAAACGTTGTCTTGGAAATTATTTAAGGATTATAGTCTGCAGAAAATGATCTAAAATCACATTAGTTTATGGGTCATGTAAACATTCATCAACCTTTGCCAAATATGAGACAAGCAGATTTTTTTCAGGGGAGTGGGAATTATAAACAGTCATCATTCCTTTAACATAGTGACTCATCAATTCAGAAAGATGTCTTCTGCATCAAATGTACCGTCTATTATTACATCTATTTATCATAGGAACTATAAGATTTTTGAGAAAACATTATTTTTTGAATTGCATAAAGCTATTCTGAGTATGAACAATGTGCTTAGTTTACATTGGAAAATTTTGACTTGAGTAAAAATTCTACTAATTCTACTAAACAAAACCCTGTAATTTCTATTCCAGTTTCTTTCTCTCACCTCTCCTCTGGCATCTCACACTCATCTACCAACCCCATGATCCCCACAGGGACAAGGTATTTGGTTTTGGCAATGGAGAGAAACTTTATGAAGGAGATTACCCCTGAACAGAATTTTGACAATAAAAGGGATTGGAATTTATAACAATTTTTGTTATAAATATCCTTATTCATACTTCTCCACAATACACCCATAATGAATTACTGGTACAATTATGATAAACTGCATATGTCTTTTTAACTAATTACTCCATCTGTACTCATTCATTGATTAATTCATTTACTCACTTTATACTAACTATACATTTTTGTGCAAAGGGCATGGAAAGATGTACTATGTAATAAACACAAGGAACTAATAGTAATAAAAAATAAAATCCTGCTTTTTATTCAGACTGCATTTAAAGGCTATGAGAGTATAAAAGGAAAAGTGAGTAGGAGAATTGAACCATCTGCCCAGTGGAGAGACATGTGAATAATTGTGATTAGAGAGTAAATAGAAGAGGGGTAGAAAAGAGGCACAGAGAAGTGCATAACCACAGCTGAATAATAACAAGACATATTTGAGAAAATGTAAGAAGAATAAAGAGATAAGAGATTTGAGAAAGCAGGAGAAACAGCGGCTGCCTTTGGATGCCACCCTAAAGTAGAGTCAGCCAGGAGCTGCCTGTGGCCCTCACTCATGTCCCAGTTCATTGGAGAAAGTCAATGAAAATGTATTGACTGTGGCCCATGGAAGGTCTATGGACCTGGACACAAAAGGCCTGGGGAAGAACTTTGTGTATTGTTTTGTTTGTTTAGTTTTATTTTTTTAGTTGTAATTTAGATTTAGATATTTCCTTTGTAGTTAATACACTAGAACAATTTCTAGTCCAGTTGAGACAACAAAGTCAGGTTACTCGGGGGATGTAAAAGAGAACTTCAGCCCAGTAAGTGACATCACACAAGGTGACTGAATCAGTGGCATGGTTATGAAAGTGAGTGGCCAAAGATGAACAATTTTCTACCTGTCTCCTGTACTGAACAGGTGGCAGAGAAGGCTTTCAGTGACCAAGAGAAAAACAGTAACCTTAATTAATAAGTAGCAACTGTTTCCATGTATCTGTCAGAATATCTATTTGAATATTGGAAATAGTCAAAAGAGATTACTGAGTGCTAGTTTCATGCAGCCATGGACTTGATATTTTAATTGACCAGACAATATCCATTTCCATAAGGGAAGGGCAAAAGTCAAATCTTAGGTGTTTGTCCAGTGATGATGCAAATCATTTCTTTGTAGTACAACAGGTTAAATACTAAACAAACATAATGGTTTATGGCTGGTTCCCTTAAATATTAACCACTTTAAAAATAATCTAATTTAGCAATTGCATTTTAATTTTTTGATAAATTGCCTATGTACAACCAGTTTCTAAAATTATCTCTGAATTATTTCAAACATCTTACTAGTGGTTTAATTAATAAACCAAATACAATTTTTGATGAGGCTCCATTTCACATTTGCATGAAAGTCACAATTTTAAAAAATATACTTTAGTATATATTTATAATGGAGAAGACATTAGGCTGTCATTATTTTCTATTAGTGTCACCAGATACTCTTTAGTTTTATATTCTGCTTTATAAGCAAATTCTGAAATTAGTGTGATGCCCACCTTAATGAGAGGATTGTGTTCTGCTGCCACGTGTGAAATTTTCTGCTGAGAAATTGGAGTCACCTTTTGGGGAACCCATTCCCAATTCTTCATGAGTTATATTCAGGGCATGGGAAAGAACTGAACTTCTCTAGTTTTCCCATCCCACTGGGAAAATAAAGGTACTATGACCCACATTGCACAGTGCTGTCATGGGAATTAAAAAGAAAAACAGCACTTCCATTTTGAGTGTCTTGCTCTTCTGACACATCAGAGGAACACTCACTTTCTAATATTCCTATTTGTGTTGAAGTTAATGCCTGCCTTTGACTTTTCATGCAAGAACTCATGTTTAGTTTCCTCTGTTGCATTTATTCAATACTTCTGTATTTCAAACATTGTCTGTTACTTCAGTTTTTGCATTTTTCTCTTTTTTTGGACATTTTGTTTTCACCTAGATATTTCTATTCTTTTTGCTTGTTTTCAATTCTAGGGTTTATAGAGTGATTTTTTTCTTTCTGAGCATCATGTTGCGGAGGAGTCTCCTGGCATGTTAGGTTCAGCCCTACCTTCTCTCCCTCCTGAGAGCCCAGTGCAGGGAGCAAGAATTTCCTTGATGATCCTTTGGAGATAGACACTCTGCACCCTTTCCTCCTGGGGTAGGGGAGTGTGTATCTGCGTCTGGGTTTGTAAATCAGTCTAATTCTGTATTCAGTAACAGACCTATTCTTCTTCACACATAGCGACAACTGCTTGTTCATCACTCACAAAGGTGATCTTTCCATCTCCACTGCCATCGCTACTTCCTTATCTTATTTCTCCATTTGCCATGATGTGCTGGGAACCAGGGAGCTCTTTGGGGAGGACCTAAGGTATCTAGTACCTATCTGAATGTCTTCTTTCTCCTTTAAGACATTCTCTTTGCCTTTCCCTGGTCTCCTGACACTGTCTGACCTGTGTCGTACCAGGAATAGTCCACGGCTGTCCACGGCAATGATCTGTCCTGGGGCTCTTCCAACTCTAACGTAGCTCAGGTACTCCTTCATTATTGTTGATGAAATAATTTTATCTAGAAAAAGACCTTAAAGCAGGTGGGTCAGGGTTTATTATTGCTTATATATATATACATATATATGCATACATATACATATATATGTATATATATATATACTATAATGATAAGCATTGTTACATAAAAATTCACAATAAAAGCTCTATTTACAGAAGAGCAAAATAATTGTCACCAAGTATTTAAGTGTTTTGGCCAAGTTAACACAGCTAGAGAATCCCGCAGGATCAGAGCAGGAATTTAAGCACTTGACAACAGCAGGAACTTTTAAATTCTTCTTAACAGTGTCTATTGAGAGAAACCAGAAGCGAAGAGAGGCCTGTGGTTCAGAAGATATGCTTATCTGAGCTCCGATGTTTACTAATTATTTAACCTTGGAGAAATTTCTACATCTTTGTGTCTCAGTTTTTCATGCGAAGTGAAAATATTAAACCTGCCCTGTATTTTTGCCAGGATTACTGGAAAGGTAAAATAAAAAAAAAAAAGAATAAAAACATCCTATTTACTGCATTTGTTATATCATGCTGTCCCAGAAAGTTACTACAGTGTGAGCATTCATATGGAAGCTCTGTGCAACTGTTAAATGTTAAACAACTGAATGTAGTTGTGTTGTTTGTGAGCATAAACCCCAGCAGAGGTCAGCCCATCCTGCTCCAAGAACGGGAAGCCTGCTGTGGTGCAGAACATGTCTACCCGCTGGCTGAGGTGGGGCACAGCCATCACTTTTGGGAGGGGAAGATGAACTTCTAATGCATCAGTTGTTACCAAACTTGCTTGATCATCACGATCTGGAAGATAAGGCTGAATAAAAGTAAAGCAGGTGATTGCAGCAATGTGAAAGCTAGAAGCTGAAGCTGCATCATACTGTAGAAGAGGGAATGGAATAGCAACACCATATAATTTATGACTAGATGGATGAGTCTTATTTTAAGGAGAGAAAAACAAAATATGTGACCCAGATATGAGATAGAAAGTACTGAGAGTTTTTAGGTAAAAGGGAAAAATAATATAAACCTGGTATGTTTAAAAGCTACATAGCTTTCTGAACATTTCTCCTAAACTGCTGTGTTTTTTTCTACAGACAATTTGCAGAAATCCTTAGAGTTCAGAAACACATGTAAAAAATTATCTTCTGGAAATAAATGACCCATTTGTATTCAAACCACTGATGTTAGTAATGTGCAAAGTAAGTGAATCATACCAGCTAGTGGGTATTGGAAAACAATTTAGCCACAAGTATTACAGTACAGGGAATAGATGCTAGTTTTAAAAACACAGGAAATGATATGAGTCTAGTAATTAATATTCTAGTGTTTCATGCTGGAATACTTTATTAAAATACAAAATTGAATAAAATCAGGAGACATTCCTTATATTTTTAGAATGCATATCAAATGTAATTATAGATAACTGTACTTTTTTGATGAAATGCATTTCAAACTAAAGTTTTTGTATTGAGGTAACATTATACTTGAGAAATAGAAATATAAGGCTAATAAACTGAAAATTTTATATTTTGCTACCAAGTGAGAAAATTTTGGTTAAAAGCATGGACTCTGAATCAATAGACTTTCTCAATGGATTTGAGAAAAGAGAACCCTAGTGCACTGTTGGTGGGATTGCAGACTGATGCAGCCACTGTAAAAAACAGTCTGGAGTTCCCTCAGAAAACTAAAAATGCTACTGCCTTTTGACCCAGCAATTCTACTGCTGGGATTGTATCCTAAGAACCCTGAAACACCAATTCAAAAGAACCTATGCACCTCAATGTTCAGAGAAGCACAATTTATAAGAGCCAAGTGCCAGAAACAACCTAAGTGCCCATCAGTAAATGAATGGATCAAAAAACTATGGTGCATTTACACAATGGAATTCTACGCAGCAGAAAGAAGGAACTCCTACCCTTTCCAACAGCATGGGTGGAACTGGAGAGCATTATGCTAAGTGAAATGAGCCAGACGGTGAAAGACAAATACCATATGATCTCACCTTTAAGTAGAATCTAATCAACAAAACAATCAAGCAAGCAAAATATAACCAAAGATATTGAAATTGAGAACAGGCTGACAGTGACCAGAGGGGAAAGGGGGAGGGGATAATGGGGGAAAAGGGTGAAGGGTTTACAGGAACAACTATAAAGGACACATGGACAATAACAAGGAGGTGTGGAAAGAGGGGAAGAAGGTGAGGAGGGTTGGGGTGGTGGGGAGGGGTGGGGGGAAAAGGCAGAAAAGTGCTTGAACAACTAGAATTAAAAAATAAATAAATAAATCTTTGTCTGCCATTAGTTCCCAGAGATGGACTCCAGTGTAAATTAACAAAATCATCCATGTCTGTTTCCCTATCTGTTATATGAATGTCAGTTGATAAGAATTATGGTATGGGAGACTAAATGAGATAATGCATGGGGAGCAAATACTCTGGTATCTGGTTCATCATAAAACTCAATAGATACTGCATATTCTTTCAGCTATTTTGAATGTTATTGTGGCATAATTTTGATATTTCTTTTTTTTGGATGTTTTATTTTTACAGAGAAGATCTGGTACCTCTTTACAAAGAGAAAGAAAAATGAAAATTTACTGGTAGTAAACCTATTAAAACTAAAGAATTTGAATAGCCTGACTTCTCTGGCATGCACAGAAGATGATTCATAGACACATATTTTCATGAGAGATATTCATTTTATGCAAATGAAACTGGCATTATCTAGAGTCTACACATGCCAGGGACCTTCTTTGGTGCTTTGTTTTCAGTAATGCTGTGAGATTGATATTATTGTTCTTATTTTATAGAAAGGGATAATGAGTAATAGTTTAATGAAGTTGATGTCCTAGTCTTTGCAGAGGCAGGATAACTGGCAGTGGACAAGAAAATAAATTCTGAGGTTATACCATGTGGACTCATATCAGGTACAATATATTTAAGGTTATAACACTAAGAGTGCCTCTGGTACAGTAAGCACTCAATGAACAATAACTAGTATTATTGCTGTGCCATACTATTATGCTTATAAATGTTATGGTTGAAAGGAGAATTAAATTCAAGCTTTACCTAAAACAGCATTCCAGTAGCTGCCTGATCAATGCTGTTTGGTGGTCAAAGAATCTTCCAGCTAGGGTTCATGTCCACATGGTAGTTGGTCAGTGCCCTGCTTGATCTGATCAGACTGGTTGTGAATAGTGCTGAATATCACATATCCCCCTAGCCATTTGCTATCTAGCAGTGTAATTAATACTGATGTGCCCTGGGGGACATATGAGGGAAACAGAGTTGGTAGGTATTTCTTTACTCCTCTTCTCTTATGCAACCAGATGTTGCATAACATCTGGTAATAAGGCAGATGCTGCTCTAGTAATAAGGCAGACATGATGTATCACATGTATGAGCAGGAAAGTCAACACAGATGATATTCTGAATAAAAAAATTGAGTTTATGAAACAGATTTTAAGAATTTTTAAAAAGCCTTGCTATGGAATTATATTACCAAATTACACAAAGACTTAGATAAGTAATTTCTCTTTTTCTCTGGTTGTAAAGTAGATAGTTCTACAGGCCACCGAGATCATAGCAGCTACTGTCATCTATTTGACAAGAAAGAAAGAAAGAAAGAAAGAAAGAAAGAAAGAAAGAAAAAGAAAAAAAGAAAGAAAGAAGAAAGAAAGAAAAGAAGAAAGAAAACGAAAGGAAAGAAAGAAGAAAGAAAGGAAGAAAGGAAAGAAAGGAAAGAAGGAAGGAAGGAAGAAGGAAGGAAGGAAGGAAGGAAGGAAGAATTCACATTGATGTAAAGCCTTTGCTGAGAAAGTCAAGAAAATTTATATAAAATATAAGTACTTTGTGTGTATTTCCATATATATTTGGTACATGTTTGTTTCCAACTGTCCCCTTAATAAAGTTATAATGCCACAAGGAATCTGCCTTTATGCATGTGATTTCAGTTCCAACTTGGGTTGAAGTGTAGCCATGGAAAAACAGAGGAATTCTCACTAGCTGAGTAAACCCCTCTGATACAAGTCCAATTAATTGGAAGGGAGAAGAATTTATCCAATTACAGTTAAATGTATGATGCAATTTTCCAACAATCTTTAATATGAAAGTCCCCAAATGCTTACTAAGCAAGTGAATAATATTTCATATATTTAATATTCCATGGTTCTAAAACAATTTCATATTAATTGATCCCTTACTCAAGAAAATAATTGGTACATTAACAGGAATATATAAAATATTTTCATTTCTTTTATTTTAACATTGTAGGATTCTTGTAATCTAGAGTTTTCTTAAATCAATCTTTTAAACTCAAAACTTATAAGAATTTTTTAAGTTGTTAAGGCAATTCTATAGCCATACTCTTTAAAAAATAGAATGAACAAAAGAATCCCAGTATTTCACAATAGCATATGTTTGCATATATATGAATATACACACATACACATAGAAACAAGGAAGCACGTATAATTTCACTTTGTTTCTTACCAAAACTGTATGCTATTAGGAGATGTTAGAAATAAAAATAGTAAAAAGGCAAACTCTTGATGGCAGTATGTACTTCTCACAAAAATGTATTAATATATGTAGATGAATTTCATTATCTAGATGTTCATGTTTCATTTGCTGATTGATGCCTCATAGAAGTTATGATTCTCATTTTTATATATTTTTTTTAAATTTAGAAAATGCTACACACCCAGATAAGATAAAGTGTTGAAATATTTGTTACTCTGAAAAGTTCTATGCATTTTTGAATCATAGAATTGCTAATTAGAATTGCTGATTGGGTCTCTTTGGTAGCTAAGTAATTTGTTTGTAAATAACATTCTTTTTAAAAGAATATTCATGAGATCAAAGTACCAATTTAAAATGTGAAAGAATAATCAAGCTGTAATTTTTTATAAATAGATTACAGGATATTTTTAATTCCATTAATTATTATCATCACCATATTAATTGGGACACTCACCATGAGCTATCCACTCAAAAATTTTGGTCAAAGACAAAATGAAGCCCTGACTGGTGTGGCTCAGTGGATTGAGTGATGACCTGTGAAACAAAAAGTCACCGGTTCGATTCCCAGTCAGGGTACATGTGTGGATTTCGGGCCAGGTCCCCAGTAGGTGGTGTGTGAGAGGCAACCACACATTGATGTTTCTTTCCCTTTCTTTCTCCCTCTCTTCCCTTATCTCTGAAAATAAATAAATAAAATCTTTTAAAAGAGACAAAATGAAAAAAAGTAACATGTTTAAACCTGAGACATTCTGCTTATGATAATTTTAATATACTTCCAAATAGATCATCATCATTCAATATCATTGAAGAATATATGATGTACTGTTCTGTTCAGATTTTGTTAAAGCTTTAGCGTGTCTACATCAGTCTGTTTAGGTAGGATGGGGTATTACTTAAAGTTCTGAACACTCTGGTTAGTAGAACTACAAGTAGAAATCTTTATTTTCTCTCTTCTTTCTTTTTTTCTCTTTTTGAAATACATCAATTAAGACAAAAGCTCTGCCTTGGTGGAGCATATTTATAAGTAAATTATATAGTAAGTGAAAAGGTGATAAATACTTTGAGAGAAAAAAGTAGTGGTCAGGGTATAAGAAATTGATAGATTGGGGATGGGGATGGGTTTGAGATTGAAATAATGTGACAAGGTTAATCACATTATAGGTTAGTCACATTTTTAAAATAGTCATATAATCCAATAAGGTTTAAAACAATCATTTAGTTTCTGATTCATGAATAATGTGAAGATAGAGAAGGGTGGGAGAAGAAGCCTGAGGAGCTAGTACAGAAATCCAAGTGAGAGATTTGGTGGTTCAGCCATCATAGTAGTTGTGGAAGTCCTGAAAGAGAAAGCCTAAATCACCTTGAGCAGTCTGGTAACAGAACTCTGGACTCCAGGGCAATGCTGCCTAGGACTCAAAATGAAATGCAGAACAGAATAGAAACAGAGGCATGGATACATGGAACAAACTGACATCTGTCAGAGGGGAGTAGGGAGGCAGGACTGGAAGAGAGAAAGTGAAGGGATTAGCCAAAGAACATAAATACATAACCCATAGATACAGACAACAGCATGGTCATGGCCAGAGGGAAAGGGGTAGGAGAGCAAAGGAGGTGGGCAAAGGGAGAGAAAATTGGGACATCTGTAATAGTGTCAACAATAAAAATAAAGTTAAAAATAAAAATAAAATAAAAAAAGAAATGAGAAATGTGTTACCATTTTGCAATAGAAACTAACACCCCTCTGGTTTAACACTACCATTCTATTCTGAGCTGCCTTGAACACCATACATGACTCAGTGAAGGCACGAGTATCAATCATAGGTATTAAATACCATTAACACCAGTCTTTCTGTTCAATTTCCATTTTTAATTTATAATAAAATAATGCAATCATACCAAAGAATGTATGGAACACATACACACAAAGCTCATTTTAAGAATATATATAACGCAAATGAAATATTAAAGAATTGTATGCCTGAATCCTATATAATTTTATTAACCAATGCCACTTCAATAAATTCAATTTAAAAAGAATATACATATATATTTTCCTCCCATATCACACCTCCCTTTTTCTCACCCTATATACCCATTTTCTTGCTTTTGGTTCATTTTATAATTTATGTAAATATAAATAACCACACATTGTCTACCTTTTTAGTGTTTTTAAATTTAAGTAGAGTGAATTATTTTAGACATCTGTACTTTGCTTCTGTTTTTGGCAGCACATGTGAACTGTATTTCTATAAGTGTTGCTAGAGAAATTCCTCTTCACTTTTACTAAGAGGTATACAGAGAAGGCCTCTGACTCATTAAGGTATCAGTAACAATATAGAAGACTAAAAATGTGACAATAATAGTAGCATTGTCCTGTTACTTCCCTTTATATCAATTTTAATGCAGATTTATATATTTATTAGAAAAAAATCAAGAAATATAGGAAAGTCTGTTCTGATAAGGAATATATTTCCCTTTATGGTTATTTAAAATGTCACCATACAATTTATGAAGAGTTGATCAACATATAAAGTAATTTCTCTGTAAATTGTATAAGATTAGAGTAATCAAACTTTCAAACATTTTTTAATGTGTCTGATGACTTCTTAGGATAGAGTTGGTCTTCACAACATTTGGACTGTCATTGAATCTTGACATAGTCCATATTTCAGGTTGTATTTTTCAATAAAAGAAGTTGTCAGTTTATTCTTTTTATCAACTTGTATTTTGACAGACTTGATATTTGAAGTTGAATCCGTTGCAACACTTTTAAGGCTCTAACACAAATTGTGATACATTAATATGATGAAATAAAAACAATAAATGATCTCATTAAATCATGAAGCATTTTATGAAATCTCATAACATAGCTCTCAGGTGGCTGAATTCAGTATAGTTATAAAAGTTATAGTAGCACATACCTGACTAATAGTTAGCTTATATATGAATAAACTATATAACATAATTTAATAGGGGCTGTAGGTGGGCATCAGGAAAAACTAAAGTTACGAATCAGATATGTCTAAAAATTTATTGATGCGGAGTGATTTAACAGCCAAGTAAAAGAATGATATATGCTATAAACTGATTTATTTATATTACACTTATTTGATACATTAATGAATTTGTAAAAACAAATCCAGAAAAAGATAGCTATAAATTCAGAAGACATAAGATAGGGAGAAGTAAACGTTATGGAGAGACAAAGTAACCATATGTTCCAAAATTTTGAAAAAGAGTTAAGTATTATTTGAATTTATGGCTCAGATGTGTTTTATTTACCAAAGGTTAAAAAAAAAGTGGCTGATTAAGCTTTTCCTGAGATCCATGTTTCATTTTAATCTAATGTCAGAATCTCATTTCACAAAGAGCAATCTGTTGTGTGTTAAAAACACCAGGTTCATAAAGAGACACTAGTATATCTGAACATAAAAAGGTAAAATATCTTCAAGAAAAGTAATATGTTCACATCTATATGATAATTTGACTTTTCATAACATAGTTTTTAACAGCAAATAATTTCCACTGCTAGTAAATTTCTTGTTTCTAGGTGTATTTCAAGAGTACTTCAACTGGATACCTTTAAATTGTACACTTGACTTTGTTAGCTTTGACCTAGACATCTTAGAACTCACCTTAAATAAGGACACATATATCAGAACTTTACCAGGAAATTATTCTACTGTAATAAGAGGTATCACTTGAAAGCTTTCCAAAATGATAATTATGAAGAGAGACACATAAAACTGTATAGGTGGAAGAGTTATTGGTACTTATGTTCCTTATCAAAATGTGAATGCTATTTATCTGCAGGAATTAATTATAGATGACTTTTTCCAAGTAGATTAATAGATCATTTTTATTGGCCATCTCTTATAACAGAGTTCAAAAACTATCACAATGAGTAAGTTTGAGAGTATCTGCATTTCAGATGAGGCAAAGTTACTCAAGATCTTAACAGTATGGCAAATTTGACACTTGACAGGAAATTACCTTCAAAGTACATTTGCAAATGTATTCCTGATCAGTACAACAGCTCTATAATATATAAGCTCTACTACACCATATATATACCATTACATTTGATCGTCATCAACGCTTTTAAAGAAAAATAATCTTTCATGATGTTAAACTGGTCACATCAGTTATATTATAAACATTTCAATTTTGACACGTATTTATAGATATATAATTAGAAACTGTATTTATAAGATATTATAACCTTAGAAATTATCACTCAGGTGAATTATAGAGTGCAAATGAGACTGAGATACATATGTATGAGATGGAAATTTAAATTACCAATTTTTTTGGAATATAGTTGGGCTCTCTCAATACTATACATGGCATATTATTAGTATGGAGGTAGGTACAAGTTCACTAAAAGGACCTTTCATTTGGGCCTATTATTACTTTATCATGTTTTATAATATTTTATCCAAATCTGTTAACAATTTAACCAAGTATATCAAATACATAAATTTTATTTAAGTAAAATGGAGGTTATATTTGAATACTACTCACATACACATTGCATCAAGTTAATAATGTGTCTAACACATAAATTGAGATGTTGAAATGAAAAATGTTTGGAAAATTAATTTTGTGTACTGGTTCTTCCCTAGTGTATCTATCTATCTATCTATCCCCCCTCCTTTTGTCAGCATTATTATTTTTAAAATGAGAGGCAATGACCTAAAGAACCCATCATTAGCAAACTCAGCTTTTTATATGCTTGTCTTCTTAATAGAACTGATGAGAAATATAAATATTGCATAAAAGCAAGACTTCCAGGCTCTGTTAGTGGTTACATCTAAGAAATTGCTGATTCCCTTAGGCCTAAACTACTGTTCTTTGGAAGTTTACCTGTTCTGTTCTAGAGTCTGGTGGGTCAACATAATATTTGTAGTTTCTGAAACATAAATGAAATAAGAAGGTACAATTATCTCTCTCCATAGAGATATATACTGTGAGCAGATGACTAATCAGATTTCTCTTACACCGCTATATTTTTATAGAGGTCACTTTATCTTCATAATGCTTGAAGACCTTTTATATAAGTTGCTTTTCATAAAGTAAAATGTTAAAATATCAACTTCCATTATTATACTTTATAATGTTTCAATTCTATCACATTTTTATTAATATGAAAAATCTTTTAATCAGAATTGCTTTTTTTATTTTATTACATTTTCACTTGAATAAACATTGTTTTAAATGTTCTTAAGAAATATCAAATTACTTAGCTTCCTGAGAAGCATTCTATACTTAATATTTTGTCATTACAAAAGATTTAGGTGCTCAATAGAATAAGTTAAAAATTAAAATATATAAATAAAGATGAACAAAAATTAATTATACTTCTTTCCATGTGCTCCCTACTTTCCCCATTCTTTACTCTGAAGTTAGCAATGTTAACAGCATGGCATGTATTCTTCTGTAGATACCTCATGCTGATATCAACATACTTAAGAAAATATTCCATTATTTGGTTTAAAAATCAGATTGCACTATGGACAATATTTTATAAAAATAATTGCATAAGTTTATAACATTTGATAGAATGTTATACTGTAATTTATTCATTTATTCATCTATTGATGTACATTCAGGTTGTTTCCCATTTCATGTCATTATCAATAATACTGTTATAGATGCTGGCATATCTACATTTCTGTATGTTTCTCTTTACACATTGCTGCTTTTATTTCTACAAGACAAATTGGTACAGGCAGAATTTTCTGTGTCATGTAAACTCTGATAGATACTGATGATGACTTTCCAAAATTACTGCAATTCATTGTCAAACCAGCAGAATACGTGAAGGTCATCCTTCCTAGTGCTTCCTCCCACATTGGTCTTCCCAACTTTTGATAGATTGGGGTTGGTGTTTATGAATTCTGTACTGACTGGGATTTTTTCAAGCCCTAGTGATTTTCACTGTATGCTCATGCATTTGTTGTTTGTTTTGAGATCAACAGAAACAAGTAGCTAAGATTTTGGATTTGAAAGACTGCTTCTAGTTGAATCCTGGTACCACCAGGTAGCAGTCTTGTGACCAAGAGTAAGTTACTTAAGCCTCTGTAACAAAGTTTCGCCCTCTATAAAATGGATTAACAAGAGTTCCCAGCTGGGAGCAGAGATGCCTGACCAGATCCAGCCTCTCCTTGTTTTCTTTCATTTCATGCCCAAAGACTGCAAGAACTGCCATCCAACAGTGGTCTAGGCACAGCACCAAGTATTTGTTCCCAGAACCATCAGACAGCAGCTTTATCTGACAACAGCTTCCCTCCACCCTCTTTAAGGACTTCCCCTTCAAGGTCACACTTTGGATTTTCTGTAAGCAATGGACAAACTGAAAGAGTCCTTGACGTCTGGAATGGCCCAGCACTCACAGTGAGATCGTGGTATTCTTTTGTTCAAAAATAAATAATGTCACAAATATCAACATCAGATAAGGTCATTTTGTGGCTTTGAAGAATGAAAACAAAATTGGGCCACTGCAAATCCAAAACATTGTCCTAAACACAAAAATGACCACATATCCCTACTCTTGCCTAATGTGAACAATTGCTGCTTCTTTGCTAATTATAGTTTTAGCACTAGACTAGTCGTCTCTCTTTCTAGATAAAATTAAGATACTAAATTATTGAAATCTCCCTGTTTCCAGAGTAAAGGCGTGCTTGCATATACCCACCCCAAACCACCTAGCCCAAATCTAAATATTTCAGTGAGTTCTTTTTTTTTTTTTTTTAAGATTGTACTATTTATTTTATTTTTAGTGAGAGGGGAAAGGAAAGAGAGAGAAAAAAAGAAACATCAGTGTGTGGTTGTCTCTCTTTTGCCTCCCGCTGGGGACCTGGCCTGCAACCCAAGCAAGTGCCCTGACTAGGAATTGAAGCAGTGACCCTTTGGTTCTCAGTCTGGTGCTCAATCCACTGAGCTACATCAGCCAGGGCTTGGTAGGTTATTTCTAACACAGTCTTATTAAGATACCTCCATGTCGTGCAATAATAATAAACCCAACTTGTTCAAGTACAGACATGTCCCTAGTGGTCTTGGTTGTAGGGCATCGACACACCAAATTGTTAACTCACAACAGTGCTTCTAATGAACTGGTTGGTAAGTAATGTAACAAATCCTTGGGTTCTCAGAATCCCTCTTCCAGACTTTCACTTCCACAGCTCTTCCCAATTTTACATATGGTCTAATTCCTATAAATTCTCTGTTTTTCTGACTAAAAACTTGGACTAACATATTCTTAATAGCATGCATTTTGTATATTAATATTTTCAATAATTCTATCAAATTTTCTATGTATGCTTTCTTATTACCTTAAACTTACTTTTTATATTGATATATTATTTGAGTGTGTAGAATCATTCTTCAATTTTCTTTAAAATAATGTATATTTAAAAAAAAACAAAATCTTTTCCTTCCACATGACAATCCTTTGAATTGACACCAACATATTTCTAATTCTTAAGTTATTTTATTATTGTGACATCATATCAACAACTTATACAATTTAATTTATTCTAATTTATGTCTCTATTCTGATATATTTGGCAAAGCAAACTTAATGTACTTTGTAAAGACCCTTGACTTCATCATAGTTCCACTATGGGAGATCAAAGGTGATGGTATGTAAGGTGGCGTGGCACAGCAGCACATGAGCACACTTTAGATGTAGGGGGAGCTCAGTTCAAACTGGTTTTGTTCCCCTTCCCTGCAGCACATGATCATGGATAAGTTAATTAGGCACTTGAATTTTCAGTTTCCCATCTGTGAAACTGAGACAATGCATGAATTACACTATTTTCGTCATTAAAACGTAATGCCTACACATGCATAGTAGGGGTATCATAACAGTGGGCATATCAACCAATAACAATATTTTATTTAGTTATCCATGTGTGTATTCTGGTATAATTTATTGAATGACTTCTCCATGAACACCTACTCATGGAAGGAGGATGTGGAAAAGATAAAAAAAAGGAACCTCAACCTCCAAATAAGGAAAGCAGATAAATAGCATGTATTAAAAAAGAAAAAGAGGAAGAGGAGAAGGGGAAGAGGAAGGAAAATAAGTGCAGTTCCATCTGACATTATTTTCCAGTGTGAATATTGTTCAATACTGTGTTAATTTAACTTGCCCTTTCAGAATTATATGAAACATCTCTGTGTGTGTATATATATATGTGTGTATGTATGTGTATTTATGGATATCTATATATGTATATGTGTATATATATATACACACATATACAAACTACACAGAAACTG
The DNA here is from genome assembly GCF_004126475.2 of Phyllostomus discolor. NCBI lineage: Eukaryota > Metazoa > Chordata > Mammalia > Chiroptera > Phyllostomidae > Phyllostomus > Phyllostomus discolor. The sequence continues at coordinate 55,898,068 of NC_040904.2, read as the reverse complement.
AAAGAACTTACACAGTGTTTGACAAGAGTCTCTCTCTAAGGAATTTAATGATATCTTTTCATACCTGTGATATTTGATACATAGTTTAACCCTCCCCATCATTGTGAGTTTGTCATGAAAATTAATTTGTTCAAAAGACTTGGCAAGTGCCTAATGCCTATGTAAGTACACAATAACTATTATATTATTTTCTGTGTTCAACTTCTCTTTAATATATCATCAAAAACTTCATTTTAGTCCTTATTATGTTATGCTATCCAGTGGTCAAAGTATCCAGTGTTCCAGAAAGTATCCAATGCACCCTTCTCTCGTGTGGCCAAGGCCACTCTGCACTTCACATTGACTCACATCTTGCAGGGGCCACAGCATTCACAGAAAAAAAGACAAGGGAGAGTGTTGATACCCTGGAAACAGAAAGTACCATTTTTAGGTTGTGGAGAAGAAGCAGCAGCAGAAATAATTTGCAAAGTATAGTAGAAGTCCCTTTTTGCTACATGACATGGATAAAGAACTTAACCTGACAAAACAACAATAATAAAACTAAAATTTTAAATAACTCAAAGCTCCAGATAGAAAATAAATATAAATTATTTAAAATAATAACTGGTCATCTTATAATAGACTAGCTGGAGCCAAAATGATAGGCCTAGAAGATGATCCACAAAACCTGGTACAAAGGGTGTTTGACCTTTAACTCCTCTGGCTAAGTCAGAGATGAAGGTTTCTTGGGGGCGTAGTTTACATCAGAATTTCACCCTGGAACTCAGTAGCATGTGACATTCTCATGAGATTTTAACTAATGTAAAATGAAATTTATAAAGTCCACTCCATAGTAGTTGATGACATTGTTTCCCTGATCTTTCCCAGGATTCAGATCAAAGACCTCTTCCTCCTTGTGTCATGAAGTGTCAGGATGGGTAGAGTAAACCTGATTAATTGTGCTCAGATTATGGTGACCAGGGCAGATAAAGCACAGTAAGTTGTTTCTTTTATGAAATAATGCTTTAACAACCTTTTCATTATATATAATCATATGATCCCTTTTAAATTCTTACATATGCAAGTTAAATTCATTTATTTCTCTTTACAACTAAAAGAGTATATTTCAGAAACTCAGTTTTTAATACTATGGGGTTTTTTTGCTCTATACTCTATAATCTTCATATTGTTTTCTATGAATTATTTTGAACTTCATTCTAGTTAATGGCTTAAGGGGAAATATATATATATATTACTTATAAAAATCAGATGGAAATACATTGATTCCTTATCTTTCTATACCTTAAGCAAGTTCACGTATGATTTCTTCTGAGGTCTTTAGTGTATACTTTATTTGTTATAGAAGAAGTCAAATAATTGGATCAATTTTATAAAGTTTTATAAATTATAAATTTATAATTTTAAGAAAATCCAGACCTCCAATTTTTTTATTTTTCCCCAATTTCAAAATTATTAACACTCAGTTTTATAAATGATGTTTTACCTTACATTAATTTATATTAAATATTATTGGTCTTGACTAAATTACATATTATTGGTCTTTACTAAGTTACTAAAATATATGGGAAATTTTAGAGTCAAGTTATAAAGGATACAAAATTAAGACTGTCACAGAAAATCTGGATATCTATTTTTATCTGTGTCCAATGGCTTCTGTAAACAAACATAATAAATGAGACATGCATTAATATATTCTCCTTTAAGTACTGATAAAATTTTAAGTGGCTATAAGTTAGAGATGTTTTTACTTTGTATTTTTCATCCTTTATCTTTTTGCATACTTAAATATCTATATTTGCCTGTGATACATACTGAAAGTTTTTAAGGACAAAGTTTAGCTATGTACTATATGTGCAGACATAGAATTTAAAACACCCATGTTCACAGACAAAAAAAGCAAGCAGAATCAATGGCTTTATTCATGCTCTGCTGATGTGTCTCAGGACTTAAACTATCTTTCCAAGTAAATTTTCTTCATGTGAATATTTAGGTAAAAAACCACTTTGGATCAGAGCATTCATAGGATTCTGCAAAACATCACCTTCTAATGGTTAATTGCATACATAGTCTATTCCAGTATATTTGGGAAATCATTATTTCAGGCACATATGATATATCAATTTTTTTTAATGAAAGTTAACTGAAGAGGGTCTTTTTCTTATTTTGAAAGTTATATGCAACAGCTCCGGAAGTATGGACATTTTTAGACACATCTGAATCACAGAGCACTGAGAAAACTACCAGAGACCAGAGGCACAGATGTATTTGTTTATGAAAAATTTAACTCAGTGGACACTTGATATATTTTCTCCTCATAATTGGAACTGTCTTCACATATGCTGTAGCTCTATTTTAAGAAGGAACTTCCAGGACAGTCTTTCAAAGCATACTTCTTTACATTTCTCAAGAAAAAAAATATCTATGTTTCTGAAATTTTCACTCCTGTTAGGAAGAGGGTTTAAAAAAGAATGCCTGATTGGGGTGGCACACTGGAGGTGCAATAATTCTCTACTGAAAACTCCCACTGTGCTCCTGACCTGCCTGGCAGCCTGAGGAAGGGCTGGCACTCTCTCTAGAGATACAGGATCACCATCCTGGTATGGCCAGCTGCCCTGATGCTGTGGTCTCTTTTTAGGGAATCAGCACTTACTAATTATTATACAGTTTATATGCTTCTGTTTTAACAGAAATGTAAGAGGAATCATTGATAACTTAAAATGTGTTTTGTGTATAGATTTGTGTTGACACTAATTTTTATACAAATAAAACTGTTTAAATCCCCATGCAACAGGCTTATGATGTAGATCATCAATGAATTTATAAAACTGCTTCAAGAGAAAAAGCGTATATTCCAGAAACATAGAGAGGCTGAAGCACTTCACTTGCCCAACCACATAATCTCTCCTATTTTTCCTTCTGTCTACTCCAATACTCTGCAAAATTGTTAATAATAATAATCAGAATTTACTGCATTGCCACACTTTACATATTTTATATATTTTGGAATTCACAAAAAAATCTTCATTTTATAAATGACACATTTGAGACAGAAGAGAATTAAGACCACTGAGCTAGTGTGTGTAAGACTTGGACTGTAACCAAGACCTGACTAATTCCAAAGTATGTACATTTATTATACTGCACCAATAATTCATATATTGGTTTATTTCATACTGGTATGAAAAGCTGGGCCTTGTTCAGCTTAATTCTGAATCATGAAACCATATAAAATGATAGTCAAGGAGGGGTAGTGGATTATGTTATAATCAATGATTATCAACTCCTGCATAATCAATACAGAAACAGTTTTCAAAACTCAATAAACTGAGATCACTTTAGAATTTTGTTACTTATATGTCCAAGCTTGTTTGGATAGTTTATAGCACAAGCTTGCTTTAAAAATATGAGTGGAAATGATTAGAATATTTGAGATATAAATTTATGCTAAATAAATAGAGGGTGTGTAAAGTAAAAGTCTATGGAGAATTGGATTTAGTTAAAGAGAAAAACAATTTGTTATTTAGATTATCTTCTATTTTCCTAGTGCACATTTGACTTAAGTTTTAGAGAAAAGGGGTCTCAAATATAAAGTAAACCAAAACCAAAGAAACAAAATGTTGCATTGTGTTTTCTTTCGGTCAGTGAAACTGATTCTGGCATTAAGTTCTTTAATAATCTGTTACAGAGGGTACAGACTGGACAATGCTCTGGCCAGTGGAAATCATCACAAAAGTCAAGGTAAGAAAAGAAGCTTCAATCATCACATGTCAGGTTGTGGTCCAGAACATGGTCAAGACACCTTTAGAAATTCTAAGAGGGAGTTTCTAAGGCAGTGTTCCCAGCACTGGGAGAGGAGGGGTTAGAACCAGGAAAAAAAACTATGGTGACGTTATGGCACCCACATTTTAACCTCAAGTTGGTATGGTGTAAGAGACAAAAATATATGAAAGCAAGAACTTTATAATGAGGTGGGAACTTAGAGAGCCTATGTTTGAACTTCATAATTACTCACAGAAAAGAAATTGAGTTTCTGAGTGGTAGATTGACTCACCTAAGGACCCCTAGCTAGTTATTAACAGAGACTGAGGAAGGAGTCAGGCCTTAAAATTCCCACTCCAGTCCTTTTGCACTAAGCTGTGTCTTATCTTTAGAGCACAGCCACAGGTCTTAAAGAAGTTATAGCATAGTGTCTCAGAGCAACAAGTTCTGAGTCAGATACATACAGATTCTATCCAGATCCTTTTCCTGCAAAATATATGGCTTTGGGCAAATTGCACACTTATCTGTGCCTCAGTTTTCTCATTGAGAATATCCAAATGATGCTAGTATCAGCCTCAAAAGGCTGTTTTAAGCAATAATTAATGATATAAGGGTATGGTCTAACTTTATAGTTCTCAACAGCAGGTACTTATTTTATTCATTTGTATAATATTAGAGGTTGACTAAAAACTATTTTTCTTTGGATGCCAACATATTTTCATGTAGTTTTAAAGAAATTTTAGAAATAAGAGGCATATTTATTTTCCACACTAAGAAAGTTCTGTTGATATAATATTTAATTTTATCTTTAAAACTTCACATCACATTTCAAAAAATATCCACTATGATTAAAGTTTTACAATAATAATACCTTGTTAACTATTTTAATTTCACATTTTATAGTAAACTGAAGGATACATTAGAGACCCAAGTCTCTAAAAAGGTGGATTGATAAAGTGAAAATAAATTTCATTTTTATAGAAATTTCATTTCTATAGCAAATTTCAGTTGCTCAAGATGAGAAGGCCCGTTAATAAGTAAAGGATCCAGGACATAATTCATACCCAAAGAATCTAAAACCCTGCTCAGCTCATGAATTCAAACTATATATTCCTGATAATAGTTTTACTATTGATATGGTATTGATTGTGTGATTTTTGTTATGATGCACAGGTGGTTACTTACAGCAATTAAATTTTGGCAAAGCCAATTATTTACTCACATATGGTTATATAATATACTAAAACATAAATTTCAAAATCTGAGTAAACTAGATTCAATTGAGACTTTTTATTACAAGAATAATTGAAATCTCATCTATTTTTTAATTAGAAGCATCTCAAGCAAGGACAAATAAACTTAGTAAGCATTAAACTAGGTTGCTTAGCAACTGAGGCAAAAGAATAAATGGCTGAGTAATATCACTCATATTATCTATTATGAGAAAGCACAGGTCATTAGAAAAAAAAAGATTAGAGAAAAAAGAAAACAAAATGCACCTAGCATTGATCTTTAAGAAAAATTTACTTGCAGACTGTATTGTAAGACATGCTGAACACTGCACTAGACAATACCCATAACATTATATGACTTTTTCCGAGGTAAATCAAGCCAGTATAAGCCTTAGGACAAAATGTTAAACCCTGTTTCAGTAAAAGTGTTTCTATGGACAGAATAATAGAGTCCAGTTTCATGGCTTGCTGCCTGTCTTCCCTGTTCAAAGGTAAAATTTGAGAGGAAACTATAGGAATACATAGTTATAACGTCCCTTACTTAGGTTAGCACTTTCAAATGTCAATTGTCCAGCTCTGGCAGCTGATGTATGAGACCAAATTTCAAGTTGAAAAACTCTGGCAAGAAGGTGAAAGGTGTTCAGAGTTTTTTGATCTAAAGGAATCATGCTCTGAGACTTGGGATATAGGTTTTAAAACATCACATTTTGCCCTGCTGGCATAGCTCAGTGGATTGAGCGCGGGTTGCGAACCAAAGTGTTGCAGGTTCAATTCCCAGTCAGGGTACATGCCTGGGTTGCAGGCCATGACCCCCAGCAACCGCACATTGATGTTTCTCTCTCTCTCTCTCTCCCTCCCTTCCCTCTCTAAAAATAAAATTAATCTTTAAAAAAAGACTTTTAAAAAACATCATATTTTGAAGTGAAAATTGAGCAGTATGACTAAATCCAATCATTTTCCATTACTTCATGCTATATTTACTATTTGTACTTCAGTGATAAAGTCATAAAATGATAAGATCATTCCTATCAAACCAAATTAATCATTTGTTTTAGTGATCTAAATTTTAGGACTGCTGATAAGAAACCTGTTTTAATCATTGCTATTTTCTCAAATTCAAAACCAAAAAGGTCCTCTACTCATTAACACTCACCATTTTTTATTAAGTTTCCTCTAAGATTTTTACACCTAATTCACAACATAAATGTACTATGTTGTACAAAGTTTAGAACTCCAGTACTTGTTTAAAAACAGGCATTATGACTTCCCAAAAGCTGGATGGAATCTTCATGTAATGTAAAATAAGTAACTTGATGGAATCTGGACATGAACCTTTTTATTACTGATGTTCAATACGTATCCCTTTTTCAATTATTTTGATAAAATTTTCTTCAAAGATTTTAAATATATTGTTTCTGATATGTTTTAAGCACCATAATATGTTATAAGTTGTTGTCAGGTTTCCATAATAATCGTCATCTCCCTTTAACTCTTTCCTATTTTGGAAATGAATATATTGAACAATTCAATTGAAGTTTTTAGTTAATGTGGTCAGAAGCTCATACTCATCCATAAAATGACAAGCTGAGATTCAGCAACACTATTTTGCTGCAAAGCTATATCTTATGAACATGACCAAGCAGAACTGGAGTGTCACTGACTCTAAACAGAGTCTGTTGCAGTGTCAAGCTTCGGCAGCGTTCTCTGTTCACATGACCTGACCACTATATGAGCATCACCTCTAGGCCAGGCATTATTATACAATGTGATGTTAGCATTGCAAAGATTCTCTGTATTCATTCATTCAGCAAATCTTTAATTAGCCATTCCTGTATGCCAACTACTGTTCTAGGTACAAGGGATTCAGCAGTGAAATAAAATGATAAAAACAGGAAAAAAACATATAAAGATACATTAGTCACAACCTTATCGTGGGGAGAGGAAAAGAGAATTGTGTGTACATATTAGTAGAGAGAAGAGAAATGTCTGAAAAGCATGTCAAAAACTTATTAAGATGTAACATTCTTTGGACATTAATTAAAAAGTGGAACTGATCTTTTGAGTCATATCCTAGTCTTTACAAATAGTGAAAACATTTTTAACCTAAAAATCATCAAATATTCTCTGGGTAGCATTAAGGAAAACAGTGTCAGTTCCAAAGTGACCTTTCTATTTTTTGATTGCACACCACACAACACATAAGATTATTATAATCTGTTTGAAAGGGAACCTTCAAATGATGCATTTACACAACAGATAATCTACTGAGGACCAATTAGGACATTGCCATTATCTGAAGAAATATCTCACCATGAATGCTGACTTAAATGTGACATTAAAGCACTCTCTGAAAATCCTCTAATTCCTAAAAAAAATATATTCTGACTTTTGCTTAGTGACACAAGGCAGGGTGAGAACCAGTCTATTTCTACTACCGGAGTGCATGCTGCAGGACAAGCGTGGGACTGATCTGCCCTTAGTGTCTCGCAGCACTTTGAGCCTGGCGCTAAGTGTGCATCAAACAAACGCTGAAAAAACTAAATTTTAATCCTCATGAAACTGGGCAAATTGCATACCAATGATTTGGACTTGGCACTCACCTCACTCTTATACTGTCTCTGTCCCTCATCCACTGGCTTCTTCCCATCAATATACACATGTGTTAAACAGCTCTTAGTTTAAAAACAAAAACAAAAATGCTGTTTAATCCCACATTTAGCAGAAACTATTGCCCCTTCCTCTTTGTTGGTTCACCTAGAAAAATAATGGAAAAATTTGACACCTCAGTTAGTTTTTACTTCTTGAAATCACCCATTCCTTTGCTTCCATGACAACACACACTTCCCAACCCACTCACTACAACTGCCTTCTAATTGTCCTTGGCTGGTGCCTCCTCCTGATTCTAAAGGCTGAAATAAATCAGTGCTTTATCCCGGGCCCACTATTATTTCTCGTCACTCTACACAGTGTACATAGGTTATGTCATCTATCCAGTTCTATGACTTTAAATGCCATTACTGTTTGAAATGCTCCTTGAAACCCCACAGTCACCTGCCAGGCTGCCTTCTTGCCATTTTCACCCAGGTGTCTGACTGGCATCTTAAACATGCTCTGGCCAGTGTGAAACTCTAGAATGTTCCTCCTGAATGTGTTTCACCCTATTATATCCAATTTTAATAAATGGTACAACTCTTCACTCAGGAATATCCTCCTAACTCTTCTCCTTGCTCAAACCTTTGATGTCTCTGCAATAAAATTTCCATAAAGCAGACAAGGTGATATTCTAAAATGTAAATCAGATCACATCACTCCTGTAAAAAACTCCAGTGACTTCTTTTTAAAATTGGAACAAAATCCTAACTCCTTGTTTACAAAACTCTAAATGAGCAATTGCCTATCTACCTCTACTCTGAAACTCAAGTGTTTACCCCCCTTGCCCAGCATAATTTTGTGTGTTGATCTTTCTTTAGAATCTTTTCAAAGTTACTGAGCTGAGGTCTATGTAAGGACTTTGTATAAGCTATTTTATCCATATTTAATCACATGAACATTTTCTTAAATAAAATATCTGTAGAAGTGCTTAAATTACTAGTACCACCAGGAAGCTTCATGGATTTCAAATTCTGAATGTGCTCATCTACTAAGCAAGGTTGACTCACACTTATGCACATATCCTCACTGTGGCCTTCTCAGGGCTGGCTCCTTCTTGTCATTCAGATGCTAACTTAAATGTCACCTCTTCCAGTGACTGTAAGAAACAACCCAGTCACTCTCTATTACATCATCCTTTTAAATTTCTTTTTATATCACTCATCACTAGGCCGAGGTTATGTATTTATTTCTTTACTGTCAGTATGTCTCCTCCAGTTGGAATATACTCTCTGTGAGAACAGGGACCTTGACCTGATTGTTTTTTGTTGTGTGCCCAGGAACCATGCCTGGTCCAGGGCAGGCACTCAGGGAAGATCACTCACAGCATCGCATCACATTCCTTACCACGCTGGGCATAGCACTTAGCTCATAGTTTAAATTTAACAATAGCTTTCAAATGTTCATACTTTTTAAATCAAACTGTGTAGTTTACCATTTCACAGTCACTGTCCCTCAAATAGACTGTTTTCCTTCTATTATCTTAATGAAAAGTGAAGATACAGAGGTGAAACATAGAAAAGCTCCTTTAATAGGAATGAATCGAATTCTGTAGCATCTCAGAAAAAGGAACAAAAGAGAAAAACACGTAAGGCAACTTATATTTTAGAAAAATCTATGGTCATTGTCTCTATTTAGATCAGTATAACACAAACTATAAAGGTTTTCTTCAATTATATGTTGCCAAAGGAATTAGTAAATTAAATCAAACTAAAAATGTTAGTGATTCTATCTCCCTCTGTGTAGAATATCAGATTCACATTTCTTTAAAAATATTTCTCTTTACTGAATTTCTAACTTATTTCCACTTATTTCTTGGAATTCTCCATTACTTTTAAGAATCACAATACACTGATGAAATACGGTAGGAGATGTGTAGAGGTTAGGTTTTATTGTTATTGTTTTAGTTATTATTTTAACTGCTTTTATTACCTATATAATTATACCTTATTTTTAAACTAAATTTTATTAGTGGTAACTAATTTTTTTCTTTTAATCTTCACCCAAGATCATTTTGTTGATTTTAGAGAGAAGAAGGGGGAGAGAGAAATATTGACATGATAGAGAAACATCCATCAGTTGCCTCCTGTATGTGCCCTAAATGAGGACTGAACCTGCAACCTAGGCATGTACCCTGACCAGGAATCTAATCCTCAACCTTTTGGTGTACAGGACAATGCGCTAACCAACCGAGCTGCCTGACCAGCCAGGGCAGTAATTAATTTAGTTACATCTTAAACATTTCAACAAATATGAAAATCTAAATTTGAAAGAAATACAGTTCTGTGTTCCATAGTGGCTGCATAATGTCTATAAAAAAAGAGGTTTGAATGAGCAAATTGCAAGAAATGGCTGTTAGTTGTCTTGAAATTTCATTTATATAATGAATGGTACTTTGCTTTGTCTTTGTGTGTGTGTGTGTGCTTTTTTTTTTAATCTGGGGTGTTTTCAGTAGAGTATGGAGAACGTGGAAGAGATGCCCTAAAACTTCTTTTCCCTATCTTCTCTAAATCACAATGCTCTCTTATAGTCTTCTAAGAGAGGGTGTTTTTTCTATGCTGTCTTTTTTCTTTTTTTAAATCTAAAATTTAAGGTCAGAACATCGAATTGCTTAGAAGTTTTGAATTAAGCTTATATTTTATCCCTCCAAATAACTGCAAGTAATTTCTTTATTTGGTCATGTAAGACTATTTCTATAAAATGTCAATGATTAATGTTAAAATTGGTATAATCACCAGGAAGCCTAGCACATTTAGTATTAAGAATAAGTTTATTTAATAAGCAACATCGACTTACAAATTCATTCCCCTTTTAATACTATTATATATTGTCAGGCAACATTTAGTGATGTCAAAATGTCAAGCCCACTCTGGCTGGCATAGCTCAGTGGCTTGAGGGCGGGCTGCGAACCAAAGTGTTGTGGTTCGATTCCCAGTAAGGGTACATGCCTGGGTTGCAGGCCATGACCCCCAGCAACTGCACATTGATGTTTCTCTCTCTCTCTATCTCCCTCCCTTCCCTCTCTAAAAGTAAATAAATAAAATCTTTTAAAAAATGTCAAGCACAAGTGTCTGCAAACAAAATTCCTAAGAAGTCAGTGCACCAGGGCACCAGGTCAGTTTTCCTCAAAAGGACATGCGTCTGAGAGTCCTTGTTAAAAGGGAACCTTGCTGGATGAAAGGAGAGGAGAGACAAACCCTGATGCACATGCACAGATTTAAAGCAGGGTCCTCAACTTTTCAGGCACCAGGGACAAGGACTAGGGGCAGGAGGTGGGGTCAGTGGAGAGCTGTGGCAGGGCGGGGGCGGTGTTGGCTGGGCTGTGGGAGGCGGAGCTCCTGGGATAGATTTTGGCAGTCAGGCTCCTAACGGGGTTTGGGGACCCCTGCTTTACCGGATCGCCCATCTATGCAGGCATTTGTTGAGTATTAGGTTGTTACATTCTTACTGAGGATGATTCCCATAAAGTGTCACTTTGAGAAAAAGTGCTTTAAGTGAAAATACATTGTCTCCAAAATAATGGTAAATGCGAGACGGAAATTTCAGGATTTCATTTTTTCCCCCTCAAGCTATCTGTGCTGAAATGAGGAGTAAGTGTTGTAAAATATGCTAAGAAAAGCAGGAAGAAAGTAATTCCAAGAAAAGTTTAGCCTGATAGCTCTTTGGCGTGAAGACAAAGGAAAAGATGTTGGTTGGTCAAAATCGCCTTATCTGCTAATCACTTTTTAATGAAATATTTTTTAATATATGTACTTTAAAGGATCGTGTGCTGTGGAAAACACATACAATTACATGAGTCAAGACAGTAAGGCCTTATGGAAACCAGTGGCTCTGATTTTAGGTGCATTCAAGTTTTCACTGGCAAGAAGTATGAAGCATCAATTTTACTTAGAAGTGACTTGTAGCCTCTCATTTTGGGATGTTGTCTCTAAAGAGCTAAATGGGCCTTTCAGTTAAATTTGGACTTTAAATGCCATCCTATGGCATCTCCTGTAACAGAATAATTAGGATATTGGTCAGAATTTCAATATATCAATTTATTTATATTTTTATCTCAATAAGATTCTCTGAAATGTTGCACTGGGTACATGGAATTTACTTTTTTCAGGTGTATTTGAAAATAATTAGAGAAAGAGTGCTTTCTTGTTATTTAGTAAAATGGTTTCTATAAAAACTTGCTGTTTTGAAGATGCACATTTTAAACGGAGGAATAAGGTCAGTGGTTATTACCATCAGTTTGGGTTTGATGAAAAGATCAATACCTCATCAACAGTGCATTTCACACTGAACACACATGAGGACTGTTCATTGATTTATGAGCCTTGCTTTTGTGTGAGCCTTTGTCTGGCACAGGACCACAGCATGTGCTTGATGAGCTGCCTGCTTTGAGAGCTCCAACAGGTTCAGTGACCCAGAGTCATGCTCTGACTGCAGTCCAGGTCTAAGTGCCATGCTTTCCACTTAAACGAGCAATCCGTTACCTATGGCTGCCATCCCTCTGTGGGATTTCCTTATGCACCACAATCATGCGTGTTCTGAAGCCAGCTGGCCCAGCATGTTCTCTTCAGCATCACAGCATTTCTGGGACCACACCACTGGTCTGAAAGAGTGGCTAGAAGGATTTTAAATAGCATAGCCCTGGGCACCGAAACCTAGAGCACATCCTGCCACCTTTGACTCTGTGCTGATGAACATCTTTCACACTAAACTTGGAAATTTAATAGTACACTGGTACATTAGATGGAACACTTGGGTAAAAACTCTGTTTATGAGATTGAATTAAAATTTCATTTTATGTTTATCTTTGCTGTTTAAAATAGGCAAACACCTTGTTAAAATGTATTATTTCCCCATCATTCTTGATTATTATAAAATCATAAATAGGATGACAATGTTTTCTATCAAGCTTGTCAACTGTTGAGAAACCTAATGCCATTTTAACATGATTTAAATTTAATCAGTTATTTTGTTGGATTGGACTAGGGTCTCAAAGTCTGGGCCATTCTTCCTGAATGCTATTTTTGCTAAGTGTTAAAAGGTACCACAGTATTTTGTAGACCAGCTGTAAACAGAATAAGCTTGACAGAAAACTCAACCTGATCTGTGTAGCCAACTGCAAAAAAGAAATCAACATGTAATTGATCAAGCAGTGTATATAAGCAAAGGCTTCCTTTGGTGAGATAGAGCTTTGGCTATGAATTCCCTGTCTCCCTTACTTGTTGCAAGTAAATAAAACAACCCTGAGACAACCACTCTTGTTCTAAAAACAGCACCCCAAGTGATAAACCCCCCAAAGATGGGTAACATTTTTATGTTCCTGCTTACTTTTTCACTTCTTTTATTATAATTCTTTGATATGTACCCCACCTCTTAAGTCATTGGTTCAGGCACATATAAAAGGATCCATTTGCAGAACATTTAATCTATAATTATATCCGATTGTAAAATTTTAACTAAAAATTTGGGAAACTGAGTTATATTCAGTTTCAAGTTCTTTAATGGAATTTTTTAAACCTGTCATTTTCACTTGCTTTAAAAAATCATTTCCAGTGAAGCAATAAATTATTTGTACCATATTGACTGTTTTAAAGGTAACCCAGACATACATAAAAATAAAAGTTTAAATTTCAGTGAGCTCAAAAATAAATTTTTATTTTTCCTTGTGTAAAAAAACAAACAAAACCCCCTCAAAGTTGATGCATCTATACTGTATTATATTTTTCTACCTCTGTTCCTCTTTGGATTTATCAGAGGAATAAGAAATTCTAAACCTAGTTAAAAATTAAATAGTGAGACTCATAAGTAATCTAAGAGAAATCCCTAAATTAAATTAAAAGGCAGAAAAAAAATAACTAATTAATTGATTTTTCAAGCTAATTAACATTGGACATTTCTTTTTTCAAAATGTATGACATATTTAAATTTAAAAATATATTTAAGAAACATTTTTTCTCTTTCTTAATTTTTTTTTATTTTAATCATTGTTGAAATACAGTTTTCTCCTTTTTACTCCCAATCCAGTCCCGCCTCCCACCCCTCCCCACTTCCCTCCCATTACCTCCCTCCCCTTAGTTTATGACCATGTGTCCTTTAAGTTTGTTCCTGTGAACCCTTCCCACTGTCCCCTTAAATTCCCTCTACTCCCTTCTGTGGGCACTGTCAGCCTGGCAAAATAAAAGAAAGAAAATAATGACCAAAATCCTGTTAAGAGTACAAGTTAGGAACTGACTATACGTCATTGATCATATAGCTATCATATAACTAAAACGTTAACTCACGTATACACATATATGTATATTTTTATTTATTTTTCTTGAGTCATTTACTTAATTAAGAATGAATGACTTATATTCTGTAAGAAGTGTTTTCCTCTTTTTTTAACCTATATATATATGCAGTTAAAACAAAATAAAAATCAAGCCTGCCAAGTTTAACTTCTGCTTCTGGGCTGTGAGGCAAACTAGTTCTACTGCTACAAAACACCTACAGGTTGAATAAACCACAACAAATGTATTTCTAAATGATTTACCAAACTCGGCCAAACTCAGATGGGAGTATCAGACATTCCCCAGAGCCTCCCTCTACCTGCATTCCCCTCTGCCCTTCCACAACACACACACACTCACTCGACAGAAATAAAAAAACAAATAGATAAGCAAATCTGGGAGCTGAAATTGCTCTGTGGGAAGCTACCGATATAGAAAATTAAACTGCGGGTGTTAATGGCATGCAGGGGATATGAGAAACAATCCTGGCCTAATAAAATGAGAAAGTAAACCAAAATTCCCAGGAAACCTGGAGGAACCTGAGCTGCTTGGGTCACTGCATGGCAACAGCTGCCCTTGGGGGGGAGGGCACCAGGACCATCTTCCCTTGTGTGAGGAATAATTTTTATATACTTGGGCCAGTGAGAATTTGGATTAATTAGTCACTGAAGAATCACTGGTCTAATCTGACTAATACAAGTCAGATTGGTAATTGCAGTCATCAGAGATAAGAAAGAAAACCAACAATAGCAATAGCTAACCATTATTGAGCACTTACTCCCCAGGCGTGGTCCTATGTTCTTAGTGAATTATTGTGTTTGACTCCCACATTAACTCCCTTAGAAGCCTGAGGCATAGAGAAATGTAATAGCTCACCTAGGGTTACAGAGTTTCTAAGGTTTAGAGTTGGTATTCAAACTAACATTTGGTCTGATACCAAAGTTCATTTACTTCCTGAGTATTCTCTAGAGTCAGGTTTATTCACATATCTGTAACTTTCAAAGTAAATGAAAAATTAGAACTTGGTTTTAAGATGTCAAGTGTAATATTATTTAGAAGAACATGGTAGATTTTGTCTTCTGGGAAATTTCTTGGGACTTATGAACACTTTATTACCTTTGGGGCCAAAGGGTGAATTTCTGGTTCATGTGACCTGCTTTGTTTTTATTGGACATATGCCCACGGGCTGGACATAGAATAGGATTAGAGCAGTCTTCTAGGATTTGGGAATGCTGATTTAACAGTAATGACAGCATGGAAAAATTACCAACTTAATAAATTAAATTTCTTTTATGTGTCTGCTGGGGAGGACTCTTTCAGATTAAGTAAGGCTGTGCCTTGATTGTCCAGGAAGTTATGAACGAAGCCTGGATCTACATTCTGAGGATGCAGTTCTAAAGTCCTGCCTATGCTCCCTCATCGTGTCTGTGACTTCTTAGGGAGTCATGACTTTAATGAGACAAACTGTACTGAGTTAAACATTTATTCTTGATAATAAAAATCCAACCATGGCCCTAATTGATGAACTGGCAAATTGCTTTACCATGTTAAAGATGCTAGTTGGTACTGGTTGTTTTAAGGACATTTCATTATAAGTTTTTCCTTAAAATTATAAGACATACTGATTAGCTTCCTGAAGAACCTGGAAGCAGCCCGAGGCTGTAAAATATAAGATGAACGGAGACATGTTATTGGGCAAGAAAGTAAGAAATAATCAAAAACTAATGATGGAGATGAGTGAAAAGAATATGTAAGTCAGCCTGAAGGGCCTTCTATTGGCAAAATTGGGAGACTGTTTGAACATTAAAAAAAGTCTTGACTGTGACTGTGGGAGGGGACTTTTGTAGGTACCTTAATTTGAGGGGAACAGTTCAGCACAGAAGCAGTGTAGGCAGGTTAAGAAATTGATTTGGCTTGAAACATGACTCCTTTACCTCTTTCCCTGTTAACTTCTTAAACCTTTCTATACTTCAGCTTCCTCATTTGTAAAATGGAAATAATAACACCTACTTTCATCAGAGAGATAATAGGAGGGTTGACTAAGATTAAATTTGTCAGTGTTTAAAGAAGTCACTGACACATAGCATGTGCTAAATAATTATTTATTATTATTTATATTGTTATTGTCTATAGTGCCCACTACTTATTAGGGAGCTGTCACACCAGCCTTAGTCTTTTTTAATGGCAAATTGTTTTTTTTTAGCTTTGTTTGAGATATAACATTATGTAAGTTTAATGTTTACTACCTATTGAGCTAATACATTAAAATATTGTAAAATGATTACCATAGTAGTGTTAATTAATACTTCACATAATTACCTGTTTTTTTAAATTGTGGTGATAATATCTAAGATCACTCTTGCCCTGAATGGTGCGGTTCAGTTGGTTGAGCATCATTCTGCAAAGCAGAAGTCTTCTGGTTCGATTTTGATCGAGGCACATGCCTGAGTTTAGGATTCGCTCCCGGATCTGAGCAAATGCCTGGGTTTTGGGTTCTGTCTTGGATCCAGGCACAGATGAGAGACAACTGATCGATGTTTCTCTTTCACATCAATGTTTTTCTCCTTTTATTTCTCCCTTCCTTCCCCCTCACTGAGACAAAAGAAATAAATCTCTCTCTTTTTTTTAAAGAAAAGTATCTACTCTTTTAGCAATTTTCAAGAATATAATTCAGCCCTGGCTGGTATAGCTCAGTGGATTGAGCACAGGCCTGCAAACCAAGAGACTGCTGTTTGGATTCCCAGTCAGGGAACATGCCTGAGTTTCAGGCCAGGATCCCAGTAGGGGGTGCTTGAGAGGCAACCACACATTGATGCTTCTCTCTTTCTCTTTCTCCTTCCCATCCCATCTCTCTAAAAATAAATAAATAAAAATCTTAAAAAAGAAATATCTAAAAAAAGAATAATTCAGAAGTGTTAACTATCATCACTAGGCTGTACATTATACCCCAGAACTTGTTCATCATGTAATTGGAAGTTGGTACCTTCTGACCAACATCTCTGCATTTCCCCACCCTCCTGGCCCCGGCAGCCACCAGCATTTTATCCTCTTTTCTTGTAGTGTCTTTATCAGGCCTTGGTATCAGGGCGATTCTGGATCATAAAAAGCATTCAGGGGTGTTCCTGCTCTTCAAGTTTTGTGAATAGTTTTAGAAGAATTGGCATTAATTCTTCTTTAAATGTTTTGGAGAATTCATCAGGAAAACCATTTGGTCCTGGGCTTTTGTTGTTGTTGTTGGGAGATTATTTTTAAAAATATTTTTCATTATGGTTGACAGTTTGATATGATTCAATCTCCTTTCTTATAATTGGTCTGTGCAGATTATCTGTTTCTTCAAAATTCATTCTTGGTAAGTTGTATGTTCTTTGTTTTTCTGCGATATCAATTGTAATATCTCTTGTTTTTTCTGATTTTATTTATTGAGCCTTCTCTATCTTTTTTTAAAGTCTATTTAAAGTTTTTCCAATTCTGTTTATTTTTTAAAACATCAGCTCTTAGTTTTATTGATCTTTGCTATTTTTTCCAGGCTCTACATCAGGTTTTTTTTCTGCTCTGGTCTTTGTTATTTCCTTCTTTTTGCTAACTTTGTAGCCCTGGGCTTTTACTCCAAATTTTTTTTGAAAAGTACATTTATTTAGATCTTTTTACAGCTGAGTTGCTATCTAATACATTAAATGATCTCAGAAACCTCTGTGTAAACAAGAAGTTGTTGAAATCAAACGTTGTCGGAGTTCCTGTAGCCCCTGCTAGAAGAGGACAAACCAAGGAGCTGACGCAGATACCGGCCATCAGTATCTGCGGCCGCTGCGGATGGTCGAGATACAAGAGAAATACACAGAGACTACCTATTCCTGTGGAGGAATAGAGATGGCATGGCCACTCTCTCTAAAGGGAGAGCACCACACTGTCTTGCCTGAGCAGGCTTTTATTAGGTAGTTTTGGGTAGGAATACAGATATAGCTTGTTAACCATTGTCTGGCAGTGAGGATCAAACAAACAGATAATGTTCAAAGACCTAAAAAGGGCTCACACTGAGTTGGGATCTTATCACTTGAAAAAACTACAAAACTTAAGGGGCTAAATTCATTTCCTGCCCAGGCCTTCATAATTTAATTAAGAGCATCCTCAGTAAAGCAGGTTTCACAGGATTTTACACATCCTTTTTTCTGGCCTAATCATCCCGGGTAGCCTGCTGTCCCCAATGTGGATTGCACTGCCCCTTGTCATTGTTACGGGCTTGAGTCAGGCAGAGGAGACAAGGCAGCGAGAGGTTTGAGACTTTTCACAGGCAGAATAAGGACTCAGGCTTTGTCAAAGCTGAGGGGTGAGGGTTGATCACCCTCATTTTCCACAGCCCCCCAAGTCCTTCCCTGGGGGCCTCCCAAGTGATCGTGCCTGGCTTAGATCCGTCCTCCTCTGAGGAATTGTACTCATCATTGGCTAACCAACCAAGCAATGGGGGCCAGGCAAGGAGCAGGCAGTGCTCCTGCCAGGGAGATTTGTCTCCTTATTGTCTCCTGGTCTGGAGGTCTCTCACTCCGTCTTAACCTTGGGGGGTTACAGCTCCTGAAACCAGGCAGGGGGGTTCCCAACAGGGAGCAGCAGTCACTAGTATCTAACAGTGCTGGATTCAAAGCACATACTGAAACTGGACAGATACGGAAATGAACATGACCCTGCACAAGGATGACGTGGACATTTTTGAAGTGTTCCCAGTAGTTTAATCAAGAGTTAACTAGACTTTTGGAGGTGATTACTTTGTGGTTCATACAGATGTTAAATTTTATTGCTTTAAACTAGAAACATGTAAAAACAAACTCCTCCACAATTATTTGACTAAACAAGGCTAGCCAGGCCCCTCCTGTGCAGGAGGCAACAGTGAGAAGGGTGCGAAGCAGCTCAAGGCAGTCTGGCCAAGGACCCAGCTCCGCTTGTTCTCACTACACACACAGGATGCATGTTCAGAGCAGGGAGGGAAAAAGACCTACAAATGAAAAGCAGTTCCAAAACTTTTTTAAAAAGTGAGACTGAAAATCTGTAGAAACCCCACTGTGAGGTGAAGAGCATTTCCATGATTCGGCACCCTGGGAGACTTCAGGCCAAGCAAAGGGTCTCAGGGAGAGCTGCGGAAGCCATCTCCATGCACAGGGCACCATGCAAAGGTCACAGCTGGCCTTGGCAGTGTTTTCTACATGAAAATCAGGACTGAAAACAGGAAAGTGCTTTCACTGGAGAGCTGATTGAAGGGTGAAGGTATAAACCCCAGAGGTCCCAAAGGCCCAGGGGGTCAAAGAGCAGTCTGGACAGGGGCACTTAGCGAGAGGTGACCATGTCATCAGTGACCCTTCAGTGTTGCGAAGACGTGGGCCAGTTAAGGTTTGTTTGGCTGTTGATGCCTGTCCCTGCATAAATTCCTGAAAGTGCCTCATCATGGAATCACATGCTTACCTGCCCCTCTCTCTTCCTGGAGTATTTTAAAACTCTCATCTTAATCCTGTTCTAATTTATGTTTACTGGAATTGTGTTTGAAGTAGTATTAATTCACCATAAAACCTTCCTTTGTCATTTGAAAAGTCTGTGCGTTGGAGAGGAGAAATAAAAATTTTGTCTCAAGATTAATTTCACATTTCACTGTTTTTAAAAAGCTTTTTGTAGAAATCATGTATTAGGTCTAAATGCTACTTCAATTTTCTAATGTAAGGTAACACCAAAAATAGGTTTTGTGATTCAGATTTCCATTACATGAAAGATCTTCCTGTGACAGAGCAAATGTCTAATCAGTAGAAAGTGACAGTGAAATCTTATTTTAAGATTTTCACCAGTTTGGTTGTCCACACAGCAGAGTTTGAAGGTCAAGTTGATTGTGTGTGCACTTGGGTAAATTATTTACTGTCTTTGTCACTTACTTTCTCCATATGTGAAAAGGTGCACCTGGTTACTGTGCACATGCTGCAATGCCTGTTTATTATTCCTTTTTTGTTTTCTCATTGACATTTTTTGTAAAGCAGCTTTAGGTTTCAGCACAATTGAGAAGAACATACAAAGATGTTTCATATCGGCCCTAACCCCACACATGCACAGCCTTCCCATTACCAACATCCCTCACTAGAGTGGTACCTTTGTTACAGCTGATGCCCCTGTATTGATTGACACATTATAATCACCCGATGTCCAGAGCTTACATTGTATGTCACTTGAGGGTTTGTGTATTTTATAGGTTTGGAAAAATGCATTATGACATGTATCCATCATTGTGTTTTGCAGAGTATTTTTGCTGCTTTAAAATCCTCTGTGCTCTAACCATTTACACTGTAACAGCCTTTGGATATTTGGCAACCACTGATTTTTTTCCCATCTCCATAGTTTTGCCTTTTCCAGAAGATCATATAGCTGAAATCATACAGGATGTAGGCTTTAAAGACTGGCTTGTCTCACTTCGTAATATGCATTTGTTTCCCCCATGCATTTTTGTAGCTTAATAACATTTCTGTATAATGTTGAATAATATTCCATTGTCTGAATTTACCACAGTTGTTTATCCTTATCCTAATGAACATATCTTGGTTGTTTCCAAATTTTAGTGATTATGAATAAAACTGCTATAAACATCTGTTTTTAGGCTTTTGGTGGACATAACTTTTTGATTCCTTTGTGTAAATACCAAACAGTGTGATTGTTGGATTGTATTTTAAGGGCACAATTAGTTTTGCCAGCGACTGACAAATTGTGTCACAGTTTGGCTCTACCATTGTGCATTTCCACCGACAGTGAGAGTTCAGTTCATCATCAGCATTTGGATTTGTCAATGTTGAGGATTTGGGGCATACTAGTGGGTGTGTAGGGATACCTCCTATTGTACTAATTCCCATTTCCCAGATGACACATGATGTGGAGCATTTCTTATGAAAAAAAAGTTAAATTTTATTGTATTTATTTAAAACCATCAAATGTAAAACAAAAATAAAAATATAAAAGGGAACAAAAAGAAAACTCAAAAAGAGAAAAGAAAGTTGTGATGGGGGAGTATTTGAAGAAAAATTTAATAAATATAATAGAGTATGGATGCCCAGCAAACTCACCCTTAAGGGGTGGTGCATCCTGTACCAGCTCAGGGTCTTCTGCAGGTGCTGGTGCTGGTGCAGGTGCAGGTGATGGCTCTTCCTTCCATGTGATGAATCCAGACCCAGATCATGGCCTTCTGCAGGATCCAGTGCAGATGCAGGTGGTGGTTCAATCTTCAGGGCTAGTGCATCCAGTACCAGTTCAGGGTCTCCTGCAGAGAAATGCAAGCTCAGATGATTTCTTACTCTTCAGCAGTGGTACATCCATCATCAGCTCAGGGTTTTCTGAAGTAGCCAGTGTAGGTCCAGATGAACCATCATCTGGACAGAAAGCCTTTCCTGGCCATTTCTGGGCTCAAGTTCTAGCCCACACCTGCCCCAAACCTGTACTGTCTCTTGTTGATGGTTTGGAGCATTATTTTGTCTCTGACTTAGAGGGATGGTGCAGTGTCCCTGTCAACCTGCTTCTTATTGATCTCCTGCTGCTAGATCGGGTGTGGATCTTTGCACAGACCTCCACACAAGTGAAATAAGCTTCACCTCCAAGGCTCAGGATAACTCTCAGACAGAAGGGCACTGCTCCATATACCACATCTTCCAGTCAGGCTTTACCTGGGGTGTGAACACCATCAACCCACTGGTTTTCTAACCACTCCTCAGCCTGCTCCTGGTGTGATCAGAGTGGTGACCTGTCCTGAACTGGACTACCTGAGCCTCTCCGTGTTACCTTTAGGTTTCTTTAAGAAAAGGGCCAGAAGCATCTGGGTTGAGACATGACCCAACATCTATAGCATTGGAACAGTCTACCCCTGCAGAATTCTTGAGGCCACAGACTCATGCCCAGGGAAACAGCCAGAGAACATGTTATTCTCTCCAGTGTCTCTAGCCAAGTGAGCTGGGCAGGGCCTTCTCTAGAATGTGACTGCTGGTTACCAGGGTTCCCGGTTCCATTGGGCTCTGTGGTCAAGAAGTGAGGTCATTCCTTGGGGTCTCCTACCTGGGCTTCTTCTTCAGGAAAGAACTTCCAAGGAACCCTCTGGGCTGCTAACTGCTTGCCCTCCACCCCACATCATACAATGACACCGGAACTCCTTATACACAGTACACCAACAAAGCCCACCCCCAGTGCTGGGGATGCCAGGGTACAGCCAGGGCCTCAGCTTTGAGGACACAAAGCTTGCTCATGCTTAGCCTCTTCTTTTTTAAAATTAAATTTATTGGGTGACATTGTTCGATGATATTACATAAATGTCAAATGTACAAATCTGTAGTACATCTGTACATTGCATTGCCTTCTCACCACCCAAAGTCTAGTCTTCTTCTGTAACAATATATTTTATTCCCTTGTATGCTTCTCAGTGGCTTCCTATCCCCCAATCCCTCTGATAACCACCATACATTGTCCATGTCTATGAGATTATTTTTTTTATTTTGGGGGTTTTTGATAATTTGTTGCTTTCACTTTTATGTCCCACATATGAGTGAAATTTTATGGTTCTTTTCTTTCTCTGTCTGACTTATTTTGCTAACATGATATACTTAAGATCTGTCCATGTTGTCCTAAATGGCAGTATTTCACCTTTCTTATGGCTGAGTAGTATTCCATTGTATGTATGTATCACATCTTTATCCAGTCCTTTATCAAAAGATGCTGAAGTTGTTTTTATGTCATGGCTACTGTAAATAATGCTGAAATGAACATAGAAGTACATATATTTTTATAGTTAAGCATTTTCAGATATTTCAAATGGATATCCAGAAAAGAAATTGCTGGGACATATGGTAGCTTTATTCTTATTTTTTTGAGGAATCTCCATATTGTTGTCCATAGTAGCTGCACCAAGTCACATTCTTACCTGCAGTATATGAGGGTTTCTTTTTTCTCCATATTCTCTCCAACATTGGTTATTATTTGTCTTATGGATTGATAATGGCTATTCTAACAGATATAAGGTAGTATCCCATTGTGGCTTTGATTTGCATTTACCTTAGAGCTAGTGAAATTGAGCATCTTTTTATGTATTTGTTGGCCATTTGTATGTCTTCTTAGGAGAAGTGTCTATTCAGGTGATCTTCCCATTTTTTTTTTATTTTACTTTTTTTTGTCTCTGAAAAGTATTTTTTTAGATGGATTTTAATTTTGTCTCCACTACTTACTAGCTGTAGGATCTTGGGCAAGTTCTCTGTGACTGATTTTGTTCATGTATAATGTGGAGATAGTAATAGTACATATTCCAAAGGATTATATTAAAAATAAATTAATTAATACATTTAATTAACTTAGACTAGTGCTTGACATATCCTAAGCTCTTGATTGATGTTTTAAATTATGGGAGTTTTGGGGGGCAAGCAATAATAATCTGAGTAACTCTAACTTAACACATTATGATTCTTATTGGTTACTTAATAAGAAATCTAAGATTTAGTTTCACATGTAGTTCTATTCAGCAAAATGATATTAGAGCAAAAGTCTGATGTGTCAGTGATTTTTCTCTGTCATAGGGCACAAAATAATTATTCTAGCTAGAAATATTACATTTGTATAGCAGTTATCAAATGTATGAATATATGAAGGAAGAAAGGAAGAGGTTTCACAAATAAGCATTGTTACAATCCTGTACCTTTGGCTAGAAAACAAAAGTTTTTCATACCAACATTCCAGTAGGCCTCCCCACATGTGATTACTGATTGGAACCCTGTCATATGACCATCATTTACTGCAAGTGAGTATATTCTTCAGAGGGGGGAATGATGATGAGCCAATCCAGGTCTTGCCATGGTGCCACCTGTATACAAGTGGGAATATTCTCATACAGAAGGAGAAGTAGCTATTAATTAACTTGTAAAAATATCCAGCTTTGTAAATCTCATATTAATTCTTTTATTTTTGCTTGATGACTGTGGCTTACAAACTATTAGAATAGTGTAATACAACATTTTACACAATTCCAGTTGAAAAAAAAGTGTTGCTTATTAATGTTGGTGAATATTTGTTTCAAAAATATGGAAATTGACAGCATGTGATTGAAAATCTACTTGTTTTAATCTTTTATAAAATTGTTGCTTTCCTTGCTGCAAACTCTATTTGAACAGCATCACACTTAGCTAGAAAAATCTGCATTGAATCACAGACAGCTGTGATTAACTGATCACACCTGACAATTAACTGATGTTTCTGTGAATATTTGGAGCTTTGTCACATACTCTCCCGTGAATAACTTAGGTGAAAAATGTTATACATGAATTTCGCATGTATACATGCTTTATCATGCTTTACATTTAAAAAGATGACTCTTTTTATTGTACTGAGTATATCATTTCTCTTCCTGATTTTTGTAATCTCTGTGGCTGAAATAGCAAAACATATTCACCATGATTGTTTTCGTAGTCATCTCATATTGTTTTTGTCATATCTGCTGTTTTTTGTCATATAATAAATTAATTAGCACATTTAATTAACTTAGACTGGTGCTTGACATATCTTAAGCTCTTGATTAATGTTTTAAACTATGAGCATTTCATTGTGCAAAAATGTAAAAATTTCACAGGTACATACATAGATGCAGATATACAAAATATCAGCTTCTATTAAGTAATTTATTCCAAAGCATTTATAAAGTATGTTCCATTTCTCAATTTTAGTACCATGGTGGAAAAAACAAACTCCCTTGTTGACAAAAATCTTCTATTTTAAATATACACTAGATCGGCGTGATACTGAACGATTTACAATAAGTATTTTCCTATTCTTCCTTAGGTAGAACACTAATTTTTTAGTCAGGCACATTCCCACCAATCTCAAAAACTACATTCCCCGACTTCCACTGTAGTTCAGCAATGAAGGTTGGCTCCCTCAGGAGCAGACTATGGTATGAAGGTTGCATGCAGGATATCGATTGAGAAATGCTTTCAGTATCAGTACCAGCAGAAGAATGAAGAACACAGGATTGGGAAAAGTTGCATGGCTATTGTGACAAAGACCTTAGCCAATCCTAAAAGGAACTTTGGAGATGGAATGGTCAAGGGTTGTCCCACTTTGAGGATGAGGTACCAGGCTTTAGCAGTTTTCATCACCAGTTTTTAGAAGGAGAAGGGCATGACCTTGAGACAGCTCTCATCACCTACTGACAATCACAGAAATCATGGGGAAAGAAGGCAGAGGTGGAGAAGTGCAAACTCAGATGAAAGCTTTCAGTCCTTAACACCCCATCAATGGCTAGGGGATGAGTACTTCAGTTCTGAAAGGATAACATCCTACTGGGTGTCATCTTCAAGCTGGCACTCTAGCTATGCCCTCAGTTAGCTGCTCAATCACTCTTTTGGGCTGACAGTTTCCAGGTGGTGCAGAATATGTGGCATAAGATTGCACCAGTGGATCTATTGTCATGTGTCACTGCTGTTCTTTCTTCTTTGTAAAGTAGGCCTCCTGGTCATTGAGAAATTATACAGGTTGATGGGTCAAACACTCTGTTTAGTTCCTTAAATATCAGTGCTGGTTAAAGCACTAGGAGCCAGGAAGGGGAAAAAAAAAAACATTTAGAATATGAGTTGAATCTATCTGAAATGTTTTGGTCTCTGCAGGGTTGGAAGGAGTCCAATATAGGAGACTTGACACTAAGTCAAACTTGTTCCTCTAAGAAAAATAGAACATTTGGCCAATAGTAATTTGATGCCTAAGACCTCTAATGAAGAATTATAAAATAATAATAATAACAATAATACTAATGATAGTAGTAAATTAGAAACTGATTTCTTTAGGGGCATGAACCCTTTGAAGAGCTAGACTTCTAAGAGGAAGTGAGTTGGACTGAGAAATTCAATTAAGTTTAGAGATCACAAATTAAGCTGCTAGTATGAAAATTTTGTTTTTCTCAGACAAGCCTTTGAATTCAGTGTGACCCTACTTAATTTGTGCCTTAAGAATATACTAATCACAGTGAAGATCCAAGACAGCCCAACTTTGCAGAAGGAGGCTCTCCATCAAGTCCAATATCAATCATACACATTCATTCTGAAGAACGTCCAGCCTTGAGATTACTTGGACCAGGTGTAGAAGATTGAGGCATGGAAAATTTTTTGTCCAGAGATAAATTCAGCAATGACAACAACAAAAATATTTTCTCCTTTTCTGGTACATAATATAATTGTCATAATTCAGAAAAAAATCAAGAACTTGTGTGCTAAAGGCAAATAAAGAGTTTTTATGATTGTTATTTTTTTTCTTTTTAAATTAGTTTCTGCTGGCACAAGAAAATATCTGCAATGAGAGTCAAAAAACTCATAACACATATTTCAAACCCTCTGGGGTAGTTAAGAGGAGAAAGAGATCACACATAAACTGGAAACATACCCGTAGGATAACAAGTCATATATCTCTAAATTGGCACGTGCCATCGTGCTTTCTGTAACTAGGCATCAAAGAAAATTGCAAAAATGTAGAACAAATTCTATTCTTATCACTGCTTTGTTTTGTTTTGGATAAAGTAGTTATTTGGACATTAAAATATATTTGTGTTAATATGTAATGGGTTTATTATTTATTATAGTAAGTGTTTTAATAAATACATAGTTTAATTTCTCAGTTTTAATTTCCAATATGGTAAATATTGATATATATGACATACAAAATATCTACTTATTGTCCTTAATAATTTTTAATTTTAAAAGTGTGCTAAAACCTGTAAGTCTGACAATCATTGGGCTAGAAAAAGGCAAATATGCCCAGAAGAAAGTAAACATTTGGACTTTTCTGCTTTAACATTTGTATAGAAGGACAAAGGACAATTTAAAAATTTCCATGAGAGTGGATGACATAATGAAACTATTCTAAACACTAGAGAGAGAGAGAGAGAGAGTATGAGAGAGAAGAGAGAGAAAGAACAGAATGAGTTTATAAAAATAGACTGTGAAGTGTGTATGAACTTGAGGTCCCAATGAAGTTGAAGGACAGGTATAATAGAATGTAAGAGAACCTGAAGGTCTGATTGTTGAACTCAAATGATAATAGATCTGGCTCCTCTGCTCCAGAGTTCCTATGTCTCTGGAGAAGGATGACACACAGGGTTGGAGCTCAGAGTGACTGAGATTCAGTTGGAGTTCAGGCCACTGGAAATGGACCTGAGGAGTTAGGATACTGAAGGATTATTCACTAAAGATCATGTGACTGTGCCCGACCTTGAGTGATGTTTGAGGAATAAAGGAAGGCAAGGAAATCTCTGATGCATGAGGGAAACATGGAGATAGCAAGTGAACTAAAGTTAGGGAAATATAGAGTAAGAAAAATGAGAAAGTCCTCAAATACATAATTTATTGCACAATTTTTATTTACATGAAATGGAAAATGAACAGCCTCCACTCAGAATTGCTGAAAGGGGCATGATGCCCTCAGGGAAGATTGTGTCTTTAGGAGAGAGTCTATAGTGTTGTAAGGAAGTGAGGAAGATTACAGTGCTGATGATAAAGAGCAAAGGGATATTTGTTACAGAATGAGGGTTTCCTTGGGCACCAAAGACAGATGTAAATGGAAGGGATCAATGAGACAATGGGAGTACGAGTCAGAAAAAAGGAAACAGACTCATATATATGAGATTCAGGTAATAGGGGATAGATGGCTGAAGATATTTACATTTTGGATAGTGACAAAGCATGACATGAATGTGAATTATTAAATGGGCTGTAGTGGGGAGCAAGTCTTTATATATCCACATATATGCCTATCAATATATCCACATATATATATATATCCATATATATATGTATTTTATGAGCTCACATCTTTTTTTTTCACATTTTTCTTTTTTTACCTTTTAACATTCATTTTGATCTTATTTTTCCTAGTGTTTTGGGAGTGTTCTAAAATATGACATGCACTTTTCTGTCAAACACATCATTGTCATAGGAGTAACTTACATTTTGTGGCCCACAGACTCTAAAATCTTAGGATTAATGTTAGTAAAAGAAACTGGTGATGCCCATTTCAAAGATAGGCAGGGAAGATGGTATTAAAACCCATAATCTCAGAAGAATTAGGAACTGCAGAAATCTTTTATTCAGATTACCTATAGAATCAAAGCATTGTGTTAAATTTGATTTCATCTAGACAGAAAACTCAGTTACCTTTGATTAGTAAATCAAAGAAAGAGATTTACCACAACTATCACTATTTCATAAGCTAAAATACCATTTTAGGAAAACACTGTGCAAACACTACTGGGTAATTTGAAAAAGATGGCAGGTAATTAAAATACAGTGTGGGACAAAAATATTTATAGTTGTAGGTGAAACACATAATATATTCCTGTATTATTATCTATTTGTTATTGTATTTTTCCATATGAACCACTGTAAACCTACTTTTTTGCCACCCTGTATATTTTGTGGGGTTTTTTAGAAAGATTTTATTTATTTATTTTTAGAGAACAGGGAGAAATAAAGGGAGAGAAACATCAATGTGTGGTTGCCTCTCATGCACCTCCTCCTGGTGACCTGGCCCACAGCCCAGGCATGTGCCATGACTAAGAAGCAAACCAGCGACTCTTTGGTTTGCAGGCCAGCACTCAGTCCACTGGGCCACACTAGCCAGGGCCACCCTGTATATTTTGTCAACCAAGTAGATGTTTTATCTGCATTTGTTCAAACTTTTAAAAATTTAATTCTGTGTGAAATAGTTTTTAATTTTGATTAATCAGTTAATTTATTTTTGCAGTCTTTTAAATAAAATGCCTGGCAGTGTCATCAATTAACTGTTTCAATTCTATATAACAAACAAAAATATTACTCTAAACATTCTCTATATTAATTGTGGTTTTGGTAGCCAGGATCTTAAGGAAATATCTTTTTGTTGATTAAGTAAATTGCCTTTTCAGTCTGTAATTTATTCTTTCATGTGTGGATCTTAACTTTCAGGAATTAGCACATTCTTTAAGGAGCTGCTCACCAGCTTGATTCGTTTTGTTACAATTTGCTGAAATATTGTGACAACCTGGGAAAGAGGGCTTTGGTGGAGGCAAACCCTGGGGTGTGTTTCGTTCAGTATCTAGAGCTGGAGAGACAGAAGTGCAATCCAGCCGGGAAGCAATCATGTAACGCCAGGCGCAGGCCACACAGCAGCGCACACAGAGGGCACATCAGCGGGAAAAGCCCTGAACAAACGTGACTGAAGGCCTGTGCTCACTGCCAAACAAGGACTTTCCAAGACACACAAAAAATTCTCCTCTATCGATTTCCCTAAAAGAAATGGTTTTACAAAATAGAATAAAAAGACCATTAATCTTTACTTGCCTTTTAAAATTAAATAAGCAGTTTAGGAATGCGTGTATCTAGAATGGCACTAATTGTATTAAAGTCTAATTTGAAGATTGCTGCAGAATTGCCAGTTAAGTGATTTTCTTACACAGGATGAAAAATCTGAAGGTGAAGTGGGTCATATTTGAGCCTTAATGTGCATCATGCTGTTTTAATGATGCCTTGAAAGCATTCCATAATACAGATGTAAGTAAAGATAATTTGTCTTTAAATTCATTACTATAAGACATATTTTTTCTCATCTAGACAATTGTGGGTAATATCACATACAGTAATTCCAAGTAGTTATTCAAATCTAAATGTCCAATTAATTTATAAAGTTGATTTAAAATATTCCACCAAAAAAATTCAAAATTCCAATTTTTATATGAAATTCTACTTCCAAATATTTTTTCTTGCCAAGAAAACCAAGTGGAGTTGAACCCTTCCTTTCTGAAAGATCTGTAATTCATCTGAAACATCAAATTCTATGAACTTTTTAAATGAGAATTGCAAGGGTGGGGGAGTGAAAGGGAGAGGGAGAGAGAAGTACAGATGCCTTCTTAAAACAAGCTTAAAAAATATTTTCTGACTGTTGATTTTTTACTTGACTTGGCTTTATGAGTATTGGAAGTATCGGCTAATTTGTCTTTTAATGTTTAACCACCATGCTATATGTATCCAGAAGCTCTTCTTAAAGACTTTGCTTGTTAACTATATAAAGATCAAGCAAAACCAATCTAAATTTCTAGGCTATTTCCACAGTGCTTTATGTAGCATCTTAATAATGCAATTCAGTAGTCAGTCACGCTATATTATGTACTGAATTGCCTCACGAGGTCTGAGATTTAGAAACATGAAACATTAATGATGTTAAAGTGATAGCATTGATAAAGTAATGTTTTCTTCTTTTTAAGTCAAATAAGAAATGACAGGTAGTAAATTACATATTAAAGATTTAAAACATTTTGGTTAAATTTGATTGCTTTCATTCTTCAATTTTGTTTTGAAGGACTACCTCATAATCTTGGACTATCATCAAAGTTACAAAATCCTATTCATTGCACTTTGTTATATTTTTCTGTCCATGTTAATTTTCACCAACTTGGAATAACTTATTGGCAATTAGATGTGCCACTGTGTGGTCCTTCACATTTTAGAAGCTCATTGAACAAAAAAAAGAATTACCTTCTTCAAAGACTAGTATAAACTCCAATGTGTCATGCCCCCTTAGTGATTTCTCCAGTGATGTGTTGTAGTAATACATCATTTCTGAAAGCTGTCTCTTTAATGATGCATTAATATAATACATCATCAGGCTGAGGGAGAATAAAGATGAACTGCCTAAAATATGGTGTCTTCAATGGAACAAAAGATCTGTGGAGAAGATTAATTTTAATTATAAAAGAAAGGGAATCTACTTCCAAGCAAATATGTAAACTCTTTTCAGTTGGTATCTTCATGTTTTTAAAGATGCTGTTTAATTTGCTTCTTTTATTTTAAAACAAAAAAATGAAATACTGCTTCTTCTCATTGACACTAAGATTTGAAATAAAGGGTTTGGTCACTTTTCAATTATAATATCTATGTACACTCTTCTCAACTGAAGTATTTTTAAAGATTTTTACTAGACAGTATTCAAAATTGCATGCTATGTTTAAGGACTCTTCTTCTTGTATGATAAATTACAAAACTTCATGCCATCTGAAACTTACTTAAACAACAATATTCTATGTATGGTTGATTATCTTGATAGCAAGCCAGTCGATTTTGGAAAAAAATTCTTGTCCTTGGATATTTAACTTTGTTGTGGGATTCTGGCATGATTTTGTCATCCCTGTGAACTCATTTCATCCCTCGGAATCTCAATTTATTCATCTATAAAAGAAATTCTTAATACTAGATAATTTCTATGTTCATTTACAGTTCACATAATCTGTATATATCTTTGATTGTATGCTGGCATAAGGTACTGCTATAGAATAAATGTTTGTGCCACCCCCCCACTTTTATATGCCAAAACCAAACCCTCAATGTACTATTTGAAGATGGGGACATTGAGAAGTGATTAGCTTCTGAGAGTAGAGCTCTCATGAAGGAAATTTGTGTCCTTATAAATGAGATGCCAGAGAACTCTACCCCCTTCTGCTATGCGAAGACACAATGAAAAGACAACTATGTTTTGGATTGGCCAAAATGTCTGTATGATTATTTCCATAAAATAAAAGACAGATTTTTCATTTTCACCAATAACTTTATCGATTTGGATATTTTGAATATTGCAGCTATTTCCTGCATGGTATTACACTGATTGTTCTCAATTAATGTCTCAGTTTGATCACCATCAATTTCAACTGGATCTACCCAACCATGGAGCATCATCCAGTGAGAAATCTCTCTGATGAATCTTCACAAACCACTTTTGACATGTTTGATTAGTCACAGCACATTCTCCATACACTGCACACATATTTTTTTGCATTTCAGTTGCATTTTTACCTTTCTTGAAATAATAAAATGTTACACCAAAAAAATTGTGTAGTTTCTTCCACTTTCAATATTAAGATAACTACACAAAAATTCACCAATTTTGATACTTTTTTAATGCACACTGAAATGATAGCAGTCACAATACAATCTAACAAAATTGTTTCAAATACAGTTAGACAACAAAGAGTTACCAGAGCGATCTTATGGAAAACACTAAGTGAACTTTTTGGCCAACCCAATACCTGGAAGCAAGATTTTATCAGATATAATACTTGCTGACAACTTGATCTTAGACTTTCTAGCTTCCAGAATTATGAAAAACAAATTTCTGTTGTTTATCAACTACCTAGTCTATGGTTTCCTGTTATTGCAACCTGAGCAGACTATGATAGCTACTATGCTAATGTGTTAGTTAATCTTTTTTTTTAAGTTTTGATCCATCTGGAATCCCTTCTCTACCATATTCCATCTATTTTATTACCTTCATACTTCTTGGCTCTTCTTTCATTCCTTGGAACAATTTTTGTCCTCTACATCTTCTTAACTTAGTCATTCAGAAACCCTGATGATTCTACCTCTGGACTTTTTTATTCATTCTTTCCTTAACAGGTAATATTTCATTTCTGACTTTAATGATCCTTTCTTTCAAGTCTCTAAAATAACTTTCAAGTGAGACTCATTCCAACTAAACAAGCAATCAGGTGAACTGAGATTAGATTCTTACTTTACTAATCTATAGCTTTTGAGACTTTATAAGTCACTGGTCATTGCATAACCATGTTGGAAAGTTGTTTAGAACACTGAGTGACATTAACCACACATATACCTTATGGAGAACTAAGAGTGTATTTTATACCCTTTATTTAATTATCTTTAGAATGATTCTATTGTAGAATCATTCTGCCAAATGCATACTGCCAAAAACTGCCCAAAATCATTATTTTAAATATAATTTATTAGTAAGATCAAACTTATTATCTCAATAGAATATTTCTAAAATTAACTCTTAAATTAAGAATCAATTTTCTCTGAAAATGTC